>NC_135542.1:66779898-67079898 GCF_045843805.1 Urocitellus parryii
GTCCAGGCAACAGGAAGAAAAATAAAACACTTCCCTCTCCTCCCTAGCCCTTTGGTCGCCTCCAGGCTGGGAATGCAACTCACTGCCCCACAGGGTGGTGCAAAACCCTTAGGATGTTAAGACAGCAAATGGTTCAGCAAGGTAGAGAGGACTCGGAGATTACAGCTGGCTTGAAATTAGTTGATGAATATACCCTCATTCATACAAATATCCTTTTGAAAAATAATTTTACAAGCCATGGGTTGAGCTTTTTTTTTTTTTAACTTTTGCAAAACCCGCCGGCGTGTTTATTTTGTATATTTTTGTACTTAGCCATGAAAATAGGCTTGAGCTCAACTGTGAAGTCGGTACATTGTGTTAAAAGCACGGCCATATTGCACTTCTGCTTATCTATTCAAAATGCCACATTACAAGTGGCTGGTGCTTATAATCTGTATGGTGTGCTGTTGATAATTGTGGATACTGTAAAGGGTAAACAGTCTGAACTCCACTCCTGCTGCTCCTGTTCCCGCGGTAGTAAGGCTGAGCGTGTTACATCCAATTATGAAGTAAAGCATAATGCTACTAATAGCAGCTATATAATTTAGTTCGGTCCTCAAAGACCCTGTTTTAACCTATGAAATTGAAAAATTGTTTTATTCACAATTTGCTTTTTGTTCATTTTTTTTCCAGGTGCTTTTTCATTTCTTAAAATTATAATTATTAATTGGGCAAAGAAGTATAGGCTGGGTAAATGGAATTATTCTTGAACCTCATAACATTTCCCCCATCAAAGCAGGTATTTTCCATCAGATGGTGGCTGTTCAAGTACCCTCCCATAACACACTTGGTGATTCAGAAATGACCTGGTGCTGGGTTAGACTGTCGCCTCTAAGGCTGGTGGGCTCCCATCTTGCTGGAAGGGCTCACAGTCAAGACAGGGCTGGCCCCCAGCCCCTTCCACCACCAAGCCTCCGCTTTAGCCTCCAGAGGTCAGCATAGAATTCAAGTTAAAAGTGATTTCCAACCCATATTTACAGAAGAATTATTTATCCCACATATTACCTCAGGGACTTTATAAAGAGCTCATTTGAGTCTCCGTATATTAGTGCATTGTGAGTGAGCAGGTCAGCTGACTCAGACTGAGTAATCAACTTTCCTTATCCCCAATCCCCGAGGAAAGAATGCAGCTAGCTTGGCCCCCTCTTCTCTCTGTAAAATATTTCAGTGAGTTCCCTCTATTTCTAGGGCGACTGGCAACAAAGGTGTTTACAGTTGGTAGATCCTGGCAAGTGGGCATGGATTGGGAAGTCCGTGAAGGCTTTTTCTCGGCATTTTAAAATAACTATTATTAGATTAAAGAGGGATGCTGAGTGAGGGACCTGTGTTTAGGATTAACACTGTCGATACTTTGGCGGCCACAAAATCCACAAGGCCTTTTCTAAATAGACAACTAATCATCTGTGAACAGAACAAATGCCATCTAAGAAAACAGAATGAAGGCACTTTAGTGATTGTACCACCATCAGTTCTTAGGAAAGTGGATTAGAAAGTAGACTGGATTGGCTTTATGTTTCCCAGTAGGAAAGGAAAAGTGGGCTCATGGCTCCTGTCCTTAACAGTGAGGGCATGCCACAGTTTGGGAACGTGGCTTAGAAGAGACATGCACTTCAAAAAGATTCAGGCAGACCAACTCAGGAGAATATGATGTTGGAGCCATTCATATAGCTTTAGGGTAGGGGCGGGGATCTGTGACTGATTTGAAACAATAAAGGAATTGGTTCCATGTATAATTAAAATAAATGTTTATTTTCTGATCCTTTTACTCTAAAAAAAAATGAATTAACAGTTGCCTTAAAAACACCAACTTCAAAAATATTGTCTTTACAAACAGCAAATTACTATTTGTGAAAATATAAATGTCACTGTCAAAATTATTCTAGGCAAATGAGGAGAAAAAAGTCCACATTAGGTTTGAGAACTTTGGCTTTTAAAATGTTATCACTTATGCTCAGAACTTCACCTGAGCAGTATCAAATGTTTCTGCTCTAATTGTCGGAATATGTTCTTCTCCTCAGAGAAAAGAATTTTTAAATCATCATTAATATTAAAACCCTAAGGAGCACCTGGAGAGCCTTCCAAATATCTCAGGCCCCAGAAGCCTGTCCCTGTGCTCAGGTGTTGCAAGGTCTCCAAACAGCGATCTGAAATGCCTGCCTGCCTGCCTGCCTGAATGGTGTGGTGCTTCTCAGGGAAAGGGAGGATCTAGAGCAGAAACTTCCATGCCCAGTGACTGGTATAGGGAGATGAAGGAGCCCAACTCTCCCTCCAATCACAAACATGCAGTTTGATTATTCATGAAAAAACACCCTACTCCCACCTAAAACAAAGCAAAACAATGAAATTGTGGATACTGTGAGCAGAGAAGACATTTCAGAGTCGCTATTTTTATGAAAAAAAGACTCCCATCTTCGTGTATAGTAGTTATGCCGATGCTATTGAGAACTAATTTGAGTTGCTTTTTTGTGATTAATTTTTCCACAACTATATATTTAGGTAAAAAGTATTAAATCAACATTAATATCAACTGGTAAAAATTCCTAATCTGAATCCTCTTACCTTCTTTTTCTATTATTATTTACAGTTGAAAAAAGAAAACCCAGATATCTATGAAGAAAATCTTCATTACCCCCTTCTGCTTATTTTAACCCAAAATGGATAGAAGAGTAACCCTTCTCAGAAGATGAAGAAAACATCTATTACCCAGGGAATAATAATGTATGAAAACAGGAATCTGCAATGGATATAATACGGTTCCCTGAGATTTTTGAGGCCCCAAGACTCAGGGCCCCCACCCAATCTTCTACATTCCACACATGGGCTTGGGTTAGGGACTACCCAGGCGTACCCACATCATCTCCAGCCATCTCCGCCTCCCTCCTTCACCTCCTCTTTTTACAGTCTGCTTGTTGCTTTTCTTATACCAAACCTTTGTTTGTCTTTAAATATGTATAAGCAGGCTGTCTGAGATTTGAATTTGACTTGTGAGCAACCTAAATATTTTTCCTTCTAAAACAGAATTTCTTTTGATGATTCCCCCCCTCCCACCCTCCCTTTAAAAAAAAAAACAAAAACAGGTTTTTGTTCTGTTTTGGTGATGATAGTTTTTAATCTGTAAACATAGCAAACATCATGATTCTTTCCTGGTTAAAAATGAAATAAAATACATCTTTCTGCTCTCCCTCTAATAAATTCTATTAAATTTGCCATCTCTTTCTCTGTCTCTCTCTTCCTCTCTCATTCTTTTTTCCCCTTTAAACAGGATGTTTTTTTCCCTATAGATGTATAAGAAATGACTACATCAGCCCAAAGCCTCATAAACTGACCGTTTGTCCTCTGGACACAATAGCGTGGCCAGCCCTCTGCTCCTCCTCTCCAATTATGTGTGATTAGTCTCAGTGTGCTGTGTCAAGGAGGGGGAGTGTGCTGAGTGCTTATTATCTGTTTAGGTACAAGAAGAGCACATTTAGGCTCTGGCTATGAATGAAAAGTGAGCCTTTATCAGGGCTTAAATCTAACTGCTGCTGTTCTCCAGGCCTCTTTCAAAACAGGCCCTTTCCAGAGAAATTTTGAATCAATGGTTGATAAACTAGATTGCAACCAGGGGGAGTTTTAAAAAACTCAATCACACAATTATCTTATTTAAAATAAATATATATTGTTAGATGCTGTGATTCAAGAGTGTAGCAAACATTTAATAGGTGCTACCTAGGAGGAGGAGAGAAGGACTTTCCTACAGGGAGCCCAAGCCTGCTCTGCCCAATGCACCCCTAAGATGCTCTAATGCCTTTTGTGGAAATTCAGATGTTTATCTGTAAGGAATCATCTGTGCCCACTTTGGCAGTAATGTCATTAGGTAGGTTAGCTACATATCCTCATATCTTTAGCAGAAGCAAAGTGTGTTTTCAGTGTGATACAATTAAAGTGGTGTGGGGGGGTGCTGAGGGGTGCATCCTTTTGCATGTTAAACCAACTTAGCTGTCATAAAAATAGCGACTCTGAAATGTCTTCTCTGCTCACTTCTATCATCAAACAAAATTTTCACCATCAGTTTGCATGTCCTTGTGTTCCCCACTTCTTCTGCTCCATTAGAGCACCTAGATGGATCTCAGAAGGCATAGGTCAAGTCGCAGTTAGATCATACATTTCTTTCTCACAAAAACTTGAATTGCAATGCCAAGTGATGGGCTAACATCACAATAACAGCAATTTATTCCTCTTTGGATAAAACAGCAGTCTATTCTCAGTGCTAGATAAAGACCAGGGCAATGCAAACCAGCCATTTAGCTGAGTAGTTCAGCTAGTGGCAGCTCTCCTTTGGTGACTGTATAGGTTGCACACTGGCTTCATATTTTCTTGTTTAAAAATTAGAATTTGGAATGTTTTAAGAGGTAACTCAAGTAGTTCCATTTATCCTGATGAAAATACAGAAAAAAAAAATGATTTCTTCTGTAAAACCTGCAACTAAATCTGTCAAAGGAAGCCCATCTCTGTAGTGGCACCTAAGATGACCTATTTTTTCCCCCCTCCTTAAATGTAGAACAGCAGGCTCAGGCCCTTGAGAATATTTCTTTTTTTTTTTTTCCTCTCTCTCATTGGCAAGAATTCAATTTGCATTTGTGTGTTGTGAATATAGAAACCCAGGGCTTATTTCTCTGGGAGAAATTGTATTTTATTTATTTATTTTTTTAATATTTATTTTTTAGTTGTAGATGGACACAACACAATGCCTTTATTTTTATGTGGTGCTGAGGATCGAACCCAGGTCCCGCCTGTGCTAGGCGAGCGTTCCACCGCTTAGCCACAATCCCAGCCCCGAGAAATTGTATTTTAAAAAGTAAACTAGTAATGTATTTAAAATATATATATCTGAAACGGGCATGGTGGGGGCATACCCGTAATCCCAGCAGCTCGGGAGGGTGAAACATGAGGATCACAAGTTCAAAGCCAGCCTCAGCAAAAAGCTAGGTGCTAAGCAACTCAGCGAGACCCTGTCTCTAAATAAAATGCAAAATGGGGCTGGGGATGTGGCTCAGTGATTGAGTGCCCCTGAATTCAATCCTTGGTGAAAAAAAAAAAAATACAAAAAAGCAGCTTTTTTTTTTTTTTTTGTACCAAGAGATACCTAGCAAAGAAGTATACTTAGCCTCATGTAATTAAAACCTACACAATATCCTGTCAAATGTTTACCATTTCTTAAGTCAGTTCTTTGTGGAATTCTCACCGGAAATATCTCTAGTCTAGGTCTTTAAAAGTTTATTAAAAAAAAAACTGTTGTCATGTATTATTGAATAATTACAAAGTGTTCTTATTTCTCACATTTTAATAGAATGCTGATATTAAGAAAAATATGACAGCTGTAAAAAGTTTATCCACTTACATTTCTTTTGAACTTTGTGATTATCCCTATGCATCAGTATTGGGTTATATAATTGCAATTGAAGTGACCCATTCCATTACTGTCTATGTGATTATACATGTGTTTGTTTCAAAAGGAAGCCTACCTACAAGTATAATGATGATATTCCTCTTCTTTGTGTGTCTTTATCTTCTGATAAAATTCATGGTTTTCCTTTGTCCTACTAAGTAGCTTTGATTGGGAGTAAGAATGTTCCTGATATCACCCATGGGCAGTTCCAATACAGTGATATGAACAGCCACATACAAGTTGGTTATAAGAAATATATTTTATTTTATAGCAAGACATATGCTGTGAATTGGGATAAAAATGCTAGAAAAGACTACCTAAGAGGTTGATGCTATTTTGTATAAATTGTGTATTTTGTTGGCTTTTTGACTGAGCATGAAAATGTAACTTCCATTAGGGAAGGGTAATTTAGGTGCTCAGTATTCAGCAAAAAACTTGTCGGGGCCATAAAAGCTTTTCTGGCTGGTTCCTCGGGTGTTTTCAGAGGAGAGCTGCCCGCCCCTTGCTGATTTTCCCTTTGGCTTCAGTATGGGCTGAATTTACCACTGCATACCTGTTGAATCAATTTGGGGGATCCAGCAGTTAACTGAGTGAAAGGAAGGATTAGTGGCCCTCTGGAGCCCTATTTCAACAGCCAGGTGTCTGTCCTAAACTAGTTAACTGCTTTTGACAGGTGAAGAACCTGGTTTTATTGCCATGGGCAGCAGGTAGTGGTGGTTTGTTTTTGTTTTTATTTTGCCTTCTCTCCACTACCAAGTAGGGCATACCTTATTTTAAGGGTTAGGTATTTTTGTTTTAATAGGAGTGGACTGTTGTCTTCCTTCAACCCAGCTTCCATAGATTTTGTCCTTGTGCTTAGTCAGCATTTGATTTGTGCTCCATGTATGCCAGACGCTTGGGTAGCATTGTTTGGCAAGACCCTTTCGCTGAAGTCTGGAGGGAGAGGCAGGATGCCCACACAGGGGCGGGAGTCAAAGTATATGGAGACACACACACATACATACACACTCACAGGAACACTGGGCAGTTAGCCCTGAGTCCTGGGCTCTAGTTCCCAGATTCCAGGTAACCCCCACCCAGATCAAAAATCTCCTGACTTCAGACTGCATGAAACATCATAATTATGCTGAGTGTATTTTATAGAGAAAGGATGTATTTGAAAGTCAGACTGATTTTAGGCAGAGCAAATATTTTTCTCTAAGTGGACTGTTTCCAAATTAGGAAGGAGCCTATTGGTGTTTAACAAACCAGTAGGCCTGAAACAACACTTTCAATTCTCAGATTTCATTTCAACCAGAGTCCACTGCCCTGGCTATGGCTAAACGCTCACTGTTCTCTGCTCTGGAAGTCGGTGCATTTGGAGTCTGTATTTTGCTTTTTTTGTCTCCCTGACTTTTCAATTAATACATTTTTTAAATAGATAAAACAGATCATACTGTGACTTTTAAAATGTCAACAAGCTTGTAAACAGAAATGTAATAAAATGGCTAATAGGAGATTCAATAGTTAATGGAGGGCCTGAAGTGTGAGCAAATACAGTAGCTGTATATTGGAAACTGTGCGAGTGAAGATGGCTTTAGTATTGCAAACTGAGGAAGAAAATTGTTTTTAATTAGCACCTTCATAAGAACTGCTGATTAATACTGTTTTGTTTGGTGAAAAGCTTTCAGCTGAGTAATTTGTACAGCCATTACAACAGTTTTGTTAGAGCGGGACTCCTGTTGTTAAACACAAACAGCAGATGATAATGGTGGAAGATGAGTTTGTCATGTAACAATTTACCTTATTGAAAAAAGCTTTATATAAAACCCAATACAGTAGGTACCAGCAGAAATCACATATTTTAAATCCTTCCAAAATTGCAGTGTGCCATGCTTGTGGGTTTTTTTTTTCCCAGGGACTAGAAGCAGATTTTATATCATTTATAAAATTATATACACAATTTAAAGGTGGTGTAGCATGGACAGGCCACTTTCTCAGCAGCGGTTTACATTGGAGCAGTAAAGTGGCCATGTATTCAAACACTTTCTAACTACACAAAGCAGGCTGACAAATGGAAGCCTAATTAAATAATGTTACTCAGATGTAAATTTGCATTGGAACTGGATGCAGGGAAATAAGAATTGATGTTTTTGCTTGAGGTGGGTTTATCACACATAGGATCTGTTTTTAAAAAAAATCTCAACGGAAGTTTAATTAACCTTTTTTCTTTTTTTCCTGGCGATGTTTTAACCGACCAGAGGAAACAGTGCCCATTCAATGAGACCTGACCAGGGAATAAGAGGCATATTTCGGTGAACTCCCATCAAACAGATATTTCACTAGCCAGAAGCATGGGAACTATTTTTTTTTTAATACAATGCAATGGTAAAGCATATTTGCATTAAAATATTACACTACCCAAGGCTGGTAAGAACTGTAAATTATTGTAGTGGCGTAATAGAGCATGATTTTTTTTTTTTTTTAGACAGGCCTTCGGGGTAATAACCAGGGTTGAGGCTCACGACAGTGCCAAATAAGCTTTAGACAGCATAATAGTCTGCAAAGAAAGCCACAGAGCACTAATGTGAAGGAAGAGCTGTCCACCACATGCAGCAAAAATCACCAAAGGTCATTTTATGGTAGCAATTGTGACATAAAATTGGTGGTCATGCTACATGTCTAATACTCAGCACAGCTTTATAAATGATGGGCCCCTAGCGATGGCTGTCATTAAGTGCTTTCATCATAATAAACTTTAAACTGTTGGCTTTATGAATCGCCAGCTAGCTTCAGCTGTTCGTTGGATGGAGCTTGCAGTGCCTTAAGTGTGACAAGACCTATTAGGAATTGCAACCATGTTTCAAGCGTACTTGGCTTCCCCACTCCTGGGGTGATTGCTGCCTATTAAACGGCGTCTGGGAAGATTTTCCTCCAGCAATCTCTGATCAAGAGCTTTTTTGGGCTTTGACCTGCATTTCCTTCAAGACTTTCTCTGAGGAGTTTTATAAGAGCAAAACTCCAGAGGATTTATAGCCACTTCTGATTAATACCTTTCCAGTTTTTCTAGCAACTCTCCCACTGCTGCATAGAGAAAAGCTTTCATTGTTCCTGAGGTGCTTATTTGTGACCTTTTCTCTGCTTCCTGATTCCCTCTAACGTGTTCTCTCTGTGAAATCCTCGGGGTGGAACCAAGACAGTTGGTGAAGTTGTTACAGCTGGAGAGACAGAGAAGGAAGGAGGGAGTTCTTTTATGTTTTTAAAGGATTCCATGCAGAGCGGCCTGGCCCCGCCCATTTAAATGCCCGCTGTGACGTCACCCGCCGTCCGCGGTACCCAACGCATCCTTAATGAGCCCTCGGTGTAAATTGAGCCGACACATAAAGATTTCATGATTCAAATTACACTTTCATTAACCTTTAGCATGGGAAGTCTTTTAGTTTCTATAAATCTTACAGTGACCTAGTCTGTCCCACTGATGTGAATAATGGATGTTTGGGGAGTCACTCTTTAAAAACTCAGGGTGTTTAATTTACGAGGGCTAAATACATATTTCAGACTCACTTAGCAAGAACTTTAGCTACTTCTTGTTGCTTTTTCTAACTTGGATGTGCCCTCCCGCCCCTCCCCACACCCGTCGTTTTCTTCTGCTTAACAGACGTTTGGGCGATGGCGAAAGCCCCTGTCTTCCTATTCTCCTTAGTCTGCCTTTTTACGTCTAGGGGTGGTGAGGGGACTGTCTCAGGTGTGCCCACTGCACAATTAAATTACCAAACCTCCGAGGGACGGATTAGAACTCAGCAGGGAACACCTGGGGACTCTGGGGTGGCTCTCGCCATGGCCAAGGGAGGGTCTGCCCACTTGGTAGGTCTCGGTCCCAAACTTGGCTTCCCAGATAGAGTGTGGCGGGCTCAACTCTTCTTCTCGAGACCAGGTTTCCACGGCTGTCAGAGTGAACAGGAAAACCATGAGCGACTGTGTCAACCCGAAGGGAAAACACGAGTTGGAGGACTCGTGGCTTTTCGCCTACAAAGCCGTGCGCCCGCCGGTCCCACCCCGCGAGCCAGCCAAGAGTGGACAAGTGCATTTGGAGGCCGCTGCCCAGGTGCAAGGGGAGGGGGCGGGGCGGGCTGCAGAAAGCCCAGAACAAAGGCGCCTCCAGGGGCCCGTGCGAGGTCACCTGCTGCCTCCAGGGCAGATTAAGGAGGACCGGAGAGGGCATTTGGAGGAAACGCTGGTGCTGTACTTCTTGGGGAAATCAATTCGTCCCACCCTAAATAGGGCATTTTTGCCTTCCCTCTTTGGGAGTCCCAGGCCAACGGGCTTCCAGGTCTCAGAATCGGGTTCTCAACACGGACCCCCCCCCCCCCCCAGTTTGCAAAGTCTTCACCTTTCCCTGCCCGTGCCCTCTGCGAGTCAGTGTCTCTCTGTGGTCTCTCCCCCCGCCCCCGCCCACCTCCGCTTTCGGCCTCGTCTCACTTCCCTTTTCTCTCCTCTACGCGCCCTCCCGCCCCTCTGTCCAGGCCCCTTTCATCCTGAGGCTCGAAGTGGAACTTTCCCCCACTCCCTTACTTGGAGATTTCTTTTTTCCCAGTGACCTGGGCTGCACTTTGCCCCCGCTCCCTGCCTGCCAATCTCCTCGGGGGTAGGGCCTCTCTCTTTCCATTCTTGCGACTCCCCCTCCTCGAGAGCCCCGGGAGGCCCAGCCTCCCAGAATCCGATCTCCCCCCAACGCAGCAGCCCCCCGCCGAGGAAGGAAGAGGCCTCCTCGGAATGAATGGCTGGTAAGGAGGTTTTTAATTTGTCTGGAGCCGAAAGTAAAAGGCCTCCGAGCAGCGACCCTCCCTCGCCGGGTTTGGCAGCCCCTCCACGCTGCGGCCAGGGCCCTCCACCTGCCGGGTGGGCGCTGTCACCTCGCCACCCTAGATCAGGGCCCGGAGAGATGGGGCGGAGGGATCTGAAAAGGTTGCAGCTGTGTCAAAAATCGCCCACACGCTCGAGGAGGAGGACTCTGCTTTGTAAATTAAAGTCTAGGTTGTTTTGTCTGCAACCTACCGATGTGAGAGATTTGAAAGTTTAACATGTTTCTGTCAGACCGGGTCAGGAAGTGAGCTCAGGCCATCACGGTCTTCATTTGCAATCTGCCTCCTGATGGCTGAGCTCTCCTTGAGCTTGGAAGAATGTCACTGTGCTGTCCCCAACACAGAAGACAGTACATTTAAAAGCTTTGCCCACCTGACCTGTGGTTCCACCTCCAGGTGCATTAGCCTTCATTTCCTACACAGACTTTATTTTTAGGAGCAGAGGCCACAGCCCCGACCCAGCCTGTTTTGAGTGGATCTCTCCTCTCTGTCTCTCAAGCGGCATCTCAGGATGCTGAGAGGGAGGAGAATGAACAGTTCCTGACTTCTGGTCAACCCATTTCTGTAAGATCAGACTCCCTGAAGGCAGACTGGATTACAGACCCCAGGGCCTCCAGTTTGCAGCCCCCGCTGGCTCACAGGTGCTGCTTCTGAGCCCTCCCAACACACCCCCAGCCTACAGATCAGATAAACCATACTACGGCTGGTTATAATATTCTCAGTGTGAATGTGATACTGAAGGGATCTATCCAGCTCTGCCTTGTGGTAGATTGGGGGGGAAAAACAGCCATAATGTTTTTTCAGTTCCATCAAGAAATGGGGTTAAAGCTGGGCAATTGGGTAAGTTGAGGCAGGAGGATTACAAATTGGAGGCCAGCCTTAGCAATTTAGTAAGGTCTTAAGCAACCTGATGAGACCCTGTTCCAAAATAAAAAGTAAAAGGGGCTGGGAGTGCAAATGAGAGGTAAAACACCCCTCCTTCAACTCCTGGTACCAAAAAGAAAGAGAGGGTGAGTTTGTTCATTTCTTTCCCCCTTGATTCTGAATTTGGCTTGGCTTGGCTTGGCTTGGCCAATGAGGCATTAGTAAAATACAAGTGCAAGCAGAAGTTTGAAAATCCCGTGTGCATTTGTGTGCCTTCTCTTGGGTTTTTTGGCACCCAGCTACCATGTGAGAAAGCCCAGGCTCTCCAGCTAGGTGCTGGAGACATGTGGCACAGTCACCCCCACTGTCGAGCCTTGAGCAAAGGCATCCAGGACCAAACAGCCCCAGGAGATCCAGCTGCTGAGTGTAGCTGCAGCTGGGGCTATTTGTAGGGGAGCCAGCAGAAAAACTGCCCAGTTGGGTTCAGTCCAAATTGCCTACTCACAGAATCCTGAGTTAAAAATGGTAGTGATTTTAAGCAACTAAACTTTAGGCAGTTTTTTTTACACAGCAACAAATAACTGATGACAGTCCTCTATCCCTCTGTGAGATACTTTTCTGCATTTTTAAGTGTTCCTTGAGGTACTAAAACTTTTGATATGATGCTTTGCCCAAAATGTGTTGAGTTAGCTGCTTATGGAGTTGCTGTAATCCCAGTGACTAGGGAGACTGAGGCAGGAGGATCACAAATTCAAGGCCAGCCTGGGCAACTTAACAAGACCTTGCCTCAAAATAAAATAAAAAGGGCTGGGGTTGTAGCTCAGTGGCACCCCTGGATTCAATCCCCAGTACCACAAAAAATGAATAAGCAAATAAATGTGTTGAGTTGCATTTAGAAAGCATAAAAATAGAATACATGTGTTACAGGTCTTATTTACCCTTCAGACAATCAGTGTGTTATGGAGGCAAGTCATTCCCAAGCTACCAGGAAAAGATGCAAGAGAAAAATGGACTTCAGGAGAAGGAACAATGATCTCAGAATCCCTAGATTCCCAACTGGGCGGTACCAGTAACTGGTGATTTTAGGCAGAGTCTCTGAGTATCAGTTTTCCCCTCTAGAACATAGAAAGGATGAACTGGATGAGTTGATGTCCTATTTCATTCTGAATTATTTAAGGTAAAAACAACCCATCATCAGGCCAGAGATTTTGGTCACCTCAGGGAATGAGGTGACCCAATGTACATGTAGAGAATTTTCTGGTACTACCAAGGAGTTGTCAGACACTAGCTTGACCCTACAGATTACTTAGCACTTCTCAAGGGTGGACCCCAAAGTTTTATCTTGCTCTGCCCCAAGTTGAACATTGGGGAGCTGTCCCAGGTCCCACCGTGGAGAAAGAGCTCCTCTATCTTTATTCTTATCTAATAAATATCCATGTAGATACCAGAGATCTAAAATTAAACACAAAAGACCCTCTTACAGGTTGGGGGCTAGTTAGAAACAACAACGTGGCTCTCTATAAGTAGCTTGCATTGCAAATTCATATGTGCCAGGGCATTTATAAAAACAGTTGTAAATCGTACTAAATTCTATGAAAAAACAGGAAAGGTTTCAGATCCTTCTTCAGAAGAGATGGTTGCAGAATGCTTCCCTGAGGGGTCTTTAACTGAGATGGAGCAGGAGACAATGATGGAAGGAGGGAATGTGGAGGCAGGCTCTGCCAAGGCCTGAGCTTGCTGTCTCTAAGAGAGAGATAAGAAGCTAGGTTCTTGTGCAGAACAATGTAGAGTGGGCAAGGGCCAGACTGGACAGGATTTAGTAAGTCTGAATTTTATCTGGAGTCTGAGCAGCCAGGGGAGGGTTTGGAGTGGTGATAATGACATAATCAGATGTACATTTTAAAAAGGTCACTCTGAATGCCAGATGGGAAGTAGATTAGAAGCGGAGAGTCCAGTTTAGGAGAATTCTGTAATGTAGAAGCCCTGGCAAAAGAGAACAGCAGTTTGGACAGGGACATGAGTGACGATAGGGTAAGAAGAGCAAACCAATTCCAAGTGTGCTTTTGGCTTGGAACTACCAGGGTTCCTGAGGCTTTCTCATAAAAAATTGGGGGCAGATACTGGCAGCCTAAAAGTCTGAGCCCACCGTTTTAGGTATCTGAGTCCCTTTGACCTAGGAATCAGCCTTTCCCCACTTACCTGAAAGTCCCAGGATGTGCAGAGATGTGGGAGGAGGAGCTACTGAAACTTCCACCTTTTCCCACTACCCATTCTGTAAGTTTGGGGGCGCTTGGGAATGGGAATCTTCATGTCCTAGAGCTGGAATCTTACCTGGGCAGAGACAGAGATGGTGTGGCCAGCTAGGTGTGGGCAGGAGGGTGAGTCCACTTCTATTCTTTCCACGTGAATTTCCGGCTCCCATTCACCCTGTATCTCTAGGCATCCAGTGCTGCAGTGGAAAGGCCCATTCTTGGGGGACCCAAGAAAAGACCCCAAGAGGTCAAAGACTAGACTCTGTTCAGGTCATGGCCCCTCATAGAGCTTGGTAAATGCAGAGCTAGTCTGTGACCTGCTTTAAAGCGCATAGGAAAATTCTTGAATTGGAGAAAATGTGCCATTGATAATAAAATTCGAGCAAGAACTTCCTTCCCTTTGCTCAGGGGAGAGCTGCTGATCAAAGAGGCACCCTTAGGACAGCATCCTCCATGGCCCTTGGTGGGCAGGATCTGAGAATGATCCTCTATGGGGTAGGGTAGTGAAATGGGGCAGGAGAGGAGTGAAGGGACCCCAAGAACTGGGAAAAGGAGGCTGGGTATGGTGGCACACGCCTGTAATCCTAGCAGCTTGGGAAACTGAGGCAGGAGGATCCTGAATTCAAAGCCAGCAGCAGCAACTTAGCGAGGCCCTAAGCAACTCAGTGAGACTCTCTCTAAATGTAATATAAAAAAAGGGCTGGGGATGTGGCTCAGTGGTTAAGTGCTCTGAGTTCGATCCTAGGTACCAAAAAAAAAAAAAAAAAAAGAACTTGGAAAAGGAGCAGAAGTAAATCCAAGTATCAAAAGTCATGTGAGCCACTTGTCACTTTCACAATATTATCTGGATCTGGAGAGCTATCCTCCTTGGCATGTGACACCCTTGACAGGATGTCCCCCTGTGCACAAAAATGTGAGAATGGGGCAGGTGGGGGTCCCCACCTACATGGTGCTTACAATCTAATTGGGGAGACAGAGGATGTCCTCAACTAAGACAGATCTGTGGAAAAGAACCTGCAAAGGGCAGGTAGAGATTGAATGAAGAAGAGATTGCATTGTGGGAGTGGAGGCCGAGTTTGCATTAGACCTGAGAGTCATAGAAGTAAGGAGAGAGGCCCACCAAGGGCATGAAGCTCATAAGCTAAGAAACAGAGCAAGATTTCAGGTTGTGTTGACTTGGCAGGAATGAGGGCTACAAGAGGTAAAGACAGGATCCACTCACCCATCCCACAGGCATTCATCAAATACCTAACAGATGTCAGACAGAGAGTGAACAAATGACAGTCTCTGATCTCAAGGAGCTGCCATTCCAGTAGAAGAAAGGCAAAAGATGTGTCAACAAATAAGGCTGCTCAAGTTGGGTGCATGCAGTGAGGACAATAAAGCAAGCTGATATCTTAGGAAGTGACTGGGCCTCCTTTAGATCAAAGACCGAGAAAGCTCTCTCTAAGGAGGCAGCATTGTAGCGGAAATCTAAGTGGCACAAGATTGAAGGTGAGAGTGTTCCAGGCAGAGGCAATGGCAAATGCAAAGGCCCTGAGGCAGCAGCAAACCTGCAGAGTCCTACAGGTGAAACAAAGTGAGGGAGCAGTGTCACATGAGCAGAGGAATGTGCAGGCCCAATCTTGTGGGGCCTCATAGGCCATGGTGGGGAGGATGGGTTTTATTTTGATAGGAAGAGAGTGGTATGCAAGAGAGGAACTAGGAGTCCCAGGCAGAGGCTACCACAGTGGTTCTGGCAGGAGGTGACAGGAGTACCCAGAGCCAGCCAAAGCTCAGAGGGTGAGAAAGAAGCATCCATCGGACCCAGAGGGCTGCACTCTATCAGGACTACTTGGGGGCTACATGGGCTGCTGACCAGGTCGGTGTGACCTTCCTGAAGACCTGGAGTGACAAAGCTCCTGTGCTGGCAGATGTGCCCTTGGAAGCAGAGGCCCAGGTCCATCTCTAGTGCGAGTGCTGGATGCTGGGCCTCTCCTAGGGCTCTCTCATGGACCCTGGAGAGGCCAAGGACCCATTGCTGGTCCCTAAGGGCAGGGGCAGGGCCTCACTCCCTGTGCCATGGGACACCCAGCATGTGGCAGGCCCTTGATCCACGGTGGTTGATGGACAGGAAGGCCAGAGGCCAGAGACTGGGCCAGTGCCGGCTCTACCCCCTTTCCCAAGCTGCACTCAAATTGGTGAGGACGTCACCTGTCTTCCAACAGCAGCTCTGAAAGTTGTCTTCAGAGGTCACATCTCCTGTCATCAGGGGACTATTTCAAGGACAGAAAACCCGACCAGGGAAATGGTAGCAGCAGCTCCTGTTCACCTGGCGCTTACGTGGCCCGTCATGCAGCACTTGCCACACACTGTGTCATTAATGTCCACAGCAGCCCCGGGGTGTTGGTGTGGTCATGGTCCCCCATTACAGATCAGGAGGATGGGACGTAGAGAGGGGAAGCGACGGCCCCTGGAGGGGTGGGGGGCTGCCCGATGGTCACTGCCCTGCACCATTTCTATGGGGGAAATGATGAACCCGGATGAACTCTGGGCCCTCGGCCTCTGATCCTCTTGCTCAGAGGACAGCTCATTCAGAAAGAAAACTTCTAGGTGACTCTGAATGCAAAGGAGAAGGGGGCATTGCTGGTGCTTGGCGGGAGACGGGTGGCCTCATGGAAGCACACCGACAGGTAAAAATCATGTCTAAGCAAAGGCCCTTGGAGCTGGGGCTGTGATGCGTGGGGGTTGATCAGATGCCTGGCAGTCCATCCTCCAGAGGCAGGCTCGGCTGGCACCCAGCCACATGGAGACTGAAGGTCAGCCTCTATGAAGCCCACGTGCCAGACCTTCCTTCCCTGCCTCCTAAAGGCACATGTACACACGGCCAGAGCTTTCCCTGGGCTTTTCTTCTGTCCCCCCAGGACCCAGAGTAGCTAGAGGTTGTGTGATCCTGCTAGCTGGTCTCTAAAGTCATCTTAAATGCTGCCTGTACCGTGAGGTTTGATGGGCAAGCCCTGGAATTGAGTGGGTGTCAGGAGCTTGGTTAGCATTTGTACTGTGAGCTCCAGCCCTGTGGCCTGAGCACCTGCCTCCTGGTGGGGTCACTTGTGGTCTCCTCAGCTGGCCTGAGACTAGGCTCAAGGCTCATCAGGACAGCAATGCCAAGAGGTATTCCTTTTACCATGTTCCCTTCCTTTTCTTCCTCGGCAAGGTAGAAATCAACTTTTTGACAGAGAAAATTAGGTGTGTCAGAGTGACTCGCCCCCTCCCTGGATGATTAAGCTGCTTCTGATCATCTCTGCTATATGTAAAGATGAGGAAAATTAAGGAAAACACGAGAGTCGGGGAAACAGAGCCAGCACAGAGACGTGTTTGGTGGATCACCATCTTTGGGAGAAGAGAACAAAAGAGGAGGTCTTCACTACAAAGCAAGGGGTGAAGAGGAGACGGAGAAGTACTGATGCGCCGAGACAAGACAACTGCACAAACCATCATAGAGATTTATTCTTGGGTAATTCTGACTCTGAGTGCAGAGGAGCCCACACACAACTCCACCTCACAGGTGCCTGTTGCCTGGCTGCCTGGTTGCCAAGTAGACAGGAAGATACTGAAAATTCTGTTCCCTTCCAGTGCATCTGACGTCACTACAGCCATTTTTTTTTTTTTTAATGAGGCATATTTAGACATTTCTTTCTTGAGATTCTCTTTGAAGGAACCAAGAAGGAAGATATTTTTTTTTTATTTTTTTTGGTGCTGGGGATCGAACCCAGGACCTTATGCATGCAAGCCAAGCACCCTACCAACTGAGCTGTATCCCCAGCCTTAAGAAGGAGAATCTTTTTTTTTCTTTTTTATATTTATTTTCAGTTATAAGTGGACACAATATCTTTATTTTATTTTTATGTGGTTCTGAGGGTCCGAACCCAGTGTCACACATGGTAGGCGAGCACTCTACCTCTCAGCCACAATCCCAGCCCCAAGAAGGAGGATCTTGATTAGAGTTGGTGGCACAGCACAATTCTCAGAGGACTTCTGTGATTGGTCATTGATCCTGAGCAGTTGGGGGTGGGGGAGATTTTTCATCCTAAAGGCCACAATTGCTAACTAAGGCTCAGGACAGATTTTAGTTGGTCATTTATCTGAGCAGTATTTGCTTTCTTAAATAAATAAGTTTTTTTTTTTAACTTCACATTTTAAAATGTTAATTGCATATTAAATAAAGACTTGGATTTTTCCACTTCTGATGTTGCTAACCTGACATCTCAGCCCAGGACTCGTCCTCAGTTCTGCTGAGAAGTCTCCAGAAAGGGGCTGAGGGAGTGAGAGGTGTTTACTCAGCTCCTTCCATCCCAAATTAAATATTCAAATTGGGTTTGTTCTGGAGCATTGTTAAGACTTGAGCTGTAATTTAATGGAAATGGCATTGTCCCCAAGAATAAAGGTTTCATTAGCCCAGCTCACAAACTTTTCCCATTATCCCGGGAAGGAAACAATCTGGGTGACAGCCTGCCTGTCATAATCCCCTGCTTCAGATTTATGGTGACAAAAGACTCTTAATACTGAAAATGTTCGGGGGGGAGGAGAAACACTACCCAAACCAGAAATCTCTCCCTTCCAGTCCAGGTAACAAAGGGTCAGGAGGAGTTTGGTGGAGGCCTCCTGGCCACCTGCCGGTTAAGCCCACGTCAGTAGATTAACTGCAGCTCTGACTGAGCGTTTAGAAAGGCAAGTTACATGGCAGAGCAAACAAAATTCAGACTGTGCTTTACACATGGTAATCCCAAATTTAATAAGAGCCTCACTGCTAGGAAGCCGGAGCCCAAAGGTAGCTGAGGTGTGGTACTCCATTGTTCCCAGGCAGCCACACCGCCATTGGTTACGTGGCAGGCCTCAAGGGCCCACCCTTCCAGGGGTCTGTGGTCTCAGCTAACAAAATTCTTACCAGCCCCTCCAGCGAAGCAGTTTTTCTTCTTTTCAAGCTTCAAGGGCCTTATCCAGAGACAAGTCTCAAATTTGCTTGTTCTAAATGAAATTCCTGCAGAAAGCTTGGGTGGTCAGAGGCCGCAGGAGTTTCAGGCCCTTTGGGTGGCACAAGAGCCTGCCTCCCTCCCCACTCGTGCATCTGAGGCTTCAGACCAGAGCCCTGTGGTGGTCACGGCTCAGGAGGGCCTCCGTGTGCCTGAGTGGAACGGGAGACCTCTGAGATGGAGCACCAATGGGGTTGCACTATGGACGTGTGTAGGTTACTCCTCAAACCACAGTCGTGTTTCCCTTGTGGCCATCTTGTGATCATTTATTCACTCAACAGGTATTTACAGAGTACCTGCTCATGTGTCAGGCTTTGTGCTCATGTGCTTAGAACATCATAGGGAGCAGAAAAGAGACACAGTCCCACTTTGCATGGATTACAGTCTGAGATGAGTGCTATAAAGTGGGGAAAATTTGTTCCAGGATCATCTATGATAGAGGAAACTGAGTCAAGGAGAACAGGAAATGCTTTTCTGAGGACCTCAGGCTGGAACAGAGAACTGAAGGGTACCTAAGGGCTGAGCTGGCTGAGGGTGGGAGCAGGAGAGGATGGACAGTGAAGGGAGCCGGTGCAGTGTTATAGAGCCGCAAAGGCCCACGGGGGAGGGGGAGATGGTGTGCACAAGGGAGCAGGCCTCCCTAATCTGTCTCCTGGGACCACAGACTTGCACAGGAAGAAATTGGGGAAAGCCAGTCCCTAGTGTAAGAAGGCCACAGATACTGAAAAAAAAAAAATCTATAAATAACTCCTGGGGAGATCCTAAACCTCAGGGAGACCTCTTGGCTTGGGACACCATGTGACTGCTTAATGGTGTAATTAAAATTCCAAAAAATATATATAAATAAAAATGTCCCCAGTCTCCTCCCCATAGTACAAGGTGATGAACACAGTACATACCTTTGCCTACATGTTTCCAGAAATCTTTTTGAAATAAAGTTTTAGAATTCCAAAAACATACAGACCTAGAATGAATGCGACAGACAAGAGGAGGAAACCACCAACAAATAAATGTAAGCGAATTTCTGGAGTGTGTCAAACCAATGGAAGGACACAGCTGAAGAAAGCCACACAGAGTGCTCTAGGAGGGGCAGAAGAATGATCCGAGGAGATGGAAGCCAGTTCACCCAGAAAACCTCAGAGAGCTTCAGGGAAACCCCATAAGGGGAGGTATGCACACAACTGCACAGCAGATCACCGTATCTAGAGTTTCTTCACATTCAACCAGGGAGGTCCATGTGAAGACATGCAGAGAACCATCAGCATGAGAGAATGAGTCTGAAAATTAGCAGAAAAAGCAGGAGGTCACTTTAAAATATTTCAGGCAGGTAATACATTCTAAAAGTGGGATTTTTTAAGCTGGGTGTGTTGGTACACATCTGTTATCCAAGACTCAGGAGGCTGAGGCAGGAGGATTGCAAGTTTGAGGCCAACTCCAGCAACTTTGCAACACCCAATCTCAAAATTTAAAAAGGACTGGGCAGTGTAGCTCAGGGGTAAAGCACCCTGGGTTCAATCCCAATTGTGTAAATAAACAAACAAAGGATATTTGAGAAGATGAGTTCTTGGAAGTTATAAATGTAGTTGAAATACAACAGAAGGACTAAAATGTTGATGAAATTTCATAAAGCAGAGGGCAGAAAGAAAAAGAGAAAATAGGGCTGGGGGTGTAGTTCAGTAGAAAAGTATCCCTGGTAGGGATGGGGGCAAGAAAACAATGGGAGAATATAATAAAAGACATGGGGAGTAATCTAGGCATCATAGGAAAAAATAGGATAATTAAAGAAGAAGAGAAAATTATCAAAGAAAGTAGAAAATAAAATTTCTCATGCCTGAAGGAAGAACAGTCCTAATATAAGAAGGGTCACCAAGCATTCAGCACAATGACTGAAAAAGATCCACACTAGACACAGCCTGGCAAATTCCAAAACATTAAGTAGAAAGAGTGGACAAGAAGAAGGTGGAAAGACAAAATTCAGGTCCCCCGCAAAGGACAGCGCTCGGAATAGCATCAGAATTCTGCTCACAGACACAAGAAGCTGGCAGATCATGGGGAAGTGCCTCCAAAATTCTGAGGGAAAATTATTGTTGGCCAGAATCCTGTGCATACACTATCCACCAAGTGGTGGACAATATGTTTTCTCAGACAAGCAAGAGGACAGGAAGTTTGCCTCCAACATGTCCTTTCTTAGGAAGTCACTGGAGGCTGTACTCCAGCAAAACAAAGACATACGATGGCAGAAAGAAAAAATCTGGGATCTAACTGGAGGGTGCAGGGCAGGGTGTCTCAGATGACAGTTGTACGCAGCCTGGAGAGCAATCTGCCCATCCTGGAGCAGGGTCACAGAGGACTTGGAAGAAGAGCAGAAAGGCAGTTCTCAGCAGATACTAAGAATCTACTACTAAGTAATGTAAATTGGGCATGGTGGCACACACCTGTAATCCCAGTGACTCAGGAGGCTGAGGCAGGAGGATCACAAGTTCCAAGCCAGTCTCAGCAATTTAGGGAGACCCTGTCTCTAAATAAAATACAAAAGGGGCTAGGGATGTGGCTCACTGGTAAAGTGCCCCTGGGTTTAATCCCTGGTACCAAAATAAACAAATAAAAAAATAATAAGAACATAGTAGTGAATAATGTGAAAAAGAATAAAGGTAACTGGAAACTCTAGGGGGAAAATTGTTTTTAAAATAAAAGTCAAGGGCTGGGGATGTGGCTCAAGAGGTAGCACGCTCGCCTGGCATGCGTGCGGCCCGGGTTCGATCCTCAGCACCACATACAAACAAAGATGTTGTTTGTGTCGGCCGATAACTAAAAAATAAATATTAAATCTCTCTCTCTCTCTCTCTCTCTCTCTCTCTCTCTCTCTCTCTCTCTCAAAAAAAAAAAATAAAGGTATTGTGTCCATCTACAACTAAAATATACATATATATTAAAAATAAAATAAAAGTCAAGATCTGAATATGAAAAACTAAAAGTGACATGAAACTAAGTAATGATGAAGTATAAGAAATGAGGCTCCATTTGGTTTGGGACTGGAGAAATTCTCTTGAGAGGCTTGCAGATCATGACACTGGACTTGAACAGGAATTTAATCTTAACATTACTACTATTATTAAATAAAAAATCACATGATAATAAGGCATGCATTGTAGTGTGGGCCTATAATCCCAGTGGTTTGGGAGGCTGAGATAGGAGGATCATGAGTTCAAAACCACCCTCAGCAACAATGATGTGCTAAGCAATTCACTGAGACCCTGTCTCTAAATAAAATACAAAATAGGGCTGGGAATGTGGCTTAGTGGTCAAGTGCCCTTGAGTTCAATCCCTGGTACCAAAAAAAAAAAAAAAAAAGTTCAAGGCCAGCCTCGACAACTGAGACCCTGTCTCAGAAAAGGGCAATTTAAAATAATTTTTAAAAAAGGTTCAATTTCCAATACCAAAAATAAATAAGTATACAAAAATTACATAATAACAAAAAAGTAATAAGTTCAAGTAAAATAGAATTCCCATTTTAAGAGTCAACCTTTCGGCAAACCTTGGAAAACTAGGTTGGTGGGTTGTATGGCAGAACAGAATATAAATTTTTACCTTAAGAAAATATAGAAGTGTAAGTACAGTGGAAGAAGGTGGGACATGGAAAGGGAGAGAAGAGAATGTGAGCAATAATGGTTTCAACTCAGAAAGCAGACAGTCAGGAGGGGCTGTAGAATGTTGATGGATCAAACTGGGTGTGGTGGCGCTCACCTGTCATCCCAGAGACTCTGGAGGCTGAGGCAGGAGAAGTGCAAGGCCAACCTAGGTGACTTGGTGAGACCCTGTCTCAAAACAATTTTAAAAGGGCCAGGGATGCAGCTCAGTGGTAGAGCATTTGTCTACCACGCCCATGGCCCTGGGTTCAATCCCCAGCACCAACACCAAAAAAAAAAAAAAAAAAAAAAAAAAAAAATTTACAAAGGCTAACAGTACAAGAATGGAATATATAAATATTAAACATTGAAATTCTCTGATATTCAGAATTCCATGGATAACTATTTTTAAAATTTGGCAAATGCAGAAATAGATGAGGACATTAGAACATTAGAGGTGCAAGACTCTACACGTTATTCTTTATATGGGGCGACCACCTAGGGTTGCTGATTATCATAATAAAACACATTATGCAACATTTGGGACATATTCATTCATTATTGATCTGAAATTCAAACTTGCTAGGGCATCCTGTACCCCTCCCCCTAAATTTGGCAACCTAAGATCCATTCAAAGAACTAAAATTCAAACAGGTCTAAAAGGTTGTGGGGTAAACGGGTGAGGGAGGGAGAACGGCCACATTTTATCGACAGTGTGTGACTACCACTCAGTCTCTGACTAGATGTGCATTATTTTTATAAGAATAAAAGTGTTCCATATTTGGGCTTGGGTTGTGGCTCAGAGCGCTCACCTAGCATGCATGAGGCACTGGGTTCGATCCTCAGCACCCCATTAAAAAAAGATAAAGATATTGTATCCACCTATAACTAAAAAAAAAAAAAAAATCTTTAAAAAATGTTCCAAATGTATTCAGCATATAGGAAACCAGTCCCTTATTTTGAACATGTAGGAAGAGGTGTACAAGTTTATTAATATCAACCAGCATAATCTCGCCCCACTTGATACATTTTAAACAAGTATTTCAAGTCTTTCCGGCTGAGAGCATTCATGTGGTAAGCCTGTCAGGCACCTACAGGTGTAGGATACTTGGACCAAATAGGTACCAGATGCTGTGAGGTCCCTGCGACTAGGAACTTGGAGTTTAGAGGAAGAGGCAAGATATCCACGTGTACAGTAATACTCGCCCCCTAAGGGAGGTCAGCTTCTACTTCTAGAAGCCAATGACAAAAAAAAAAAAAAAAAAATGGTAGTGGGTGGGAAATACTTCAGGGGCTCCCCAATGGGAGAAGACTAAAGGCAGGACAGGGCTGGCAATGGAGAGGGAACTTAAAAGGGGAGGAGTGGGATTTGGGAAAGGAACGGGAAAGAATTCTAATGTTTGTTTTTAAAGTTTCTGTTTTGAGTCATACTTTAGAGCTGTGGTAGAGCTCGTAGTTAGCATGCATAAGGCCCTGGGTTCAGTCCCCAGCACCAAAATAAATAAATAAGCTACCGGTTGGCAAAGGAGCAGCAATCTCCCCACCCCACTACCGTATTGGCCCCAGAAGCATCCCTTTTTTGTGGGTCTTCAAATTTAGATGAGCTACTCGACCAGTTGTTACATGTCCAAGAATCCTTCCAAAGGGGCTCATCAATGGTGAGAGAAATGGTGGGGAAGACAGGCTCAGTGTTGCAAGCCTATTATTATCCCAACTACTCAGGAAGCTGAGGCAGGAGGATTGAAAGTTTAAGGCCAGTTTGGGCAACTTTTTGAGATCCTGTCTCAAAATTTTAAAAATAATAATAAGCAGAAAGAACTGGGGGTATCACTCAATGGTAGAGAGCCTCTTGGTTCAATCCTTAGCACAACATGCACCTTCCTCAAAGAAGGTGGGTGAGTACTGCTGCTCTGGTGGGTAGATAATCTCTAGCCAAAGGTCTCCTAGCCTCAGCAGACTGAGAGGTCAAGGTGAAACCCTATGGAAAATGTATAAAGTGTTAACTTTATTTAGATCCTGATTTGAAAAACCTCATGTAAAAGTCCTTGTGTAAGGCGAAGGAGGAAATCAGCACATGGCCTCAGTATTTGATATTAAGAAACTATGGTCAGCCTGCCAAGTGGCCTGTGCTTGTAATCCCAGCTATTCGGAGACTGAGGCCCAGGATCGAATGTTTGAGGCAAGACTGGGCAATTTAGTGAGATCTTCCCTCAAAGTAAAGAGGGTTGGGTATGTAGGTCAGTGAAAGAGGGAGGGAGGAAGAGGTAGTATCAACTTTTTTTTTTTAAGTGATAATGAAATTAGAATTATTTTTTTTTACCAAAAAGTCTTAAATATCCTGATATATTTATAACTGAAATGATGTATTTAAAATTTGCTTCATTGTAATCCAATATAGTCTTGGGGATGAGATAGGGAAGAATGAAACAATATTGGCTAGGAATTTTTCTAGCAAGTTTGAAATTTTGAACAAAATTCCTTGCTTAATATTCTTTGCTCTCTCTATAGATGAGATAAATCTCTCCAGTATCCCAGTTGAGCAGTTGGAAAAAAAAAATTTTCCCCCCTGGGGATTGAACCCAGAGACACTTAACGACCGAGCCACATCCTCAGCCCTTTTTATTTTTTTATTTTGAGACAGGATCTCACTACATTGCTGAAACTGGCTTTGAACTCAGGATTCGCCTGTCTCAGCCTCCCGAGCCGCTGGGATTACAGTCGTGCACCACCGTGCCTGGCAGCAGTTGGAAAATTTTACTGATGTGGAAACAGAAGACAAAGGTCCATGAAGAGTTTGCCTTGAACGGAGGTCCTCTCCTCTCCCAGGAGCCCAGGGGGCAGAGAATCCCTCGATACTCCAATTTCACCTCTAGTTCTTCTACTCCGTCCTTTGTTCATTTGTTCAAATATACCCATTGAGCATCTGCTCTTTGCCACTCTGCCAGGAGTGACAGGCATGGAGACCAACATTATTCCTATTTCTAGTTCCTTAGGTACTTTTCCAAAATCAGATGGAATGTTTTGTTCCAAATCACAAGGCCCTTGAACTGAAAATCCCTACAGAGGTAGAAACCACAGGTGGAGCACAGGCCCTCACTGCACCCCCACCGATACCCAGTAGCTTTAGCCCATCCCTGGACCACATCACCCAGGACAGGACTCCTGGTGATTCAAACCACTGCAGGTCTTGTCTTTCTGGGGAAAGAGCCAGCAGGGCAAGGAACCGATGCTTGGGATGAGATCATCTGTCCCATGACCTTTGCTAGAGGCTCCCAAACCAGAGCCTGAGTACTGTGAGGTAGTATCCCCATTGCCCAAGGGCAGCCAGAGCTCCAGGACCTGGACCTAGCATCCTGACAAGCAGCTGCTTCCCCATTTCCCATTGCCTGAGTGGCCCTTCAGCCACTGTCCCTTCCCTGGGCTTCTGGATGCTCACCTCAGCCAGGTGACCCTCCTTCCACCCTATACATGTACACCTCTCCAGTCCTCTCTCTTTGGGCAACCTCTTGTCAGCCAGCCATTGTCTCCTCAGCACACACTGTCTTATGACATCTCCCCTCCTTTCGGCTCCCCTTGGAGATGAAACAGCTATCACTGAAGTCTCCAGAAATGACCACCATGAAGACCCTATATGTTATCCTTAGGTGGCCTCTTTCCCTACCTGGCCTTCCCTGGCCTGCTTTCCTCCTTTCACCTTCCCCTTATCCTTGGTCAACTCCCTGCTTCTGTCCCACAGGACGGTCCATGATTATAATGCCTATGTCCTTGGAATTCGGCCCAGAAGACCCTTTAATGGCTGAGGGGACTGGCCTCCAGAGGCTCTGCCTCTCTCCTCAGCCATGTTCTAGCTGGAAGACACAAGCTAAGTTGTATCTTCCCTCAATTTAGCTTGAGCTAACTCATGAGTAGGGCAGCCACGGCCACATCAAGGCCTTCCCACTGTTCAGGTCACTCTTCCTGATCTGCATCTTACATGTAAGATTTATTTGAGCAATTACAATATGCCAAGAACTATGCTAAACACTTCATGCATGTGCCAAACAGTGAAGTGGGTACTATTATCTTAGGCTCAGAAAAGTTAATGAGTTTGCCTGGGATGACAGAGCCAATGTTTAAACCCAGAGAGGGCTGAGGGCCCATTGAAGTGAGCAGTTGTGTTGTGAATAGGACCACAGCTGGGCATAAGGAGACCCATGAGACAGATGGGTGATGATGGGCAAATCCTTTAGCCTTTCTGAACTTCACATTCATCAATCTAAAAACATGGGTTGGACACTGAATTTGGCAGCACATGCCTGTAATCTCAGTGATTCAGCAGGCTGAGACAGGAGGGTCTCAAGTTCAAGAGCAAACTTGTCAATTCAGTGAGAACTTGATGCAAAATAAAAAGGGTTGGGGCCACGCACAGTGGGGCACGCCTGTAATCCCAGCAGCTGGAGAGGCTGAGACAGTAGGATCATGAGTTCAAAGACAGCCTCAGCAACAGCAAGGTGCTAAGTAACTCAGTGAGACCCTGTCTCTAAAAAAATACAAAATAGGGCTGGGGATGTGGCTTAGTGGTTCAGTACCCTTGAATTCAATCCTTGGTATATCCCCACCAAAAAAAAGGTTGGGGATATAGCTCAATGGTAGAGCACCCCTGGTTCAATTCCCAGGACTGGGGACAGGGGAGAAAAACAGGTTGGAGAGGTAGGGAACACACAGAATTGCCTCATGGGAAGACATGATCTCATGGGTATAATAGGGCATGAGTATAACAGTCCATTAAGTGTGTGGACTCCAGTGCCAGGTTAGCTGGGTTCATTCAAATGATCGTTCTGCTCTTGGTGAATTATGTAACCAAATTGCCTTGTTTCTCTGTTTTCTCATCTACACAATGGGTATAGTAACAATAGTACTTTCTCACAGAGTTGTGATGGGGTCTAATTGGTCGTTTCACATACTTAAGCACTTTCTGGCATGTGTTAAGTGACTTTAGCCATCATTATTATCATTTTTATTTCAACTAATGGTCTCTTTCATCCAAATGCTACAATTTTAGGATGCATTAGAACTTTTAGCACCATTATTAACATAGGCAAGATTTTTCACGTTTAGAAACTGAGAACTAATGGCTTTTGTCTTTAATAAGAAGAAAAGCCCCCCACACAACTATTACTTATATAGTAATCCACACTTTTCAAAACACATGCATGTATGTAATCTATCAGGACCTCAGACTGCTATAAAATTGGTTTTATAGTTTTAGTAAACTGTACATTTGAAGAGGTCTTCATAGAGATCAATGGATTTGAACCACTGCAGTACATTCTGGCACCACCCTACAGTGTCAGGCAGGAGGAGGAAGCGCGGAAACTTGAGGCTGAGGCAACTTTGGTTCAGCCCATAAGTGACTTGCTTAAGGGGACACATCATTGGGTCCTGGAACCAGCAATGAAGCTGAAAGATCCTAATTCCTGGTCTGAAAAACCTTTCCCAAAAGAAATTTCTCCAAATTCTACAAAGTCCTTTCCAGATGCCTGTCACGTGCCTAAGTACTTGAGCCAGAACCTGCTGTGGCATTCTCCAGGTGTTGAAAATGTCTCATCTCCTGTAACCAAGGGCTGGAGCAGACTTTATCAGGAACAGAATCCCCTTCTTCATTGGAGTGTAGGAATCCAGAGTCACTGCTGCCTCACCAAGGGTGGAGTAAAGGAGAGGACCCTGGGGGGCTCTGGCACTGAGCTTTGCAATCTTGGGCAAGTCACCAGAACTCTCTAACCTCTCCCAGAAAGGCCAATGGGCACAATCACCTTGTAGGGGAGCTGCCAGAATGAGGTATGACGCGCCTGTGGGCTTCAAGTATACATTGCATGAATGGTCATTTAGAAAAAGAAAATCTCCAGGAGGCCAGTATGGCCGACAGAGTCAGCTTCTGGTTTCTCTTGTGCTTCTGGAGGACCCTGGCCTGTAGAAAGGCAGCAGGCAGAGCAGACAGGTGACTCTAAGTCATGAAACATACATTCTCACCTTGGGCACCTGATGTTTTTATTGACTAAGATCCTCCCCCATACAACCATCACTTAGCAAATACCAGGGCTAGTTATTAATTTAAAAAACATGTTCAGCCTGCGCTTACAGTAACTGCCATCCCCCCCCCCTCGGGAATGAGTTTTTAGTGATGTTTTTAAAATTAGCTGGCTCTTGAATTTCATTTTCCATCCAAGCTTCCCTGTTATCTGTAAGGTCACAGAAACACGTAGGCTGCGGACAGTCCAATCCCAGATATTAGGCTCTTGGAATTAAAAACCGAAATAAGTAAATAAAGAGAGAATGCCCAGGGATTTTTTTTTTTTTTTTTCAGAGCAGCAAGCCGGTCCCCAGCTTGCCGGAGAGAGACAGGTTTCCTCCTTAAGTGGCTCT
The DNA here is from genome assembly GCF_045843805.1 of Urocitellus parryii. NCBI lineage: Eukaryota > Metazoa > Chordata > Mammalia > Rodentia > Sciuridae > Urocitellus > Urocitellus parryii. Next base: position 66,808,360 of record NC_135542.1, read on the forward strand.
CCCCTGAAATTTTGAGGTAACGGCTGAGGAAGAGGAGGGGAAAAAAGGCCCGTGACCTATATAGTCAAGGTCTGCTGCTTCTCCGCTCAGCAACAGGAAAGAATCACAATGCATTCTGGAGGGAGAAGAAAAAACCCAAGTGCTGATTGTCCCTTTAAGCCATTCCAATCACAGGCTCGCAGTTAAAATAATGCTCACCTACTGCGCTTCCAACTGGGCCATCTACCTTTTTCGCTGGCGGGGTCAAGCCCAGTCAAGCCTGATGAGCTGCCAAGGCCCCCGTGAGCGCAGCTATAGGCCCGGCTACACCTGTTTATCGCCAAGTCACTTCATTTCCCTTCCCCTCCTCCCTGCTTGAAAAGGAGCATTAATTAAACCGGTAAACAAGCCGGCTCCCATTCTAAATCAGAGCTGCAGGCAACGGAGAGATAACTTGGGCTCCGGAGAAGAGGGATTTTCAGTTAATTTATGGAATCCACCGTCACTCTCTCTCCAGCTCCCCGCTTAACGGGGGAAATTGAAGCAGACAGCCTTTGTCTAAACACTTCTTTTGCCCAGAATATCTTAATTTTTTTTTTCTATTTGAATGTTTAATAAGGTTTGGGGGTGCTGCTGCTTATTAATTGTAATGGTGCAAACGTTTGGGTGTTATCACTTGGCTGGTGGCTGCTGGGCGCAGGTCCTCCCAGAGCGTGGAGGGAAGGACCTGCTTCTCCAGGCGAAGCTCAAGGCAACCGGTGTAGGAGGGAGGCTGCAGTTTGGGGGAACCCCGAAGTCAGGGGAGTCCAGAAATGCTTTGCCCAGAGGCACCGCCCTTTCCTCTTTTCTTCCCCCCCCCCCACCCCCGCGGCGCCCGCTTTCTTCCTCTCCCGCAGCTGGAGCACGGGTCAGGCGCCCGGCCGGCCGCGTCCCGACCACCCCAGCCAGGTCTTGGGGGATCCCTCTCCGCCCCAGGGTTGGGCCCCGGCTCATTTCCGGCAGCTGCTGCGAGGACGCGGCGCTGCCTAATTAATTTCTCCTGGAAGGGGGCTCTGTGTGCGCCTCTTTCCCAACTGATGTCTGGAATTCCTGGGTGGAAGTGGGAGATCGCACTGAAATTGCAGTTTTCGGAAGCCGAGAGGCAGTCCAGGAGAAAACCCCTTCGTTAAATTCTTGCCATCTCATATGTAAACCTTTCGGGACAAAACCCAGGAATGTCTGATCCAGATTTCAAGCCAGCCTGCTTTTCCGGGTGGCATATCCAGTAATCATGTTGACAAATTAATGGTAGAGAATTAGTTGTACATTAAAGATTTAAATTATATTATGCGGCACATTGTCATAAAATGATATAAAACAATAAGAAAATAAATGTAAATTAATTCCAAGTTACTGACATGTAAAACACCAGACTGACATCTGTACACTTCACGACGCGCTCAAGGCGCGGTGGCGGAGCCCGGAACGCCAGCGTCCCTCCCCAAAGACGCGGGAAGGGGCGCGCGCGGTCCCCAGGGGGCCCCCCTGGCAGGCGCGGTCCTGCCCGGCGGCGCGGCGTGCCAAGGGTTAAGTGCGCCGATCGCCGCTCTCCGCGGCTCCCCTCCCCTGTGTGCTGATTTTCAGGCCCACCGAGCTGCCCGAGAAAGTTTTCAATTCGACGAGGCTGGAGCGTTTCAGGGGCTTGAGCTCCTTAGAAAGCTTCGGGGGCCCCCGAGGGCCGCGGTGCAGGGAGGGGGCGGCCTGCCCCGTCCTGGACACGCTAATTACAAGGATTCGGTTTCCCGGCTCTGAAGGAATGCATTACCTGCAGCAAAGGAGGCTCGGCCTCTCAGGAAGGCCCCGAGAGGAAGCTGAATGCCCCAGTGAATTCCAGCCCCATCCCTAGGTTTATACCCACAACCCCAGCCCATGCTGAGAGACTAATCGCTTGGCCATTGTCAGGGCTGTTGTCCAATCAGCCCCTGAATAGCAAAACTTCACAATGCCGAGTATGAATTAGAGGGGAACAAATGTGGATGCAGACTTTTTTTGCAACAATACCTAACTGAGCCTTTCAGACAGGACAACGGATGCACAAAAGCTCGACGGAAATTGGAGTAACTTTTGGAGGCCCTTGTAGCTCCCGTCAATAAGCGTTAGCTCCATAATGGCGTCGTGGGCCTGCTCCATCAGCCCCCACCTCGTTTTTTTTTTTTTTTTTTTTTTTTTTTTTTGTGAGGTGGATCAATTGTTCACGAGGTGGGGGGGGGAAATAGTCATAAAAAAATTGGGCATTTTTGTTTTCCTTGTCTTGGAAACGGTGGCTCTCTGTTGAACGCGGCCAAATGCGTTTGTCTCCTTTTTTAATGTGAATTGTAGATTTGGTCATTATTGAGCCCAGGGTAAAGTACTGACAATGTCCCCTCCCTCCTCTGCCCACCCCCAAAAGAACAGAATGGCTTCTTGAGCCATACAAATGTCAGGTCTCTGTTTTAAAATTTAGCTTTGTTTACCCAACAGAATGGAATTCATTACTGTGTAAAAGTGGTTCCATTTTCTGATCTTTTTATTCAAAATGTTGAGAGTATCAAAAAGCTCATTTGAAGGTCACAGGTTTATGTATCTATTCTCTTAAGTGTTTTAGAAATTCATATGGAGGACACAAAAGGTGGAAAATGTGAAAACATACTGTTCATTGTTTATCCTAACCTTGCCATGGTTATTAGATAAATGAGTGTAGGGGGAAAAAATGGCATTAAAAGCCATTGTGAACTGGGAATTTTTTTTTCCCCTGAAGACTGTTAATTTTAGCCCTTGATCTGTAAAGGTCAATTTCTAATTCTTTTTACTGTGCAGTTTATATAACTTCTGCATTTCAAGTCTATAAAAAGCTTTTGCAGACTTTTCATAATGTAAGTAGCAATTTATTTCATTATGGTTTGAATTTTTTATGTAATTCCTATGGACATTTTGATGAAATTGTCAGGCTTAAAAGCTGTAGTGCTTTTCATTTGGGGGGTGTGTGGATTTTTTTTTTTTTTTTTGCTCCGATCCATTCTTGCTGGCTAATTTAAAATTAGTAAGATTAATCAGTTCAGTGATTTAAAAGACCACACTTTGATTGGAACAAAGTCTGAGGCGAAATCATTTTATTTATTTTTTTATTAGTAAATGATTTAAAAGGTCTTTTCAACTAGTTATCTGAAGCCGATATTTAACTGTTACTTATTCCACTAATTTCTATCTTTTGTTAAAGAACTTCCCAGCCTAAATCTCCTCGCTCTGTCCCATGCTAATTGCAGCTTACATTATATAAATGGCTTTGTAAAGAAAACTATAACTCTGAGCCTTGAAAGTTGCGTGTTTCTATTTGCTCAAACTTGATGCACTTGTTTGAAGAGGGTCATTGCAGGGAGAGCTGTGTAGCCTGTAAGAATGTCCTGGATAACAAGCTTAAACAGAACCTTTTGTTGTGCCTAGTATTCTCAGGACTCCAAAATGAGGCCTCCTTTTTCTAACTGTGGGCTGAAGTGGTTCATTACTGCTGTTTCCTCGCCAGGCCAGGGCTCAGCCATTCCCACTACTGAAGGTCTGTAACTTCCTTAAAAAGGAAGAAGGAAAACATGGCCCAGAAAGGTCTTGTTAGCACTTCCTATGTGAAATTAGCAGCTTTCTAAAAGGTACAACTCCAATTACCTCACATTGTGGAGGCGAGCACAAACTCAACAATATGCACAGCCTAGCAAGTGACATTCTGTCTTTCTAGAGTTACTTCCCTAATTAGGAATGAAGAAGCTCTATTCTGCTGAGTGCATCTATTTACAGTGGCCACAATGCTTTAACTTGAGCATCCTTCTCAAAGACCAGTGTTAAAAAACACAAGTGCTCTTTTCGCCGAGCAGGCTATGGTGAGGCGACACATTCCTAACGGTTACGCCCTGGGGGTGGGGGGGGGAGTGTAGCCGCTTTGGCAGGATTGTTAACACTTCAGGATTCATTTTCCACAATAACGCCCCTGCCCAGAGAGCTCTGGGAATTACAGTGGACAATGGGAGGCATTCTTAGGAGGGTCTAATGATGGAATAAAAAGAAAAATATTTATTGCTTTTGACAGTTCCACAAGGGGCAAAAATCCTTGTCGTGGCTAAAGTTTCCCTAGCTGTTGGAGGAAGGCGGCTCACAGGGACTCAAACAGTTCCACTTCCTTTGTTAGGAGGCTGAGGACCAGGGCCAAGCTGGGAAATTAAAGATTAAGTTCATTAAGGTAAGATAATTGTGCGGAGCCATTGTTGTTGATACAGGTGGAGCGATGGGGGCTGGGGTAGGAAGCCCATTTACATGTGGGGACGACCCATTAAACAGGCTTAACAGACGTGCAACGCAAATATGTTTATTATTTGCCTGATGGCTGACCTGTGCTTCACTGTTTCATTAGTCAACAGGCCCCCAAAGGAGGGCCAGGACTCCCTGCCGGGAACCAGGTGGAAGAGAATGCAAAGCAGCTTCCAGAAAGGAAAGAGCCCATCCAGTGGGCCCGTGGGGAAGGACTGGCCTTCCTGCCCCTCCAACACCCTGTCCCCATATCTGAGTTCCCCTCGGTCTCCAGCCCCATCCTAGAGGACCAGGCTCCTTCTGGCCAGGTAGAGAGGACAGGGCTCTCCCACCTGAGGTATCTTTGGATCTTCCTGGTTGGTGCAGAAGCGCTCCTGGGTGTCTGAATTTCTCTGGGAAGCTTCTCCCAAGTTCCCTTCCCGAGGGGTGACCGCCCTCCTCCAGAGGAACTTCTTGGGAAGTCCGTGCTGCTTGTATTTTTCAATTTGTTTTTCAGAGAAAAACAAACCAAACACACGCCCCCCACCACCACCACCACCTATGCAGATCCAGCCCCCCTGCTTTGTGATCGTAAACTGTGGTTTGTCTTTGTTGGGGAGAGCTCCTCCCTGTGCCTTCCCCAACTTGGGAGACCTTAAGTACTGAGAACTTGAGAAAAAAAAATATGTAGGCAGCATGGAGGAATTCTGGGGAGCCTGGGTCTGTCTCTGCGATCTGTGTGAAGAGAGAAGATGGGGAAGGGAGGTGCCCAGGTTGTGATCAAAAGGCTCAGAATGTGTCTGGGCAGGATTCGAGAAAGTCATTCCCTCCCAAGCTGCCCTTAGGTTCCCTGTGTCTTGGGCAGGATCGGAAAGATGTGCATTGATTTTGGTGGGGTCCAGAGTTCCCCGCCCCTGGTCCCTCGACTTTTTTTTTTTTTCTATTTCTGGTAAGGAACTGAGAAATGCAGTTAAGAGTTGGAGATGTCTCCAATAGCAGAGATCCTGAAAGCAAAGCACTTGTTTATTTGCAAGATAGGGTCATTTATTACGCAAAAACTCACCTGCTTTCTTTTCTTTCTCCTCCTGCTCTGCCCCCAGCCCCCCTCTGAGGAAAATAAACAGTGTCATAATGATTTTGGTAAATAGAATTCTTTTCAGACTACCTGATCTTGGGGAGGCATTCTGAGAAGACCCCAGGAGTTAGTGTTGGCGTGTGAAAAAAGGACCTCAGTTTAGAGTTTAAAATGTACAGACAGATACAATCACATGGGGAGAAGATTTTTCCAGAGTTAAGAATGACCATGTTTTGATCTATTCAGATTGAATTATGTCTCCGAACTTGTTGTTTTCTTTTGAAGGAAAAGGTTACATAAGATTGTTGATTTCCTTTAGCCTGCCAGGAATCTATAATGGGGAGTGAAACGGAGAGTCCTTTCGTTATTTTCATAGATTACATCAGAGAAGTTTTTGAATAAAACATTTTCAGTGTGTAATGTGTCTATCAGTCTGGGCAGAACTTGAAATAATTCTCCAGCAAGCAACATTTACTAAACTTCTTGGTGTTTCTCTTTTCTTGTGCTTATGTCAGAACTTCTTTTTATTTATTTCTATAAAGTGTCCTTTGTCCTTGAGAAGGTTGAATAGACTTCTTTCAAAAGTTATCAGAGACCGGTCTGATAAATCAGACGAGAAATTAGGAACATCTGAGTTATTTTCTAAGATGGGTTAATGAAGAGATGAGGATTTGCATTTTCTTTTAAAGACCTAATGAGCAAGTAAAACAGAGGAGGGAGACAGGCTCCTCAGCTGTCACATTGTGATTTATCAGAGAGCAGAAAGGAAAATTTGATACAGACAAGATTCCAACTGCAGCTTCCTCGGTATGCATTAATGTTTTGAGAGCAAGCTGGTAATCACTGGCCTTGTACAATTAAAAATATAGCTTGAAAACCTTGGACAGTGTCCTCGGAATATTTGTGTGTACTGAAACATTTATCTCCAGAGACAGCCCTTTAACGGAAAAGAAGAAGGAGTTGTCCATAATCAGAAAAGAAAATATGCTCTAAACTGAAAGAACTTTATATTTTCAACCCTACTGAATTAAGAAGGTTTTTTTTCTTTATTGTTTTTTTTTTTTTTTTTTAAAGGCTAAAGCTTGTCATCACATTGCCAGAAAAAAAGGGGACCTTCGTTTTGGAAATTTAGAAGTTTGAGGTCCTTAGAAATGCCACTTGAATTTGGAACTGTGATTAAAGTTGGTAACAGGATGGGAGTGTAGGGAGGGAGCCGCTGTCTTGTGGCACTTGGGACATTTCTGGATGGGGAAGAATCTCAGAGGCTCCTTTTTCTGCCTTCATTTCTGCAGAGCCTGAACTCTAGCCTTCCTTTTAGTCTAGATGCGGGGCTGGGGGACTGCCACCAGGAGCAACCAGAGCAGAGTCTGAAAAACCTTGCAGAGGGCTGCTTCTCACTAAGGCGCGAGAGCTTTCAATATTTCAGGCTGTTGAATCACAATTTTTGAAGATTCTGTTGCAATTTTAAAATTTGAATAATGACTTTTTTAAAGAAACTTGCTATTCATAACAACATTTGTGGGCTCTTTTGTACTGTATAGTAGACATGAAAATATAATCTACCATGTTGAATTTTAATGAAAGTTTGCTATTCCCTAGTTTCTGCAGTTTTTTTTAAATAGAGGCAAAATTTACATAGCATAAAATTAATCACTTTAAAGTGTACAATTCAGTACCATTTGTTATACTCAGACTGCTATGTCTGTATTTTGTTTTAGTTATAATTTCTCCCAGTTGCAGAATCACAGACAAATCTGTAGAAGAATTATTAAACACTGATATTCATTCAACAAACATTTAGTGAGAAAATTATTACAAAGCAACACTAGACAAGGCTCTGTTGGGGGTTTTAAAGATAAAAAGGGACTGTCCTGTCCTGCAGGGGAAGAAAAAATAAGTTTTAATCTAGGAGAGGCAAAATATATGCTGACAGCAGCAATAATTTTAGACAGGGAATATTTATTGATTTTTATTAATAAACATTACTTGGACCTACAGGGTTTCATCATCCAAAACATCATGGTATTGTTAATTATTTACCAGTAACTATAGCCAGTGTAATTAGTCTACAAAGGGTTCAGAATATTTACTGTGCTATTTTTCTCAGTGATTTTATTTCCTCTGACATGTTCCAAAGTTTTCAAAACTTATAATATGTAAGTGGAACTTTGTTCAATGTGTTTGCCTTGATGGGCATTTGCTGTGTTTGGGTGGGTTGATTATTTCACTGTGAAACTTTTTGTGGAGCTTTTCTGCAGGTTTCAGCCTATATGGCTGTAAGAGGTGGGGGGAAGCTCTATGGGGAAATAAATTGCTTCATTCTGCTGGAAAAGTTATGCATGTTTCTCAAGGGACTTTAAGACAAAGGCTTTGGCACCCTAGTTGAGAAATAATACAGATGATGGAAACAAACATTGGTTTAGCCTAAACTAGATTTTAAAGATGGAAGTTGTTTAATGTAAAAAGGAAAGCATTATCTCAGAAAATATTTATAATTTTCTTGAAAAATATTTATCCTGCAAATAAAATCTGTATTTTGATGAAGATGATGCTGGTGATGGTGACGGTGGTGGTTTTGAGAGGAGAGAATTAATACAGAGGAAAAAAAAAAACTTGTCTCACCAAGATTAGTTGATACAGCTTCATGTGATCAGTTAATGAAGGTCTTTGGCCTAGAATATAGAAAAAAGATAACAAATGAGCAAATAATTATGGAGTCCCCTTTTTGCAGAGGCTGTGCATAGCTGTTTTTGGAGAGGAAAGACAGTAACCAAAAGAGCTGGCTCTGTCACTTTGTAGTTGTGTGCCTTTTGGCAAATGGCTCATCTATCTTCTCTGAGCCCTGATTTCCTGGTCTATGGGGACAGTAATCGCTTCCTGCATAGTACCCCACGAAGGTCAGCAGTAGTGTACTGCTAAGTCACATCCTCCATGCTCAGTGGATCGGTCATTGACAGTCAACCCTACTTTTCAAGGGACGTAAGGCAAATGGTTCAACACCCTAGATGAGAGATAATAAAGGGGATGACACCAAGAAAACAAAGTATCACATTCCACCAGGAAAAACAAACTACATTTCGGCATGAGTTTTCCAAATCATAAAATACCAAACTAACCTATCATAGTGTATATGACTTCTGGGGAGATGAGTTTTAAACCTGTCTAATGGTGGATGGGAGAATTCAGAATTAGTATGTTGAATGGGACTGTCTAGAATCCATAGTTTTGACTGTTGAAAACCGTCTCTTGCTGCCACCAAAAGCTTACAAATATCGCCTGAAAAATTATTTCAATTTGCCATTAGATCGGAACCATCAATTTATACCTGAAATATGTCAAAATGTTGGGTATTTCTATAATGATAAAAATGATTGGAATTGCCATGTTTAATTAAAATGTTAGTCCACTGTCATCTCACCTGATAGCAATTTATAGAGAATTTTCTATTTGCTGTTAAGATGTTTTCTTATTTAGTGAAAATCTTGCTGTTTAAGCAATGCCTGATGTTGACTTAAGGAGGAGGTGACAACTCTCCGGGGTGTGGGGAGAGGTGACCCCTTCATAGAGGAGTGTCTCACAGGTAAAGGGAGTGATTGTAGAGGGGGGCAGAAAGACCACCCTATCTCTAAGACCCTCCCCAGCCTATTTCCTGATGTTCAAAAATCTTTTTTAATAGTTATTTTTTAGTTTTAAGTGGGTACAATATCTTTATTTTACATTTATGTGGTGCTGAAGATCGAACTCAGTGCCTCAAGCATGCTAGGCGAGCACTCTGCCGCTGAACCATAACCCCAGCCTCTCAAAATCTTTTAATAATAAGCCTGGCTGAAGTGCAAAAGATTTTGGAAAAAGAAAATCAAAGTTTAAATTCACAAAAAAAGGTGTAAAATGCCCAATACAGGGTTACAACGTGGGAAGAAGGAAAACTGACTCTGCTGAATTTATAATTTTGCTGAAACTAACTCTGAATCCCAGGAAAACTTGGCTTTCCCTGGTGGCAGGGAGCCTGAAACTTTGCCCTGAAGAACTGATATTGTCTCTTCTTACCCAGGGATAGAAGAGCGGATCCCAGGATCTGCACTTTGGGACCTGGGTACAAGGGGCCCTTCTGGGTACTGTCACCAAAAATTAGTTTGGTTTTAGCCCATCATGCCTGGGTTCCACCAGCCTTCCAACATGACTCTTCCTGGCTTGGGGGAGGTCTCCTATACACCTCCCCCTCCCTCCATCTCCAGCCCCATTGGCCTTAACCACTTTCTCCACACCTTTGTTGATACAGCTTCTGGCTCCTCCTCTCCATCCACTGATGAGTAGTTCTTCTGACTCCTCCTGCTAGATTTACTTCCTCAGGTAACTGCACTCTCCCTCCCAGACCCAAGCTTCCCAGGTGGTGCTCCACAATGAACGTTCTGCACCCACTTCTCATCTAAGCCTTCGCACCACGTCCCTCCTCCCTCGTTCTTTGCACAGATGCCTGGTCAACACCTTCTTGCCTGCCTGCTGGACAGCTCCACCCAGCAGCTCCATCCCTCAACCTCCTACCTTTAGGTTCCTACTGGCGCTGCTATTCCTGTGAGACTCTTGCAGCCCTGCCTTTCCTGAATCAACCTGTTCTGCTTAAAGCTTCTTCCTCTACCTCTCCCAGCCAAATCCTGCACAAGGAAAGCCTCCTCGGTGACACCTTCCCTTGCTATTCTAGCCTTTCTTGAACAATTCATTTTTAATTGTGATCCAAATTCATGACATAAAATTTACCGTGTTAACTTTTCTTTTTTCCTTTTGTGGTACTTCGGATTGAACCCAGGAGTGCTCTGTCACTGAGCTATACCTTCAGATGTTTCTATTTTTAATTTTGAAGGACAGTCTCCCTAAGTTGCAGAGGCTTGAACTTGAACTTGCTGTCCTCCTGCTTTGACCTCCTGAGTTGCTGGGATTACAGGCCTGCACCACACCGCCCAGCCCATTTTAACACATTAATTGCATTAATTGCATTCTCAATGTAATGTTACCATCACCACTATCCATCTCCAGAATTTTTTCATCTCCCAAACAGAACTCTATACCAATTAAAATTAACTCTGTCACCTTCAGCTCCTTATAACCACTATTCCACCCACTCTCTCTAAGAATCTGTCTAGCCAGGTGCAGTGGTGTGTGTACACCTGTTATACCAGTGGCTTGGGAGGCTGAGGCAGGAGGATTGAGAGTTCAAAGACAGCCTCATATTCCCATAGCAAATGATTCCCATTTGAAATCGCAGTTTCTGACTCTTCTCTGATAGCCCTGTACTGGTGTCAAAATACTTCAGTGTCCACTTTGGCTTTGGCTACTCCTGGCTTCCAGACCATTCACTCTGGGATGTGTGTGTTGGTGCTATCTGGAACCTTCCCTGAAAACTTATACACAGGGATCCTGCTCATTAGCAGGCCAACTGTCCCGATGTGTGGAATAGATCACAATCCTATTTCCAGAAGTTCCTCTGGGTTTGAAGGATCTATGATCCAGAACTTCCCTCCCAAGACTTAAGTAGGAACCTGACTTGCTTTCCCCAGAAGCCTGTTTTCCACCTTGGCATTGGCAGGAGATGCTGCCTAATCTCCCTGAGCCTCCTCCTGAGTTCATTTGCGAGTCCTGGGATCAGCTTCCTTCACTGGATGTGCCTTAACTTCTAGAAGTGGAGTGGGGAAGGGGGGGACCAGAGTCACTGTCTCTGACCTGGGTGGTACCTGCTGGAGCTGGCGAAGTGAAGGGCTGAGTCCAGCGGGGCCTGGATGGCAAAGGCTATCAGAAAGGATCAAGAGAAGAAATGAGAATCTTTCATTTGGGGTTGACTTGCGTGGTTATCTTCATAATCACTAAATCATAACATCCCCTACTGCTTCTCTAGCTTACCTAATTTACTCTTGCCAGGATGCAATTACTTATGTGTCTGCTGATTTGGGGCTTTAAAAACAAAACAAAAATTACTTTTTCAGACTTAGAAGCAGCTGGGCTGATGAAAAACCACAAATTTGGGATGGGGAAGTGGTGGCAGGCGGCGGTAGCATGCCCTGGGCTTTGTCTCTAGCAGCCATCTGAATGAAATGAGCAAGTGTATAGAGCCAGAGGGTCTAAGAAGCTCCAAGGCACTTTCAAAAACTCTGGGTTCCACTCAGTCAGAGGAGGGGTGAGGGAAGGGCAAAGAGGTCACACAGACCAGAAATGTTCAAGTTACCTAATGTCAAAGTTGGCATTGGTGTGTGTGGATCTGGGGCTAGAACCCAGAGGTGCTCTACCACTGAACTACACCCTCATTCCCTTTTCTTTTTATTTTGAGACAGGGTCTTGCTAAATTGCCCATGTTGGTCTCAAACTTGCCATTCTCCTGCCTCAACCTCTCAAGTAGCTGGAATCACAGGCATGTACCACCACGTCTGGCTCAAATTTGGAATCTTGAATTTAGGAAATTCTTAGGCTAAGGGATTGATGAGTGTATTTACAAGGTCTCAGTTTCTTCCTGCTCTATGTGCGGAGGGCAGTCACCCATGGCCAGCTGGCCAGGAGGTGGGGAGCCTGTAGGAACTGCAAGGGTTCAGCACAGTGCAGTTAGGGGGATAGTATCATCTGAAACCATGTTAGAAAGGTCAAAGTGAACAGGGTGGATGCGCCCTTCTATAGACATTCATGGGATGGGGTGGCTCGAGTGCACAAAGGCACCATGGAGGCTGAGTTGTTCTTTGAAAGCTCTGCTCACCTCTGGAAGAGGAGAGGACTTTTGTCTCATAGACTAATACCCCAGTTCACTTCTGTAGTCACTAATTTGAGGGGACCTGGTGGGAACCGGTTGACACAGGGCTAAGCAGACCAGGAGAAGTCAGCCTGCCCTGTGAGACTTGCCATAAAATTCCCAAACACTAGGGCTCAGGTTGAAATAATGGACACTCCAAAGAAATGTCATCACCCATGCCCCATCTATGAAAGGGAGTATCATTTGGAGTGGAATAGCCCTAGGTTGGTTTAGAATCTTTTTTTTTTTTCTCATGACCTGTGCTTTTTATTAACGTCTTAGTAGTGTTTTAGAATCTTTGATTGAAAAACAACAACAATAAAACAACTTTTTGATCAGGAAATACCTGAGAGGAGGGCCATGGGGAAACTGTCCTCTGATTTCAGCTACTTGCCTGATTATACAGAATACTTGACATGCGAGATGTCCCCTGGCCACTGGGTGAGGAAGGAGCCAGGAGGTGGGTGAGATACTGAAATGCAGTCAGGAGGTGGCAGGTTAGAATTGGTGGGGGACATTAAGCCCTGTAGTTCTTGCCCCTATCTCTGTTCCTCAACCATCTAGAGCTTTCTGAACCCTCAGGAAAGATCAAAAAATGAACCAGATCCTAATCATCCAGAAGTTTGAAACCTAAAGACATCAGTGGTCCCCTCCTGGATCTTGGGGTCTTGTCCCGGGCAGGACCTCTTTTCAGATCAACAATATATGATTATTTTTGCCAAGATCTAATAAATCACATGATAGAGTTTTATAATCCCTGCTTCTCCGGTGTCTTCCCTTTGTGGAAATTCATGTTCATTTCAGGTTGGAACTGTGGGGGGTGCTTGGCTGGTGACACAGGCAGCAGAATCAGACATAGGCATTGATGGGGCACTATGAGAGGGGCATGGAGGGGACCCCCAGAAACTGTGCTGTGAGCAGAATCAGAGCAGTGGCTGGGCCCTTCTCTTCCAGGTTTCCACTCTTCATTCCCCTCAGCCGGGCCTCTCTCCTGGGTCCCTTGCTCTTCGTCATTTCTGTGTCGACGTGAGGATGGCCAGAGGGGAACCAGCATGCTGGCCTCTTGTATAATCCTATAATTGGCTGTAATCCGTGTATGAAATATTTGGAGGTCTGCCTCACCATTAACTCCTACTTGAAGAATAATCACCTCTCCACATACAGGCCTCTGGGCCAAGTTCTCCCCTCCCATCTCTGAGCCTTCTATCACAGCTTTAACTTTACCAAAGATTTTTGCAACTGCCCAAACCTTGTTTGTTACATTTTTAATATCATAATGTTTTCAAAAAAAAAAAAGAAATCAACATTCAAAGAGGAGGCCCTCCATGGATGTGTCTGAGTAAACATGGGAGTGGAATTTTTAGAAGCTGAGAGACAGGGGACCTGTTAGGCAGAGTATGTCTGTCCTCCATGTGACTGGAGAGGGTGTAGACCAGAATCCTGGGCATGGGGGTAAAAATGTCAGGGGTGGGGGGTGGGGAGGTGGCGGGGGATTCATGTTATAGGTGTGAAACTACAGCAATGCCTCTGGTTGTCATGGAAACAGCACACGGAGGCTGTTTAGATGTGGGAGGGCCAGGGTGGGAGGCCTGATACTCTTTCTAGGAGGGAGTGACAATGAGCCAAGGACAGGTATGTGTATGAAGAGCCGGGTTTGGAGCCCCTTCCTGTGTGAGCTGGCCTCTGAGCATTGCTTAGAACTGTCTGCTCTCGGTGGGAAACCCTTCAAAGAGCGGATGGAGAAAGAGTGGATGGAGTAAGAGGGGCTCAGACTCTTGGAGCTGTTCAGTGCTGGCGATGTCTGCACAAAGAAAGCTTTTCAGCCCTTCAAGGGCTCCCCAGGGCAGGAGGAAGCAGCCTGAAGGAGGACAACCCCAGAGAGGTTTGATTCAGCCTGGGATGTTGTGCTGGGTGTGATGCCACATCCTTGTGTTCAATTATTGATTCCTTCAGGCAGGGCCAGTTTTATAGGGCAGGTCAACTAGGGGGTGACATACTGATACAGTTTGGGGGGTACCAAAAGGGTCCTTCTGTTTCCAAATAACCCTCCAGCTCTTTTCAACAAGCCTGCAAGACCACCCTCAGAGTCCAGCCTTTGGCTGAAGTGAAACCCCTCCCCAAATTCTTCCTCTCCACTGCCAGTTCTCCTAGGAGGACTTCCGCATCGAGCTACTGCAGCCTCCGTCTGCATGAGTTTATCAAAAGCTCTTGCAGCATCAGAGTAGTCTTGAGCTGCAGGGGACCGGGGTAGGAGAAGGGACACTGAAAGAAGGGAGAAATGAGAAGTCAAAGGCAAATTTTCCCATCTTCCCAATTTATCCATATGTCCTTCAAGACCCTGGTGGTCCATCATGCTCACAGCATTTCCTATGCTCTCTCTTCCGGCCATGCTGAGTTTTGTATCTCAGGAGTTGAGGGATGGGTTCTCTGAAAGGAGGTCATTGCTGCAAAGGACACATTGGCTTAAATACCTGGAGCCCAAGGAGAGGAAGGAAAGTGCTGCTCTGGTGCCTCTTTCCAGAGCCTGTTTGTCTCTCTCTCTGCAATGTAGCTAGACACCCTGCTAGAAGGCTTGCCAGATTAAATACAGGACGTCCTGTTAAATTTGAATTTCAGATAGGCAGCAGACAATTTTTTAAAAATATAAGTATGTTCCATATATTGCATGCGGCATGATTGTTTATCAGAAATTTAAATTGAACTGGGTGTCCTATATAATTATTTGCTACATTTGGCAACCAGAGCTGTGAGCAGCTGGGAGTTCCAGGGCCCTATCTTCCTTCTTTCCACATGGGGCTTCAGAAAAGATATGGAATGGCTTCCACCTGTTCCTCTCCCAGCATCTCCTACTCCTTTCTCTGTCCCCTCTCCTTCTGTGCCCCTCCCTTCTCTTCTCTTTCCAAAAACAGGGTCAGGCCCACATAAGAATCTTTGCTTCACAGTGCATTGGCTGTGTGACCTTGCACAAGTGACTTTGCTCTTTTTTTTTTTTAATTGTTTTTTTGGTACCAGGAATTGAACTCAGGGGTGCTTCCCTAGTGAGCCGCATCTCTAGCGCTTTTTATTTTTATCTTGAGACAAGGCCTTGCTAAATTGCTGAGGCTGGCTTTGAACTTGGGATCCTCTGCCTCAGCCTCTTGAGTCGCTGGAATTATGGGAGTGTACCACCACACCCAGTGTGACTTTACTCTTTGATCCTCAAGTCCTTCAAGTAATGTAGAGATCCTACTAAGACCTCATGAGGCCACTGTGAGGATTAAATGAAGTCATATTTGGAAAGGACCAAGGACAGTGTGAGACATCATAGCTTTTGAGCTATGGGGTTTCCCCACAAAATCAGTGTTTATGTGCATAGGTGCTATCCATTTTCATTCTTATTCCAATCCAAGGGCACACCCTGGCACCTCTTCTAGGGATGAGTGACAGGTAATAATGACATTCCTGAGACTTCACAGTAGGAGAAGCAGTTGGGGCATGTACCTCACGATCAATCCCGAACCTAGGAGACCTCTCCCCTGTAGCACCACTCTGAAGTTTCTTCATTACATGTGTGTGTGTGTGTGTGTGTGTGTGTGTGTGTGTGTGTGTGTGTGTGGTCTCCTTTCCACCTGTGCTAGGAAGCCTCTCTTTCCTCTTCCTTCTCTCTATGGTGATGCCAGTCTGGCTCTTGGCCGTACGTAGCCAATGAGCAGCCATCTTTTGCTACTGGGTGTTCCTTTCCTGCCTCACCCTCCTTTCTTTGTCATCTGGCACATCATTTCCTCCAAGCAGATACAAAAGTCCCTCCTGGAGAGGAACTATGGGAACACGATTCTCTGCTTATCCTTACTGTGTGTGATAAAGCCAGGGACTCTACGTGACACTCATTTCCATCCATCCTTATAGCCACTCAACAATGTAGGGACTGTTAGCATTCCTGTTTGCAGATGAGGAAACTGGGGTTTAAGCAGGTTTATCTAAAGAACTGCTATGAATCAATAAGAAAGTGATAATACCATTGAGAAATGGGCAATGGCTAGTCATGGGCAATTCAAAATGGAAGAAACCCAGGCAATAAGCATTTGGAAAAATCCCCAACCTCTCAAGAAATTGCAAATTAAAATAAGGGTAAGATAGCACTCAGCACACTGCACTGTTTGGCCAAAGTAAAGTCCCACCACACTAGGGAGTGGTAGGAATGTAGGCCACACAGGTGCCCAAGGCGGGAGAGCAATTTAGCAATACCTGGGTCAAGTTGAAGCATGCACCCTGTGATGCCACAGTTCCCCCTGCATTGGAGAAACACCCACAATGTGATCAAGAGAGAACAGAGATGACGGCCACAGTGACAGGAGGAAAATAAGATCAAGCCACCAGTTTCTGGTCAACTTTCTTTCTTTCTTTCTTTTTTTCTTAACCAGGGACTGAACCCAGGAGTGTTAACCACAGAGCTACGTCCCAGCCCTTTATATATCCCACAAAATGAGTGTTATTTAGAGACAGGGTCTCACTAACTTGCTGAGGCTGGCTCTGAACTCACAATCCTTCTGCCTCAGCCTCTCACACTGCTGGGAATAACAAGGGTACACCACTGTGCCTGGCCTCTGGTCAACTTTCACAGTGTGTGAGCTAAGGTTGGCAAAAAAAAAAATTAATCTATATAGATATGTCAAACAAAAAATAATATTTTATGAAATATGAAATTATACGAGATAACAATTTTTAAAATGGAACACAGCCTCACTCATTAGTTTACACATAGACTATGGCTGCTTTCTGTCTAAAATGGTAGCTTTAAATCCTTGCAGGAGACTGCGTGACCTAAAATATTTACTCTCTGGCCCTTTACAGAAAGAATTGCTGACCCTTGCTCTAGGAAATGGATAAATAAACAATGGCTCACTCTCAGAGCAGAATGCCACGCAACAATCACACATGAACAACAGGGGTAAACCTCAGAATATAATTTGAGTTGGGGAAAAAAGAAACTTTCAAAGGGATCCAGTAAAATATGGTACCTTTCATACAAAATTTCAAACTTATAAAAGCAGCGTATATTGTTTGCAGATATATATGTAGAACATATGTAGTAAAATTTTTAAAAACTATACTGGAATAATAAACATCAACCTCAGGACACTGGTCACCTTTGGATAAGAAGAGAGGAGAAAAAGATGAGGATAGGTTCAGCTATTTGTGAACATTTTATTTATTCTTCTATAATGGTGGTAGGTAACTATGCTGTATTATTTATGTCTTTAATGCTAGTGATAAGTACTTGAATATCTGTATATAAGTGTGAGTAATACATATAAATAACTAAGTATTTCTCTTAAATGTTTCATAATTAAACTACAACAATTTAGGAAAAGAAAAGAGAAATTAAACAAGTCACTCAAAGCCATCCATCTGGGGACCAGCAGTTTTGAAGAGCTTGGGTGTGAACTTGTTCTGCCAGACCCCAAACAAATCTTAACCCAAACGTCATGTCTTCCTTAATTTACTGGCATAAGTGTTTAAGACATTGTTTCTTTTTGTACCTCCCATAAGAGTTTATCAGTAAGAACTGGGTGCAGTGGTGCACACCTGTCATCCCAGCAACTCTGGAGACTGAGGCAGGATTGCAAGCTTGAGAGCAGCCTCAGCAATTTAGCGAGACCCTAAGCAACTTAGTGAGACACTGTCTCAAAAAGGATTGACTCAGTGGTTGAGAGACTCTGAGATCAATCCCCAGTACTAAAATAAATAAATGAAAAGATTTATAAGAGTAGAGGAGCAGAGATGAGTCCCCTTGGACCATAGGCACAATGGTATCAGGCAATTTGGCTCAGCCCCTCTTTATCAAGCTCCTGGGCCCTGTCTATTCTTATATAAGAGAGGACTCAGACCTGCCCCAAGGACTTATAGAAACCTGTGAGGTCCATTAGAAAGCAAGTCAGGATTCCTGGCAAGTGGAATACGATGAGACATTTTCATGAGCCTTGACATCTCAACAAGCCTGGCACAAAAGACAATGGCCTAGGGTCATGTGGAGGACATGAGCTCCATCTGAATCTTTTCAGACTTTGCATGTCTATGTCTATGTATTAATCCATTTCCCATTGCTGTGACAGAATACCTGAGATAAGCACCTTAAAAGGAGGAAAGATTTATTTGGCTCACAGTTTCAGTCTATGGTTTCTTGCCGCCTTTATTATTTTTGGTCCTGTGTCAAGATATATCATCATGGCAGGGAACATTTGGTGGAGGGAAGCTACTCACCTCTTGTGTGACCAGGAACAAAGAGAGAGGAATGTGGTGGACCAGTATTCCCTTTAGGGAATACTGTGACCCAACTTCTTTCTCTTAGGCCCCTTTCCTAAAGATTCCCTCCCCTCCCGGCAATGCCACAGCTGTTGCCAAACCTTCAACACATGGCCTTGGGCGGGGAGGGATGTTTAAGATACACACCATAACAGACAGCAACCTCAGAAGCTTCCAGAAATCTTGTTGAGTCCTTGTTGAATGAGAATATTCTTCCCTTCTTTCCCTTCTCTCTCTCAAAATGGCACTCTCTAGTTATTCCTGTCTCAGAAGAGTGGGAAACCAAATAGAAAAAGGGATGTCTGCAAATCAAGCGGACCTTTGGCCTGGTCAGAACAGCGAAGCCCTCTTCCCTCCATACCTGATCTTCCAGGCCATGCCAGTGAGGCCCAGGCACGTGGGAGTTAGGGTTCCCTCTCCTCTGCCTTTACTCTCTGCACCCCATGTTCCTCTCACTTCTGGAAGTGCCTTCTCATCTGCATTCTATGTCCTATTCATCCTTTAAAGTCCATTTTAAAGCCTACTTCCTTCAGGAAGTCTGCCAAATCCCCAGCCGAACTGTGGCCTCTCACCTCAGACCCCCATCAGGATCCAGCACTTTCATAGATTCCTAATGCACCCCTTTGTTAGGCACCTGTCCACCTCTGGGAGTGTAATCAGGCAGGGACTTGACCTCACAGCCCGTGCCTCATTTACATGGTCCCACCATACCCAACACAGGGCCATCCACAATAGATACTTGGTAAGCTTTGACAGATGTATCAATGAATGAGTAAATAAATAAGGCATATTTAAAGAAGCTCCTGGAATTATGTTCCCAAGGAGGGAGGGAGCCCCAAACTACGTTAGGTAAAATCTTAGCCCAAGGCTGAAGTTGTGGCTCAGTGGTAGAGTGCTCACCTAGCATGCATGAGGCCCTGGGTTCGAGCCTCAGCACCATATAAAAATAAAGATATTGTGTCCACCTAAAACTAAACAATCAATATTAAAAAAAAAAAAGAAAGAAAAAGCTTAGCCCACTCATCTGGCTTCTGGAAATACCTCATACATCCTCAGTCAGGGGGACAGGCTGTTTGCTTGGCCACTGACCCTGGAGGTGCAACACCCAGACTGGACATGGGTAGAGTGCAGGGGCCACTGGGCGGGGGATGGACCTTGGCATTGACCTTTTCTTCCTTGTATTTTTGTTTATTTTTCTGTTTTTGCTCAATTACCTCAGGCAATGCCCCCACACCAGCTAAGAAATGTGAAAACAGCTAAAGAAGAAATAAAGCAAGAGAGAAAAATGAGGGAAAAGGGGGTAAACAAAGAGAGAATTCACCTTTCATCGGCCTGCAAAGTCCTCGGTTGGAGAATGAAGTTAAGACACAAAAGCTTTTGCAACAACAACATTGTGGGGGAAGGCACGAGAGGGAAGCCGAACAGCCATTAAAGCAATTAAGAAAAGATTAAGGTCGCTTGGTGGTGGAGGGAGAGAGAGACCCATTAATCAATAGGCCAGAAATCGCAGCAGGCTACAAAATTATAAAACTAGGCAAACCGGAGAACCGCACGGGCTCACCTCAACCAAGATGCCCGAGCAACTAGAAAACAGAGACATTATATTCATTTCTCAGGCTTGGTGGGGGAAAAAAAAACCGGTTCTTAGAGGAACCCTTTCCTTTTTAATCAGCTAATGGAGACATCCTGAGGTTGGGGGTTGGGGAGATCCACATTGATTTCAAGGCAAATTCTGAAGCATCAGAGTCTAAAGAAAAACTTGCAATAATGCACAGACACACTGTAACTGGGCTGGGGGGACCTCGGGGCAGAAAGCTGTGTGATCACAATCTTAGGTCCTGAAACCCCTGCCTCTTTGGGGGGAAGCCCACATCCCTGCCCTGCTGAGAGCAGGCCTGGCTTTGTGACTTGCTTTGGCCCTTGCAGTGGATGTCCCTTCTGGACAGGAGCTCTGAGCCCCAGTAGCACATGGTTTGCCGCGTACTTTTTCTCCTTCGCAGCAACAGCACGATGGTGTTCTCACCAGTTCCCAAAGGGAAGCCATGATGGAGTGACGGCTCGGCTGACAACAGAGACACTTGTATCTTGAGTAAAAAATGAGCTTTGTTGTTTTATGCTACTGAGATATGGGAGATATCTGATATGCAGCCTATCCTGGTGGATTCATTTCCTTGCAATGCGTCCCATCTGCATAGAACTTTCGTTGGCTCCCTACTTCTTACAGGATTAATCCTGAACGCTTGGTCATAACATCAAGCCCTATTCTCAGCATCCATTTATCTTAAATTCTGCCATTCTCTTTGTGTCTTGTGTGACAGGCTTCCTTACTCTGCCCCACAGGTAACAAGTTTTGGTGAATAAGTGTCCCTGGATTAAGAGATCTGAATCGCTCTGGCCCTTGTTCTCTGGGACGCCTATTCAGTGAAGCCTTTTTGTGTGTGTGTGTGGCACCAGGGATTGAACTCAGGAGCACTTAGCCACTGAGTCACATCCCCAGCCCTTTTCTATATTTTATTTTGAGACAGGGTCTTGATAAGTTCCTTAGAGCCTCTCTCATTTGCGGAGGCTGGCTTTGAACTTGGGATTCTCTTGCCTCAGCCTCCTGAGTCATTGGGATTACAGGTGTGTGCCACTGTGCCCAGCTCCTGTGAGGCCATTTTTAATCATCGTTTCCTGCTCTAGGACATCTCTGGGTCACTCTAGCTGATGATCTGGGTGATTAAAATAACACCTGTTTTTACTTAATGAATATATTGTGTTCTGCTTCCTAAGTGCCAGGCGCTATATCAAAAGCTTTACAAAGCACCTTTAATTCTCACCCAACCTATATTAAAAAGAAGGAAATAGAATAAGATTTGGACTAATGCCTCCAAGTTGTATTTCCTTACTCTAAGGAGCCACTAGTTTTTAAAATATTTTTATTTGTTCTTTTTAGATATTTATGAGAGTAGAGTGTATTTTGACATACACATACATGGAGTATAACTTATCTAATTAGGATCCCATTCTTGTACGTGATGTGGAATTTCACTGGTGATATGTTTATATACGTACATAAGAAAGTTGTGTCAGATTCATTCCAATGTCTTTCCTGTTCCCATCCTCCTTCCTTCCCTTCATTCCCCTTTGTCTAACCCATTGAACTTCTATTCTTCCCTCCCCCACCCTTGTTGTATGTCAGCATCCACATATCAGAGAAAACATTCGACCTTTTGATTTTTGAGGATTGGCTTATTTACCTTAGCATGATATTCTCCAGATCCACCTATTTACCAGCAAAAGTCATAAAGTCATTCATTTTTATGGCTGAGTAATACTCCATTGTGTATATGTACCACCTTTCTTTATCCTTTCATCTGCTGATGGGCGCCTAGGTTGACTCTGTAGCTTAACTTGTTGGGAGCCATGGACAAGTCAGGATGGCGCCTGGCATTTTGCCAGAAGGAGTGGTTGAGAAGTGGCGACAGCTAGCCATTGGGATGATGATAATTAAGTTAAGCTGTGTATAATTATTAAGATAATGACTGATTGCTATAACTGGATGATGCTGGGTTGAAGCAAGCTGTGTATTCAGTTGTGTATATAGACCTCTGCTGTCCGGGCAATAGGGCGGCTCCTGCTGCCTCTGGTGCCCGCTACTTTTGAGTTCCCGTTGAGTTCCCGTTGGCTCTCGTGGAGTTTCCTTGGAGTTCTGGAGAGTTCCCGTGGGGTTCTGGCAATAAAGTAGTTCCTGTTTGAACCTACAAGTGGCTCGTGCCCGCCCGGTTATTTTTGTGCCCAGCCAGACTGCGGCATTAACTATTGTGAATTGAGCTGCTATAAACATTGATGTGGCTGCATCATGGTAGTGTGGGAGCCACAGATTGATTTGTAAGCTCTTTAACAGACAATATAAAGGAAGGAGCCAGGTTAGTTTTAGAGCCATGGTGACTTTAAAGGTGAAAGCATGCCAGGCTTTGGAGGAGCCTCCTGGCTCTCTGTTTTGGTAACCTCAGCAGCAGTGGCAGCTCTGGAACATCCAGACAGGAGGGCATGACAAAGGACTAGGAGTTGGGGAGTGTATAGCATTAGAGGTGAGAGCTATTTGTCATGAATCTGCATTAAGGTAACTCCGCCTAAACTTGTTCAAAAGAAAGACTGTGGCCAGGTACGGTGGCACTTGCCTGTAATCCCAGCAGCTTGGGAGGCTCAGGCAGGAGGATTGTGAGTTCAAAGCCAGCCTCAGCAAAAGCAAGGATCTAAGCAACTCAGTGAGACCCTATCTCTAAGTAAAATACAAAATAGGGCTGGGGATGTGGCTCAGTGGCTGAGTGTCTCTTGAGTTCAATCCCTGGCGGTAACCAAAAAAAGAAAAGAAAGATTCAGGTGGGGGTCACCTCTGACATAATGAACAGCCTCCCCATGACAGCCCAGCCACCCACCAGTGACCAGTTCATTTCAGGAGCATCACAGAAAGACCCAGTACAGTTGTGCAAGGCCCCAGTTCTCTGCCCATCTGGCTGGGCTGGGGGTGGGCAGGTTTTAAGCCCCTGGAAGGGCAAAAGGGCCTTGCATCCTTAAAGCCAATAAATATAAGATCTCTCTCCCTGTAGCCAAGCCTGTGAAAAACACAGAGGAGTGGCGGGCTGGGTTCTGTGCTGCCCAGCGGGAACCTGGGAGGGTCCCCAATGTCTTCAGTCCCTTGTGAGATAACAAGGCAGCCAAGTTGGGTCAGGCTTGGCTGTGGAGGCTGAGGACATAACGGGCTCATCTTCTGAGACTGCCATCCGCCTCCTCACCAGGGGGCCGCACTGCTTCTTGGGAGACATTTGGAGTTGGTGCCAGCACACAGCTACTTGGTGATGCCCACCCTCGGGGTCTGCTCCTGGGGTGCGCCAAACCGTCTGGCCTGAAAAATGATTAAAGCGGATGGAACCAGACACCCACCCCCACCCTGCCAAGAAAGAACTGGAGACTGTTTGCCTGGACTGAATGATGCTTCCTGGTGTGTGCCCTGGATGCACTGCATGGGAAATGAATGCCACTACTGCCCCATGGCACGGGTGACATGGCTTTCAGAATCGCTGCTCTATTTCCTTTCCTTCTGACAATAATTAGCAAAGAACCAGTGGCCTGTTCAGGCCTCTCCCAGAACACTGAGTCCCCAAATAGCCTCACTCCAGAGCAAAGCCTCCACTCCCCTGGGAGTAAATTGCTGGAACTTGCTAAGTTTCCTCTCCTTACCTGTAAAGGGAGAAGTTAATAATGTGCTTACTCCACAAGGTGGTTGTGGAAAAGTGTGTCCTTGTGCTTGTGCTAATCCCGAACATCGGTCACTCTTATTATTTGCCTTCTGTCCTCCAGACCGTACCCAGTTCCCTTGGGACCCCGCCTTCGGGTCCTTGACATGCCATAATTGATTTGATCCTGAGCAGCGAGCCGGTCCACATTTTCACGTCAATGCCGACTCACACGTGCGACGCTTTTGTCGGGGCCTGGAGACAGCCTCCTGGTCAGACAGTTTCTCAGATTCTGGGGTGGCTGTCACTGAGTGGAGGTGGGGGGGGGTTAGCCACGAGGACCCTCAGCCCGGCAGCTGCCTTCTGAGAAGGGCATCCCTCCTTCTTCACTTTCCCCAAACCCCTGCCATCTCCAGGGGAGAGTGAAAATTGGCGTTTAGCTCTTCCTGAAGGACCTGCCTGGAGAAGCCTCTGGACTCTTGCTTTTCCAAAGCCCGAAGGGCTGCCTGTGGGACTGGTCCAATCGTGGGAAACGAAACAAATAATTTCCAAGGTGATAAGAGCAATAAGGGCTTCCACAAAGAAGAAAAAGAAAAGATCTGCTGACCATGGTGGGAAGAGCGCCCAGGGACCCTGGCTAAGCCCCTTCCGCCCACAGCTGGTCTGTCCTCATTAGCATGCCGGCACTGAGGGCCGCTGGGAGCCACACTTTATGGATTATCTGAAGCTAAGAATAATCCCAAAATTCATGAACACAGGCTCCAGGAATAAAAGAGAGATGGAAATTGGGTGGGTAGGGGGATGGGGCGCTGACTACTAGACAGACAAACAGTATTCATGCTCCTGTGAAAAGATTCTCCAACTTTTTGATATCAGGACATCTTCTCACTCTTAAAAATTATTGAGAACCCCAAAGAACTTTGGTTACGTGTGCTATATCTGTTGATATTTACCATATTAGAAATTGACTAAGAAATGTATAAATTACTTATTACTTTACCATGAAAAAAAAAAACAAGTCGGTCCACCACTACTAGCACGTTCTTATGAAATCAGGACTATGTCTTCCCCACGTGCCCCCCTCCAAAAAAAAAAAAAAAAGCAAGAATCAGTGAGAGGAGTGCATTGTTTTGCATTTTTGCAAACCCTATTGGTGTGTGGCTTAATGGAAGACAGCTGGATTCGGGTATCTGCTTCTGCAGTGGGTCTTTTGTGAGATCACACATTGAGTAGCGTCTGGAAAAGGCCATGCGTATTCCTGAGAGAATGCGCGTGAAAAGGCAAATGATATCGTAGGAGTATTATGAAAATAATTTTGACCTCAGGGCCCCCTAAAAGGGTCTTGGGGACCTCCCAACAGTCTCTAAAACACCCTTTGAAAACCACTATTCTAGTGAATACTGGAAATAATCCTTCTACCCTTCTAAGATTCTAAGAGGCTTTTCATTTTGTAGCTCCCCCTACTTTTACTCTTTCTCTGACCCGGGTCTGTATCCTAGAGTTTTCATGAATTAAAAACCCATGTGCCAGGCCCTGTGCTAAATGCAAGAGACACAAAGAAGAAAAGGCCAAAGGTCCTGATCCTCAGGAGTTGGCAGCTGGCAGCTGGCATCTGAGATGCCCCTCAGGCACGAGAGAAGCTCTGCATGTCCCTAGGCGCAGAGATGCCAACTTGGACCGTGCTACGTGTTGAGGGCACATATGACACAGAGCTGAGGGCCTCTAGGTGGACCTGAGAGAAACACAGGTGAAGGGCCCCTCAGGGCTACCCTGTGAAATGCTGAAATGCCTTTGGGGTGGAAATAATCAGTGATGTCCTCCTGAAGGAAGCAGATGAAGGTCCTGGTGTGGACTTCTCAGCACCTCCTCGCCCTCAGGGAGCCGAGCTGGGTAGAAGAGAAGGGCCTGAGTGAGGAGGGTGGGGGTGGGAGGGAAGCTCAGGTGAGGCACAGGTAGCAAGAACATGGTGGCCCAAGGAGGGACTGAGTATTCCGAATTCCACCATGGGCTGGCCACTTTCTTCAGGGTAAGAATTCACTCTTCTGGATTGGCAGAGTTGTTGGTATCTCCTAAGCAAAGAGCTGCCCAAACCCCAACCGCCATTAAAATCTGGACCCCAAAGGCTCCAAAGGCTGGAGACCTCAGCATGAGGTTGGCCCCTCACTCCTTGGGTTCAGGGAGCCACATGCCATCAGGGCCCCACCTGGGGCCTCCTCACCTTCTTCTCCAACTCGGTTGGCATGTTTTCCTTGCCCCTCCCTTAGGGTAATGGTGACAGGGGTCAAATACATGGAAGGGCAGAAGGAGACAGATTGTCATGGGCCCATAAGACACAAGTTCCTGAATTCCAGCAAAAAATGGAAAGTTTGGCAATGGAGTCCCATTTCCATGATGACTCAGATTGACATCTAAGTAATGACTGGGCTCCTGTCAATAGAGCTGCAGGTCTCTCTGCCTGTCCTCCTCTCCCCCACTCTCCTTGTGAGTGAGCTGGATTTCTGTGGATTTCTCCAGAGTTGCTTGTGAAGGAAGAGAGGTAATGTCCCAAATGCCAGCCCAACAGAATCAGCTCTTCAATAGAGCTGACTACTCACTTGGCCTGAGGATCGGAAACCCGCACAGTTCTCCAGATGATCCTGCTCCAGGTTTGTGGAATAAGATAGAATCTGAGGTTTGTTTTTTGTTTGCATTACAAGCATTTAACCCAGGGCCTTGTTCAGGCTAGATGAGCACTCTGCCACATCCCCAGCTTGCTACCTAAGGTTTCTGTTTGCTGCCCAATAATTGGTTTTGAAGGGTACAAACCAACTCTTAAATGCATCAATAAAAGGCCCAGAAAAGCCTTTGGTGAAGCAGAGTCTTTCTGTGAGTTTAATCATCAGTTTCTAATGGATCTGTTTGGTAAATTTAGGATTTGATTTTCCTAAGTTGGTTTTCCCCGGCTGCTATTTGACAGGAGAGATCAGTTTTTCTTTTCTGAGGAGAAGTAAGAATGGCCCTAATTGACTGCTGAATACAACCTTATGTCCCTAAAACCCCAAAGGTGGAACAAACTCCTGAGCAGACAAAACAGACCTTCTACTGTGGAACTACCAAACAAATGCATGGATGGATGGAGGGAGGGAGGGGTGGAGGGACAGATAGACTGATCTGCAAAGCCAGGGATCTGGATGGCTTTGCAATGGTGGAGAGAAATAGAATAAGGTTTGAGGGAAAGTAATGGGGTTGGCGCAGAAGCATCTTCAGTGGGAAATAAGAAAGGGCCGTCTGCCCTGGACACCAGGCATTAGCAATAGCAGATTTCAGGACACTTAAGAATGATGTAAGGAAATAAATGATTGGTTGAGAAATAGGAGAGTCTGAACCATTGTCCAGTTGCCAATTCCATGTAACCTGAGAAGTAACAGGGGTGGGTGGGGTTTTATGGCACTGGGAGGAAGCCCAGAGAGGGAGTGTTGAACTTCCCTGTGTGCCAAGATGGGAGAAGGATCGTTACAGCGCCAGGCTCTGGGTGATGCCATATTTTCCCTGAGCTCTGAGCCAATAGGCCAATTTGAGAACATAGACTGACTGGTCTCAGCACCTCATCCACCAACCTGCTTCCCTCAGTTTCCCCACGTATAAAATGGAGGTGATAGTGCTGCACATTTCTGGAGTTCCAGAATTTGACTTCCTAAGCTAGGTTAGTGATCATCTGTTTTGACACACATTATCTTACACATATTGAAATCCAAACTAGAGATGCAAAGTGATTTGTTTAAGCCCATGTGGCAGGTCCTCAAGCTCCTGGTTCTTGCATTCAAGACTGAAAATTCTCTTTGCCTCTCCATCCATTTCCCTGGATGGCAATGAAAAAAAAAAAAAGAAAGAAAGAAAAAGAAAGGAAGGCAGGGAAGAAGAGAGGGAGGGAGGAAGGAAAAGGGAAGAGATGAAATAAGACAGTTGAACAAGAATCATCTTTCAATCCCACCCAGCTCTGGAGTTGAGCAAATCTCATTTAAACTGCACTGAACCCCGTCCTGGTGCTCTGGGAACGTTCTCGGCCATCATGTCCTAGGTGAAGTGTTTGCCACGGGTTCTGTAGACCAGGCAGCCCCCTCTGTGAACCTTCCACTGCATTAGCCTGGAGGACAACGGAGACCTGAACATGCTGTTAACGGTGACAGCACTTTCCTAACACCAGGAGAAAAAGAACCAGGGAAGCTGCCCCTTCCTTACCTTGGTGAGACTCTAGACCTTTTGATCATATTTTTCTCTTTTTACTGATTCATCCCCCATCCCCGAGGCAGGGAAGACCCCCAGTGGCAGAGAAGGCTCTATAATGAGCACCTTCACGTCTCCTGCTACAGAGTACAGGAGTGGCTGTTATCAAACGAGTGGTCGGTGGAACATAAATGAGCAAAATAATACATGATATCTAAGAATAAGCAGATCAGGCAAATGAGGAGAGGGGTGAATGAATGAGGAGCCAAACAGGAGTGGATGGAGAGCCTCTGGAGACTGGAAGGAGGTGAAATCCACTCCCCATAACTCTTTTGCCTTTTCAGGGGAGGCTCAAGTCTGTGCAGACAACACCACGTTGATTGGTAGGAAAGCGCTCCTCCTCACCAGCTGGAGGGAGACACTGTTTTTAGGTGATGCTAGATAAGAAAGAGCAGCATAAAGGAAGAAATAGATCAAAGGGAACTTGGGGGGCCATTTGCTTCTCTATCTTGTTCTGTTTTTTCCAGGTTCTGTGGTCTCCGATTAGCTCTGGGGCTTGCTCGGTGATTTAACCGTTTTTTTTCTTCTCAACTTACAGACAGGGGAGCTCCAAACTTCCAATAAATCTACCACAAAAAAACCAGCTGGGACCCAAAGAGAAAGCCATAAGGATGTTTATGGACTCTCAGCTCTCTGGGGAGGCAGCTAAGTTTGACATGCTAGTAATTCTCTCTTTCTGAATGCTTCCTGCTTCAGGCTGGTCAGCCTTGACTTACCCCAGAGGATACCAGGACCTTGGCCAGAGAATCAGGGAGGGAGATAGGATGCAATCTGAATGGAAGATGGGGCAAGTGGCTTGACCTTGATCACCGTTAGAAGCCTGACCTTCAAGACTGGAGCAAGCTACGTCTATTCATGGCCCACGATGGTGGAGGACTCACTAGTTAGTATTACGAGGGAGACTTGGACCCAGGGGAGAGCCATGACTTGCTAGAGACGAGCTGATTTCCCTGTCCACACTCACCTCCTCCTGTACATGTGAATCATCAACCACTGCTATGCGGGGCCAAACACAGTCCGTGGGTGTGGGAAGCAGCCTTTTCCTACTCTGCCATAGAAGTATGAATTGGTAAACTCGGCAGGGGGGTAATTTGGCAACAATAATACAACAAAATCCTTAAATAACCATATATGCTTTGTCCCAGCAGTTGCATTTCTAGAAATGTAGGTAATATTTAAATAGCATTCAAAAGTGCTTATGACAGCATCAGAACCCTGGGAGAAACCTCAACACCCACTGATTTGGTTAGTTACTAAACGAGGGTGCAGCCTTTCCTTGGTATAGCGTGCGGCCATCTGGAATGATGCTGTGGACCCAAATGTATCACATGGACATATAGTCACAATCTAGTGTTCGATTTTAAATGGCAGGTTACAAAATAGCATTGTTTAATAGTATTTATTTATTTGTAAGCAAACATCACATGTGCATGAAACACAGTCTGAAAGGATATCTGTCAAAAATGTTGACAATAGGGGCTGGGGATATAGCTCAGTTGGTAGAGTCTCGCCTGGCACGTACAAGGTCCTGGCTTCAATCCCAAGCACCCCTAACTCCCCACAAAGTGTTGACAATAGCCCTTCTGCAGGGTGGGATTTCTGGTGTTTTTTTCTTTTGGCCTATCTTCACAGTCTACGTAGTGAGTATTTACTTACCCATGCAATATTTTTAAAGGGCTCCTTGGGGAAAATTTGGTTTAGGCCTGTGGATGAGCAAAGGATGGATCTACTAACCAGTCAGGTAGGTCCTAGCTGGGCTGTCTGTCACCACTGAACGCAAAAGGCAGGGCTGACTCTACTTTCCTGAAAGACCACTGGGATCCAGGACCTCATGGCAGGACATAGGCTCCAGTGGTGGGTGTGGCCTGATTCTAGACTGTCTTCAGGTTCTCAGAGCCCTGCTTTTCTTTCCCCCCCTAGGAAAGAAAAATCTTCACCGGGGGCTCTAAAGCCATCCACCCACTGCCTTCAAGGGGAGTACTCCTCCATTCTTCACCTTGCTCCCCAGGAAATGGGTAGGGTGAATGCAGAGATGATGAAGCTGACAGGCATTACATCAAATTTTACACCCAAAATACACACATTTGAATCCCTCTCTTAATTTTTTTCCTTCCTCCACCAAGGAATAACAAGTCAGTAGTCTCTAAGGTAGCCAGTCTCTTCACTTGTGATAATTTAGGGAACATGACGGAAAAGACCATTGGTGAAACAGATTTGGAGTTCCCTCCCACAGGTAGTGTACATTTGGATTCTGAGTCTCCTCGCATCCTGGAGCAAATGCCTCCTCTCCCTGTGAGGTTCTGATGGATGGAAATGGCAGCCCAGGGAGCACTAGCCAATCATGAAACCAAGTGTAGCTTTTAGAGTGCTATGGTTTGGATGTGAGATGTCCCCCAAAAGCTCACGTGTGAGACAATGCAAGAAGGTTCAGAGGAGAAATGATTGGGTTATAAGAGTCTTAACCTAATCAGTGATTTAATCCCCTGATCGGGATTAACTGAATGGTAACAGAAGAGGTGGGGTGTGGCTCTGGGGTATATATTTGTACCTGGTGAATGGAGACAGTGTTCTCCCTCTGCTTCCTGATCATCATGTGAGCTGCTTCCCACTGCCACACTGTTCCGCCATGATGTTCCACCTCACCTTGGGCCCCAAGGAATGGACCAGCCTTCTATGGACTAAGACCTCTGAAATTGTGAGCTCTCAAATAAACTTTGCCTCCTAAAATACTTCTGGTTAGATCTTTTAGTCATAGCAGCAAAAAAGCTGACTTCAATAAAGAGTCTCTGGGCATAATACTGGATACTGCAAACCAGGTCCTTGAGCAATACCAGCTAACCCCAAAAAGTAGAGTCGGAGAAGATGGCTTAGGCTCCAGGTCAAAGTGGCAACTGCTCTTCCTTTTCCAGAAATCTCTGCCTATTCTATCCCCAGAACTTAAGGAGAAGGGCCAGGGTGAAGCATCTTCACTGGAGAAAACAGAGCAAGACAAAACAGTGAGCCAGCCTGTCCCTCCAACACCAGGCCAGTAAACCAGCTAGGCCACCCAGCCCCACAGCCAGGTGGAGGGCAGGAAGTGAAAAAAGGCTCAGTGATCATGAGCCTTTTATGTGCTATGACCATTACGCTCTGGTAGGTGCCTCCCGTGGAGAGAGAGGCTGGACAGGGGAGCCTGAATGTTTCCCCATCAGTCGTTCAGCTGCAGAGGGAGGCTGGGAGAAGTTCTGTTCTCCCCACAGACAGTTTGCAGAAGCATGGGAAGGAGAGCAGAGAAGTTTCCTTTCTTACCATCAATGCCACTGGCCTCCAAACATAACCCATTCCTCCCCGCTTGGGTCCAGACCATCCCTAATCCCTGCTGCTTTGAGGTTCATCTGCCTTAACTAGGAAACCCCTTTTGATGGTCTTTCCTCCCTGGTGACCAGCTCAGACTCATTTCTTCATCTCCCCAGACAGGTCCTCTGTGCAGCAGGAGCTCTGAAATCACTTCCTGGGTGACCCTTGGCCTGCTGGAGTCCTCCTTGTAGGAGATGGTTGTCCTTGGTTGCCAATCATGTCATACTTCTTGAAATGCCGATGAAATATGGGAGGAAGTTCAGAGAGGAGAGGAGGGATTTGGCTTAAGGACTGAAACGTGGTCCCTGGGATACAGTCCTAAACCCCAAAGTCAGGTTTCATCAGCGACTTTCCTATTCTCTCCCTCTGATAATGAACAACATGCAATATTCAATAAGGACCCCTCGTGCCCACCAGAGGGTTGCCTCATATTTCAGAGTATGACCTTAGCTATGAAATTACTATCAATAGCCTATATTGGGGTTCTGGCCCATTCCTGGGAACTAAGTTCTGCCCACTGTCCCTCTGAAGGTCGAAATGGCTATCCTGTGACCTTCCCTCCTTTCCAGCTGCAGCTGGTTGGACCAGAGCACCTGACTTCCAAGAAGATTTTACGAGCTGGGTGAACAAAGCCAATCAGAGTCTCTGTTATGGCTGGGCATGTTGGTACACATAGATTATCCCAGCAATTTGTAAGGCTGAGGAAGGAGGATTTCGAGTTCAAGGCCAGCCTCAGCAACATAGTGAGGCCTTGTCAAAAAAAAAAAAAAAGACAGGGTCTGGGGCTGTGGCTTAGTGGTAAGTCACCCTGGGTTCAATTCCCAGTACCAAAACCAAAACCAAAACCAAAAGCAGATTCTCTTGTGAACACAAAGTTCATAAGAGTATTTGACAGTGGGCCCTTGAAATAGAGGCCCTGGGAAATGGGAGTCAGAACTAACGCCAGGAAAACCTAAGTCATAAGCCAGTCAATTGGAGGGGAGACACTGGCCAGAGGAAGCCGAGCAAGACAGCCAAGAGAACGGAGACTAGTGCAGACCAGGAGAGAAACGGGAAGGACTGGGAGGGGCCTCGTGGGAGGATGGACAGAGAGAATGAGCCATGCAGAGAGACGGAGGGGGGAGGTCAAGGGGAAACTTTTCTGACCCCTGTAATACCAGCTTCACTTCCCCAGGAGCCTGTCTTCATTTCCATGTCTTTCCTTTAAGTTTCTGTTTCTGTGCTCTGATCCTGCCCATGTGGCAGGCTGGGGCAGCTTGAGAGGGTCAGAAGCTGCTGTTCGACCTACTTGGTAGCATAGAAGGAGGGGCAAAGAGTGACAGAATCAGCTGCAGGGACTAAAAATCAGGAGCAGGTTACACATGGATGTCTCGGTAAAGAGCATTGGACATCTAAAAAGAGAAGAGGCAGGGAGGGAGAAAAGAACTGACCAAGTCAAAGCAGAGTTCTAGCACTGGAATATTCCAGGCAGAAATTCACCCAGATAAATCCCATCATCATCCTCAACACTCTTATAGAAGAAGAGCATCTTTAAAAAAGAAATAATAGGCCAGGTGTAGAGGCACACTCCTGTAATCTCAGCAGCTAGGGAGGCTGAGGCAGGAGGATCACAAGTTCAAGGCCAGCCTCAGGAACTTAGTGAGGCCCTAAGTGACTTAGCAAGACCATGTCTCAAAATAAAAAATAAAAAGGACTGGGGATGTGACTCAGTGGTAAAGTACCCATGGGTTAGATCCCCAATATCAAAACAAAAAACTAAAAAACAATGAAAAGCATCTTTATCAGTGTCTCCAGAGGTCCCTCATAGTTTGAGGGGCTTTATATAAAGGGCTAGCAGTTGCCAAACTCTGGAGGTTGCTCAACTCCACCTCCCAAGTGCCTGGGACCTTTGTCTAACTCCACAAATACCCAGTTCACTGTTGATTCTCACTATTTGCAAAGTTGTGTTCTGTAAAGTTGCTTTGAACACTGAGTTAGCAAATACTGAATAATTGCTTCTAGGAGAAACACAAGGGCCAGTTTTCTACAAGTCTCTCGTTCACAAGATTTTTGTCCACCAGTCTACATATACCCTTGTTTTATGTGTGTTTCTGTTTAAAGATGCCTTATTTGATAGATATTGTTGACAGATGCCACTGAGCCCACAGTCCATAGCCTTACTCATGCCTGAACAAAACTTATCTGATGCACATATTTTCTGTTTAAGACACCACTAGACAGCCCACCTGTGAATGTTAGCTATAATGTTGGCTCAAATAAACAGTCTATGCAAAAAAACATACATGCATCTGGGCGTGGTGGTGCACGCCTCTAATCCCAGCAGCTTGGGAGGCTGAGGCTGGAGGATCATGAGTTCAAAGCTAGCCTCAGTAGCTTAGCATGGCCTTAATTAAGCAACTCAGTGAGACCCTGTCTCTAAATAAAATACAAAAAAGTGCTGGGGATGTGGCTCAGTGGTTGAGAGCCCCTGAGTCCAATCCCTGGTACCCAAACAAACAAACAAACCAAAAATACATGCAGATCATTGTTTTTCTAACTTTTTCGCTCCTTCCTTTTATTAGTTTATTGCCTGGCTACTATAGTTTAAAAGATACTGTCAAAGAAATATCATTTTGAGTAACTACCTTCCCATTATTGTTAGAGGCTCAGAACTGCCAATTAAGCTTCTGAGCAACAAGAAATGCCACACAGAGTTGCCCTATACCAGCCCCAAAGAAAAACACTTCATCTTTGTTCTGTTTGTGGTGGTTAAATCTGCGGTTTCTACTTGGCTTTTAAAATGCTGAAGTAACTTCAGCATGCCCATTAGTAAGCATCTCATTGGCTTTGTTGGAAACCTCAGGTAGAGAATCACTGAAATTGATGTCTCAATTCACCAGTGGCTCATGACAGGGAACTCAAGAACATGCTACTTGGGTTGGGAGTGGTGGGGTAGGCCTATAATCCCAGTAACTTCAGAGGCTGAGGCAGGAGGATCACAATTTTGAAGCCAGCCTCAGAAATTTAGCCAATTTAGAGAGACCCTATTTCCAAAAAGGAGCGGGGTATAGCTCAATGGTAAGCCATCCCTGGATTCAATCCACAGTCCCAAAGAAGAAGATTCTACTTAGGTGTTTGAACATGACTCACCAAGTCTGGGTAAAGTAGCCCTCAGCCTCTCTCTTGGGTTCTGTTCTCAACAGACCATCCTCCTCACCTATTCCTGACCCTAACGTGGTAGGTCACTCTTTATTTCCCATGGCTCCTAGTATAGTGCCAGTGAGTGCTGGTTGAACTAGTGTGTCCCTTCTCTTCAACTGTGGCTACAGAGCTCCTCTGTAATAAAGTATAAAATTCTCTGAGCCACAGTCTTTGATGACCTTAGGAGCCTCTGATCCATTTCCTCCAAGAAGGCATAAAAGAAATGGTCAAGCTTGAGTCAGAATGCAAAGAATCTCAGGGAAGCTACGGCTGAGCCTAGGTACAGCCGAGTTGGAGCAAGCGTCATCTCTTCATCTCCGCTGCAGTAGCAAGAATGAAATGTTTGGACACTGTCACAGGCACAGGAGATGGCATTCCCTTTTCCTATCAATAGGCAGAAGCTCTCAAGGTGTCCTCCGGTCTCATGATCCAACTGGCTCCTTGGACCTTTCCATGCCCTGAACCCCCTCTGTCACCTGCCTGCAGGGCTTCCTCCTCCCTGCGGCGTCAGCTCACCTGAGTTGGGTGCAGTGCCTGTGCATTCTTGAAATTCCAGTTCTCAGTGAGCCCTCTGTTTCCCCACCCAAAGCTGCCTGCTCTGGATGGTTGCAGTCCCCTTCTATGCGGTCCCTTCACCCTGGTTGAAGAGAAGCACACCACCTTGCTGGCTGGGCTCACTTCCACCTTTTCACTGAGTCTCAAGTGGCATTGCCTCAAAGTCTCCTCTCCTCTCTTCTAGACGAGTATTTCTACCACCTCTTCTCCTCCCAAATCTTCAGCCTCTTCTCCTTGCTCATTCCCCTCAGCTAATAAGATACTCTTTAAAGAAACAGAACCATCCAAAGGGAGCCACCTTTCCATCCTGTCATCCATCAACCAACCCACTCATGTCAGCACCATCTGCTCCGCCTCCTCTGGGTCTCTGAGGCTGACCCTTCACTGGGGAAACCTGTCTTCTCAATTTGCTTGGGTCTGAGGGCTTACCTGGGAGGTGGGGGACTGTCAGTGCAAAACATGGGCAAGTCCTGGGCAAATGGTCTCCCACAGTGCCCAGGATTCAACCCACCTTGTAATCTGGGAATCTCTTCCAGAATTGTGTCTTCTATCTTCGGCATCACCATTCATTCTTGTTCCTCTGAATAAATCTCCTTGGCACACAAATCTGCCACAAATTTGCCCATCTTTAAATATTCCTCACTTTTCCTCAGCTTCCGCTTCCTTCTTCCGCTTGCCTTTATAACTAAATTAGCAGTTGGCCAGGACCCGTCACCAGGAAAGGACCTCCCTCCACACACAGGCCCTCCTGTGTCCCCATCCACTCTAAGAGCTGCACATCACTGTCTTAACAACTCATGTGGGATCCAAAGCTGCCATATGACACCTGGAAGTGCCGAGGGCCTGACGTGTGGAGGTCATTTGGTGTTGTGTTGGTGGTTCTTCCTCACCTCCCACTGGGAGTTCTTTAACAGCAGAGGTCTCTAACCAATCATCCTTGCATGCCCAGGATCTAGAACATCCTGGGATCGTAGGAGGAGCATCAATATGTGTCTGTCGAGTGAGTGAATGACTGAATACATGCGTGGGTTATAGGCCCAGTTCTAAGGCCCTGATCACTTTGGCCACACAGGCCTGGCCCTCCTGTGAACCTTCCAGAGCACTTCTTGCCTTGGCCAGGTAGTTGATGCTTAGCCACACTTCCATGTCACGTTTCCCCTTTTACTGTGTGACCAGTAGTCTCCTGTAGAGTCTTCTCTGCTGTGAGTCTTAGCCTTTCCCAGGAAAGCTTGCTAGTTCTTGTAGGCAGCCTGTGCCCTCTACGGCATCAATAGCATTCAATAAATACGTATCAAACACATCAGTCAGCTGGCATGAATTATGAAGTGCCTAATTGAAACACTCTTCCAGGTGCCATGGGCCATTCGGACAAAAGACTTGGCTCCTTCTCCTAAGGAGCTTGACAATAGAAGAAGGAGCCATTGGAGAAGAGAATGACTGAAGTCCATTGCTACCAGACAAGAGCCCCACCCTTTATACCTACCTCAGAGCTCAGGACAGACAGGTGTTAGAGGGTCTGGGGGGAGAGCCAGCAGCCCACAGTGAAAAATCATTACCCCGTGCTAGGGAAGTGGGTTCATCCAGGCTGCCTCAGATATTTGGGAAAGAAAGAAACCTGGACCCAGAATATACCACCTGGGTGGACCTGCCTTTAGCACATGCCCCTGCCCACCTCCGCCCCCAATGTCTTCTCCTTTTGTATTTGGAATGTTTGGTCATGGCCCAACTGCAGATTCTCCGCCAAGGAAACACTGCAGCCCCTGCCTGACCAGGCTGGATGTTTCTAATTTTTCTCCCTTAAAGTCCCACCCTCTCACATGGGCATATCTGCCCTTTTCCTCCCAGTCTCTGAAAGAATACCCACTAAATCAATTGGGTACCAACCTTGGCAGCCTTTTAACTTTCCCCTTCCACACACTCCATTTTTTCCCCTCCCCTAGAAAGGCACCTGCAGCCCTCACAGAATCACAGGAAGTCAATTTGTACGACTGCTGCAAGCATTTTAGCATATTGAGTGGTCCAAATATTTAAATATCTATGATATAGGAAGCATGGAGAACATTAAAAACCATTTTCTCCCTGCTGATTGCAAGAGAGGAAATACACACAGCCCCAGCTCTCCTGCACAGTTGCAAAACTGCTGGCCTAATCACATTGCCTATGTGAAGACCCTCCCTCCTCCTCTGGTCTGGCTTTAGGTTGCATTGACTATAAACAAAGATGTATTTTGTGTGTGTGTGTGTGTGGTGTGTGTGGGGGGCTGTTGGATTGAGTTTATTGTTTATGTAAATCTCTCAGAATGTGACATAGCAAGATAGCTTCCTATGTTGTGTTGATCCACATTTTAGGCCAACAGCCAAAGTATTTTATCTTTTCCTTCATTATAGTGATCTTCCAATTAGCCGTGGTCTGTAATACCCTGATTTTGGTGGCAGTGGTTTGGACAGGATTGTTTGATAGTTCTGCTCGAGAGGCAAAATAAGGGGCCTTATTATAGAAGTGCAGAGGTTGTGCAGAAACTGAGTTCTGTTGCAAAGTTTGCCGATAAGGGGAAAACCGGCCCTTAAGCGTCCATTCTGTTCTGTATATTAACACTTCTAATCTGCACTGCTGATAAAACTGCAAGCCATTTGCCTTTGGAGGAATTAGTTCTGCCTCACTTGTGTAACCAGGCGATGGTGATTAACCTTTAAACTGTCCAATATTCCCAGCAGCCTCCTGCTCCAGATTAGAAACTATTTAGTTATGACCAACTAAATTAACAACACTCCCTCCTCTGAAGAATGAGATTTGGAAGGTG
The DNA here is from genome assembly GCF_045843805.1 of Urocitellus parryii. Lineage (NCBI taxonomy): Eukaryota > Metazoa > Chordata > Mammalia > Rodentia > Sciuridae > Urocitellus > Urocitellus parryii. The sequence goes on from NC_135542.1 coordinate 66,846,105, forward strand.
GATGCATTTTAAGGTGGAATTGTGTTTTGAATTGGTGATCCATCTTTCTAAGGTGTTTATTTCCCCATCCTTAAAGTCCAGGCTGCTGCCGCCGTAAGGATGGTGGACTTGACTGGGGGAAGGGAGACGGGTGGAAAGGGAGGGGGACCAGTGGTCTTGGTTGGGTTTGCAGAAGTAAGGTTTCACAGGCACAAAGGAAATCTGTCTTGGGTTTAGATTTCCTTCCTTGTCATCATCCCAGGTTAAAAGGGACTTGATGTGCAAGGCCCTGGGTTCAGTCCCCGGCGCACATACACATATATACAAAAAGGGGCTTTAGCTCTTCTGCCAGACCCAAGCCAGGCTCACAGCAGGACTGAGCAGTTGTTCCTAATGGGAAGATTAAGGAATAAAGTAGTTCCCTTGCTCCCCATTTCTTCCTGGAGTTGAATGTCAGAAAAACGATGCTGGCTAACTTTCATGTTCCAGACCCGGGGATCTGCCCACCGCAGGTGGGTCTGCCCAACTGCACTGTAGCTGCGCTCACAATCCCGGCTCAGCTCGCTCCTATCTGCCCATTTCAAATGTGTAATTTATCAGTGGAAACATACCCTCGGTGGTGAGGGCCAGGCAATTATGTAATCGTGTCATGCCTTAAATCCCCAAATTGTTGGTCCTCCCTGGATAACAAATAAAATGGAACAGCACTCCGCACCACCACCACCACCGGCCCACCACCACCCAACACTGGTAGCAACCTTTCTGTTTTACCAGTTCCGTATTAGCTACCTCCTTAAGAACGGCTAATCTAGATACTGCATTAGCAGGATGTCAGTCAAGCCGACGTCCACAGCGAAGCCTTCTTCATATACCAATTTAAATCATTCATGGTCTTTTCTTTGGCATTATTCAAAAGATCATAATAATTTTCTTGTGCCCACAGCACAAAAAAATCAATTATTTCCCCACAAAGACTTGAAAGTACTTAGCGAGTGCGGCAAGAAAAGCTGAGGGTGATATCAAATTGAAATTGCACTCATTACATACGACACAATTAGTTGCCACTAGCCTGGCCGGGCTTTAATTCTGAATGGCATATCTTTATTATTACAGAAACAAGCATGCAAATGGCATTGTTCAGGATTTGCCGAAATCAATAGGATATAGTGCTGTGTGTTTGGTGGCCACTGTCACTCACGCTGCTGTGGATGCGAGATAATGTGTGTGTTTGAATTAATGAAGGGAGCAGGCAACATCATAAGTGACACCCAAATAAAAGAAATGGGTACATGATATTTGTAATTATTCTACTTGTGTTTTTGTTGTAAATACTTGTGCTTTTTGTTTTTTAATCAAAGGATTAATTGCATTTTAATAAGGCATTATGATTTGCAGAGCTTTAGTTAATTAAAACTTGTAGTATATAATTATGAAGTGATGCTGAGATTTTCTAAAGATCACCCATATGTTTAGAATATGTATAATTTTTCTGTTAAGCAGTGGAAACCAACCCCCCCCCCCAGTCCCTCTTTCTTTGGTTCCTCCCCCACCAACAGAAGACGTGGATGACTTACGTGAAATGTTGGTGAATTGACAATTCCAGGTGGATTTCTTTAAGTGGCAACTAGAACCCAATTTAGGTTATTGCTCAAATTAAAATGACTCTGAAGCAGCACTCTTGTGATAAACTGGCAGAAAACTTTCTTATTGACACTTGTCTTCTAGCTAATCCTCCTGAGATGCAGCACCGTAGGGGCTTGGGGAGGTGATGTAAGTTTTGGAGTGCAAGCATTGAGAGTTGAGACTTGGGAGAGAGAGGTAGTGCCATTGAGAATTAGCCACTGGCTGGTTCTCTGGGGGCTGGGACAGAATCCCAGTGGAGTGGCTAAACCCCAATTCCGTCTTTTGTGACACATAAGAACTTATTTGGGAGGAGTGGAATGGGGAGAGGGGATGCTGAAAGTCAAGGGAGTTGGAATTCCCCAGTGTTAACACATTAGTAATTCACAGTGGAATCCAGCCCAGAGACTGTAATCGTGTTTCCTGTAGGTGTGTAGTATGTGAAGGCTGATGGATTAATTGCTAGATAGATGGAATAGAGCTAAGGTAAAACATTATTAAAAAGTTTTAAAATCTTAATGTAACATTTTGAAGTTTGCTTTGGGGATTTTTTTTTTCTTTTCTTTCTTTTTTTTGCATTTCAGTCTTCTGCTTTTCCATTTTCTCTGGGATCAGGTGTCTTAGTTGTCTCTGCAGAAGAAGGGATCCATTTGCTGAGAGTTCAGGATGTCCTTTGTTAAGCCCCAAGGAGGGCAGGCAGGTGGATGTAGGACCTGGTGGCTGGATCTCTGGTGGCCAGTGCTATGATCAGATGACCTGACTGCGGAAGGCTGGACTCCAGTTACCTTTAGGATACTGTCTTGGAACCCAAGAGCTAATTTCCCCCTCCCTCTAAGCAACCAGACCCTGCAATGAGAAGCATCAAACATGCCACCCCCGGCCTTCAAGGCAAAGTGAAGAAGGACGAAGTTGAAGGGACAAAGATCCTTGTGATGTTCATGCCCCAAACCTGGTTTTCCATGATGCCCACGACCGTGCTTCTAAGTAGGATGGCCCAAAGCTGATTTAAAATCTAATATTATTAGGTTGGTCATGGCTTCCTATTTTAACTCTGAAAACCTAGAGCCTGAAAAGGTGGTTCATTCAAAGCTTACTAAAATATTTGCTCAGCAGCACAATAGTGTGTGATAGAAAATAAACTCTTGTGCTTGCTTCATCCTATCAGCCTCGGCCTGCAGCCGGGAAAGAATGAGGGAAGGTCAGTCAATTATGTGTGGTAATCACCGTAAGCATATTATCTGAGACACAGATGTCTTCTATGACCCCACACGACATGGCTATTAACCTTGGAGCAATATAAAAATGGAGTGGGCTTCGGGGGAGGAGTGAGGTAAACCAGACTTTCCGTCTCGCCTTGTCCACGGGCTCAGGGAAAAAAAAAAAAAGTTCTGGACACGAAGACTATTTTCAGGAACCTGGCCAACAATCTGACCCCTGCTCTCCTCTCCGCAGCCGCATCCTCTCACCCCTCCTTCCCAGAGACCTTTCTGGAGGCCTCGTCATGTGCATAAGTACTTGCCTCATCTGAAAATGAGACTGACAAATTGACTTGGGAGATATCTCAGTCACACAATGGCCCTGGAATGCGACTTTCTGTTCCCCCAGAGAAAAGGAGAGAGGGAAAAGCAATTGGGGTGTTTGTGTGTGTGTGTGTTTAATTAGGTTCTCTCCAGTCTTGGGTGGGAGTGGGGAGGGAGGACAGTGGGTCACCTGAGCAGTCAGGGGCACCCAACTAGGTTACCCAAAGGACATGGACAGCTGGAAGTCAGGGTGGTTTTACCTCAGGGGATTTTACCTGTATGTCTAGTCTGATTTTGTGGTCTTTCTGAAGGCTGGCACGGGACTGGGCACACGGGTGATGTTCCCCAAAAGCTGTGGATGGGTTGCTAAATGGTCCAGAATGCACACACCCTGGGCCAGGCACTGAGCATACAAAGATAAATGCGCAGTCTTCCTGCTCTCCAGGAGTTTATGGTCCATGGGATTGAGGGTGGAGGAAACCTTAGTGAATGTAAATAGTCGTTCTCAGGTAGTGGCACAGACCCCTAGGAAGGGTCTATGTAGAAATGAAGAAGGGACTGCTTCAGCTGAGGGGCTTAGGGAATTTCCCTTGAGGAAATGATGCAGGAGCTGGTATAATGATGATCTGAAAGTAGCTCTCATTTTGGAGAACTTTCTAGAAGCTAGGCACTCTCCTAAGCTCTTTCCTTGGGTGTTGTCTAATTTTCGCAATCCTGCAAGCAACATCAGACCCATCAGGAACTCTCAGCTCAGAGGCATAAAGTTACTTGCCTGAGGTCTCCCAGCTAGTTAGTGGTAGCGCTGAGATTAGAATCCAGACCCAGCAGACCCACTGGATCCAAACTTTGATGAAAGGAACATGTATTCACCAGGGCAAGAGGGACAGCGTCTGAGGTAAAGGTTGGAGTGTGAGCAAGAACACAGCACATCCCACAGGTACAGGGACATGGGGTCAGGGGCAGGCAGCAGTGTGTGACCGACCAGTGAGCTAGAGAGGTGGACAGACCCATCACCCTGCCGGCTACAGAGGCAGAGCATGGTCAGGGGAGTGTTTCTGAAAGGCTTCTTTCAGAGCACAGGATAAATGTATTGGGGATGTTGAAGATTGGAGTCTAGACGACAGGTAAGGAGCTTTGCAGGAAGTCCAGGTGTGGACGGTGCTGCAGGACAAGGACAGAGAGGTGGGGATAGTGTCAGAGAGGTGCTGGAGGGCTGGCAGCTGAAGAGGCTCCTGGAGAGAGGAATGGATGAGTCCAGGGTGACCGGATTCCTCACAGCCCTTTGTGGGTATCGTGGAGGGTACTCACTAAATTACCATTTTTTAACAATAAAGAAACCAAGGTTCAAAAACATCAAATCACTTGTTCAAGGTCAAGTGGCTTATATTTTGTCCAAGCAGGCTTGGGACTGAGTCTCTGGCTTTGTGGCCAAGGCTCTTGGGCTCTTGCTGGCTCTGCTCCAGTGTGTGTATGGAGAGGGACATTTCATCCCAGGTTCACCTGCCCTTCCATGTGCCCCCATCCCTCTCCCCTTACCCTAAACTCTCTCATTGAAAGAGAAATTCAGTGGTGCATGATCAAAATTGCATGGCAGCCCCAACCACTTTTATATTTTTAAGCCATTATGAGAAGACGATTGTGCCAAGTGAACTACAGAAGAGACCGTGTTGTAATATATTTAAAAAGAAATTTAAAACAGCTTAACCTGACAGGTATTAATGACACGTGTTTTAATGAGCATGCCACGGTCATGGTGAGCGTGACTTATAAATGACCTTATTAAGTATTCTTTTATAATTCCCAGCAGGCGTGATTGGGTGTCTTTTGAGCATCTTCTCTACCACCTTCCACCTTCTGAACAGAAGCGATGTGTTTAGCTGTCCACCCTACTCCATGTGGCCTTCTGTTTCAGGAGAAGGAGGCTCTGCTCCCAACCCCTAATGGCGAATTCTGATGAGTCCAAACTAGTCATTACAGTCCTTGTAGGTGCGAGCAGGTGATGTAATGAAATGTAGATAGATGTGCTGGGAGCCTCCTGGAAACGACTCCTCTCTCCTAAGAAAGCCCTCTGCCTGTCACTTTGGGTTGCTGTAACAAAATACCTTACACTGGGTAATTTGTGAAAAAAATGGAAAGTTATTGCTCACAGTTCTGGAGTCTGGAAAGTCCAAGATCAAGGTACCAGCTGATTCTGTGTCTGGTGAGGACCTATTCCCATAGATGGTGCCTCTGCATCCTCAGTTGGTGGAAGGGCAAAGGGAGCTCCCTCAAACCTCCTTTACAAGGGCACTAATCCCACTCATGAGGGCTCCACCCTCCCTCATGACCCCATCACCCCTTAAAGCCCTGCCTCCTAACACCATCACCTTGGGGGCTAGGTTTCAACATATGAATTTAGAGTGAGCTAGGACAACACAAAATTCAGACCGTAGCACTCTCTCTCCCCAAGATAAATGGTCTCTTCTCTCTCTACAATATCTCATATTTGGATATGATGTCTGTCACTGTAGCAGCCATCTTGTGATCATGAGTAGAGCATGATATGCACCCAGCAATGGTGCAGCAGAAAGATGGAATGACGTGAATCATCAATGATGGAGCCGCCAAACACAAACCATGGAGGTACCCTATCTGTGGACCTTGTGCGCTATGTGAGAATTTTAAATTTCATTAGTAAATCATTTTTGTAAATTATGGTAAGTATATATAAATATGTAGATATACATATATTTACATATATCTTAAAAGTTCTCATTTCCTGGGGGGGGGGGAACGTACCTGGGATTGAACTCAGGGGTTCTCAACCACTAAGCCACATCCCCAGCCCTATTTTGTATTTTATTTGGAGACAGTCTCATTGAATTGCTTAGAACCTTGCTGTTGCTGAGGCTGGCTTTGAACTCGAGATCTCTTGCCTCAGCCTCCCAAGCTGCTGGGATTATAGGTGTACGCCACCACACCCAGCTAAAAAGTTCTCCTTTTAACCATTTTAAGTGTACATTTCAGTGGCACTAAATACGTTCACATTGTTATACAACTGTAACCACCATCCATCTTCAGAACTTTGATGTTCTAAAACTGTGTAGCTCTGTACCCATAAAACACTCCCATTTCCCCCACCCCTCTTCCCTGATGACTACCATTATACTTTCTGGCTGTGAATTGGACTACCTCAGGTACCTCAGATAATTTCATTTCTCATAGTGTCTTCAAGGTTTATCCATGTGGTTTGTTTAAGTGACTTTGATACTTGCAATTGAAGGCATCCCAAGATATAAATCCATTGAAATAAGGTTAAATTTTGTTCTTATCTTTGATTCTCAAGTATAATAAAGGAGAACATAGACTTTGGACCTAATCCCTAGGCTTAAACCCTCACTCTCCCACTTGAGATGTGTGAATTTAGATCCTGTGCTTACCTCTCTGTGCATAACGTAGATAATACTATTTCTTCTTGCATAGGGTTGGTGAAGAGTGAAGTGAGTTGTTGTTACATACAAAGCATTTCAGAGGGTGCCTGGCATCCAGTGATTCCTATCAACATAAGTATTGTTGTTTTGTTGAGCAAGCAGCAGTTTTAACAGCTTTCTCTGAATGTCATGCATGAGTTTATCCTACACCCAACCAGCCATTAGTAGATAGAGGATCTGAAGTGGTTCACTTTGCTGTGCTAGATCAAGATTCCGGGCCTTCTGCAGACCCATTCAGTCTTTCCTTTACTGAATCTTCCTGCTCCCACCTGAGCAACAAGTCCAGCTTTCTCCTGTTCCCTGATCAATTCCAGAAGAACCCAAAGACCCAGAGGTAACTGGTGCTGTGGGCTAGAATTCCATGCAGACAGGTGGTCCAACCAGCCCTCCTTGAGCCTGGCTCACGGGCAGGTACTTGGAGCATAGCATATAACCTGGGTGGCAGAAACGAAGCCTGGACCGATTCTCTGGAAATCTGAGGAGATGAGATATAGCAAGAGCCTGGGGAGGACTGAGGGAGGGTCCAGCAAGCACAGAAAGTTCCAGAGACCAAGGTGGACATCCAGGTCCATTTACTTTACCTCCAACTGTTCTGGAAAAGGAGTTAAGCAGTCCCTACTCTGAAATCCACTGCTGTCACTGCAAGAAGACCTTCAAATGTGACTAAGGAAGAAGGAGAGAGTAAGGTAAGAGTAGAGGGCGGGAGTCAGAGACAAGTCTGAGGCAGCGGGTGTGTGTGTGTGTGTGTGTGTGTGTGTGTGTGTAGTGAGGAGGTGTCTTAATTTTCCTTCTGCATCAAGGGAGTGAGAAAAACTGATGCCTTTCCTATGTCATGAGGATTTTGCCAAAAGCAGTTGAAAGAATGCATTAAAAAGTGCTTTGAAAAGAGCAAGACCTTCAAGGTACATTGATGTCAGTGTGCCTTTTTAAGGTGGTATTTGGACCCAACCTCATGGTGCAAGGAAACTTGCACTCTCCATGTGGCCAGGACACTGCACTGGGTCTGCCACATTTAGCTACCAGGGGAGGGAGTCACACACAGGCATTTTCAGAGATCATTTCCCTATTCTATCCTTTACAGAAATGCTCGTGTCTGCGGGGCAGGTCCTCAGTGCTGGTTGGACTGTAACCCTCAGGAAACCCAGCTGGACAGATGGGAGAAACAGACCAAGGATTTTATTCCTGGGGGGCGGGGAGCAGAGAAGGGGTGAGCACCGCTAGACACAGGGTGTCTGCTTGATAAACTGTATATTTGGTGGAGGGACAAGGAAGAGATAAAAGATCAAAAAATGTAATAGAAGATTTGCTTACACTTCTTGGCATGGCAATTAAATTTATTTATAGTTATGGAAAATTTGGGGAAGGGAGGAAAAGCAATTTAAATGCAGAGTTTTCACAGGGCAACTGCAAATGGCTTGCTTTAACAGCTCCTCGGAAGGTTAACAGAAAGGCAGGGAGGTCGGATCGAAGAGCATATGATAAGTGACAAGTGTTAACATGGCAAATCATGTATTTAAAATTACTCTGAGCTCTATCAAATGTTTCCTCTCGAAAATAAACTATCCTGGAAGGAAAGGTTAACAGAAAAAAGAGTATTACTCTAATGTTTCCGTGATGAGTTGGGGGGAGGGGGAGGGTGTTCTGTAATGTAGGAGAATCCGTGATAAATATAAATAGGTTGGTGTGTTATTAACAGTGAGGAAAAAAATAATATTTCAAACTCATGCTGCACTGGGAGGAATGGCAAGAAAATGTTCCCCCTCCTCTTGTTCTTCCCTGTCTCCATTAAGTAAACAACTTCTCAAGTTGACCCAGAGAGTGGAAAGGAGACACCAGAAGATAGTAATGGAGGAATCTCCAGCTCCATGTCAGCTTTGACCATGAAGAGGAATTCATAGGATTCTCTGGAATCACCCATCCACTACTCCCCTCATCTAGTGTCTTAGTCTGTTTTCTGTTCCTATAACAGAATATCACAGAACAGGAGAATTATAAACAATAGAAGTTTATTTGGCTTGAGGTTCTAGATGGAGGGGCTGCCTCTGCTGAGGGGCCTCGTTTTGTGTCATAACATGGTGGAAAACATCATACAATGAGGAAACACACAAGACAGAGAACTTGTTTTATTAAAAAAAAATCCACTCCTATAGTAATCCACTCCCAAGATAATGGCATTAGTCCATTCATGGAGGTTCGGCCCCCATGGGTCCTGTTTACCTCTTAAAAGTCCCACCTCCTTTATACCCTCACAATGCAACTGAATTTCAACATGGATTTTAGAGGGAACCTTCAAACCATAGCACCTGGTCCTCCTCCATCTCTCACAGGATTCTCTATGGCCCTGCCCCGGGGAGGTAGGGAGTTAAAATGGGCAACTGAGCAAACAGGCACCCCCACAAGCCAGCCTGGCCAATAAGACAAAGGCATGGATTTTAAATGAGGGTCACGGACTTTGCCACCATCTTTTCCCCGCAGCCTCAGGTCTCTCCAACTTATTTGGAGCAAAACCTCAAGGATAAACCAGTAGAAGCACTCTCATTTGGGTCAGAAACAAAATAAATAAATGAGCAACAGCTGGGCATGGGGCCACACACCTGTAATCCCAGCAGCTCAGGAGGCTGAGGCAGAAGGATCTCAAGTTCAAGGCCAGTCTCAGAAACTTAGCAAACCCTGTCTCAAAGTAAAAAATAAAAGAGCTGGGGATGTGGCTCAGTGATTAAGTGCTTCTGGGTTCAGTCCTGGTTAAAAAAAAAAAAAAAAAAAAGAGAAAGAAGAAAGAAAAAAAATAATAATGAAAAGAGCAGAAAAAGAAAAAGGGAATTTATAGTGCTTTTAAATAAAACAAGAGATAATAGACAAAATGACACATAGGAATAAATCAAGGAAGGAAAACTCAGAGATTGGATCATTTAAGATGCTAATGAATGGCAACATAAACCCCAAAACACTTATTTTATAAGGAAAGATTCAACATTAAAAATGTTAACATTCCCTAAATTAATATACAAATCCCAATAAATTTTTTTGATAGGGGAATGGATATCAGACAAACGGACATTAAATTTCATATGAAAAAAGTAAGCAAGAATAGCCATTATAAAATCGATGAGGAAAACTGGACCAGCAAGATATTAAAAAATATCAAGCTACACAAGTAAAAGAGCCAGGTGCTGGCATGTGTGTAGACTTATTTGTACAAGTACATACAGGAATATTTATTGAAGCATTATTTGTAATAGCAAAAATGGGAAATAACCTAAATGCTCATCACTATAACATCGGTTGAATACATTATCGTTCTTACAGAAGTGCTTCGGAACAATGATCAAGATCTATTTGTAAGTAGAAAAAGCAAAGTGCATTATATTCAACAAGATAGGCTTCAAAGTTTTAAAATGGACTTTTACAGAAAGGACACTGAAAGTATAATAATGCATCCTGATTTTAGGGAAAAAATAACCATAAAAATAATTAATCTATTGGTTAGGGCACTGCAGAAAACTAGCGACTTTAACAGAAAGTAGGTTCATATCGTTTATTAAATAGCTCAGTGAACCACTGTCCTCACAAACCAGACTCTAGGTTGAGATTTCAGAAGTAGTTCCAAAAACCACCCTGAATTGGGCCACCAAATGGATAAAACTGGTGCCTCTTATATGATCTGGAGCCACAATGACTAGAAAGCTGCTGATATGATTTGTACCAACAAAATGAATGCCATGTACCCGGAGACAAGGGACCAGGCCCAGGGCCCCACAGAACACAATGTCACCACAATGTGCCAGCTCACAAATCCAGCTAAAGCATGGCCTCCACCTCACTCCCCTTCCAAATTTCACACAAGGGCATGTTCTTGGCAGAACTAGATCTTATCTGGGACCAAAATGCAAAGGAGCCTGAAAAATATACCAAAAATAAGTAAATTAGCACTCCCACTGTGTAGAGCCATTTTACAATTATCTAATGAAGTTGAAATTGCACCTGTTCTAGGGCAGAAGCATTCCACCTTGAAGTAGATATTGTAAAGAACTCTCAGACATTTACACCAGGATCTCTACACATGAAAGCTTATTCCAACAGCACTTAGGCCCAACACGGTGGGGCCTATCTATAAGCCCCATCTATAAGCCCAGCCACTTGGGAGGCTGAGGCAGGAGGATCACAAGTTCAAAGCCAGCCACAGCAGTGGTGAGCCACTAAGCAACTCAGTGAGACCCTGTCTCTAAATAAAATACAAAATAGGGCTGGAGATGTGGCTCAGTGGTTGAGTGCCCCTGAGTTCAATCCCCAGTACCCTAAATAAATAAATAAATAAATTTGGCTGGGGAGATGGTTCAGTTGTTAAGTGCCCCTGGGTTCAATTCCTAATACCACCCCCCTCAAAAAAAAAAAAAAAAACAGCACTGTGACAGTGAAAAATTAGAAACAACCATCAACATAGAATAAAAGAGAATAGGTTATGGCATGTTTATTGAATGAATACTATATAGCAATTAAAGATATGAATTAGAGGTCTGTTTGGTGGCACACACCTGTAATCCTAGGTACTTGGGAGACCGAGGGAGAAAGACCACAAGTTTAAAAACAGCCTGGGCAATTTAACAAGATTTTTTGGTGGGGAGAGTCCTGGGGATTGAACCCAAGGGTGCTTTACCACTGAGGCTCGTCCCCAGTCCTTTTTTAAATTCTTAAATTTTGAGACAGGGTCTCACTGAGTTGCTGAGGCTATACTTGAATTCTTCCTATAGCAAACTCCTGAGTTGCTACACCTACAGGCGTGTGCCACCACACCTGGCTTCATAATAAAAAAATTTAAAAAGGGGCCTGAGGGTGTATCTCAGTGGTGGAATGCTTGCCTTGGATAATGCCCTGGGTTCCATCTCCATCACCACACACACACACACACACACACACACACACACACAGATATGAACTAGAGCCACCTGTGCAAAGATAAATATATCTCAATAAGCAAAAAAAAAAAAAAAAAAAAAAGCCAGAATTACACATCTATCATTTATATACAATTTTTAAAAATCATTTAAATTTTTTGTGGTACTGGGGGTTGAATCCAGGGCCTTGTGCATACTCCCCAAATGCTCTATCCTGAGCTAAATGCCCTATGTAAGTTTTTTTTTTTTTTGGTACTGGGGATTCAATCCTGGGTGCTGAACTACTGAGCCACACCCCTTTTTTAAAATTTTGAGACAGGGTTTCCCTGAGTTGCTTAGGGCCTTGCTAAGTTTCTAAGGCTGGCTTTGAACTCCCAATCCTCCTGCCTCAACCTCCTGAGCCCCTGGGATTACAGGTGTGCATCACTGCACCCAGCAAAATGTTTTAAAACCATAAAGAAACACAATATATTAGTCATAGAGACATGCATATGTCATGTGGATGAAAATGATAAATGACAAATTCAGATTCATGGTTGCTGGAGGTGGAACTAGAGAGGGTTTCACCAGGTTTTCAACTGCTCTGTTATATTTTGTTTATTTAGAAGAAATCTGAGGCAAATATGACCAAATGTTGACATGCAATTATTCTGAATAATTACATCAATGAGTGTATCATTATGTTGTACAACTATCCACATATATTAAATATTTCATAATGAAATATTGTAAAATTTGTGGGTAACCATTAAAATCATAAAAATAGGCAGTATCCAAATTAGCAGGGAAAAAAAAAGAAGTCAGGATGAAGAAAATGTCATCAATCTAACAAACAGAAAAGGAGCAGAAAAAGAAGACAAGGAAAAACATGAAAAAAAAAAACCAAAACACTACAGAAATCACTTTCACATGTAAGTAATATCATAAATGGTCTAAAGTCAACTATAAAAAGTTCAAGTCTATCACATTAGATTTTTAAAATCCAAGCATATGCTGCCTACAGGTACAGCCCAAATCAAAAATAGGAATATACTGAAACCCAATGGATGTCAAAAAGTATACATGGCAGATATTAATCAAAATCACTGAATCAGACAAAATTTGTGGGGGGTACCACGGATTGAATGCAGTGCTCTTGACCTCCGAGCCCCTTCCCCAGCCCTATTTTAGATTTTATTTAGAGTCAGAGTCTCACTGAGTTGTGTATGGCCTCACTTTTGCTGAGGCTGGCTTTGAACTCACGACCCTCCTGCCTCCGTTGCTGCTGGGATTACAGGACTGTGCCACCACACCTGAAGACAAAATGAAATCTAAGGCAGGAAGCATAAAAATGATGTGCAGCATTGCATAATGGAAAGAACAACTTCCACTAGGGTACAGGTGGAAAACCCTTCTCTGAAATATTTGGAACCAGAAGTATCTCAGATTTCAGATTTTTTCAGAATTTGGAATATTTGTATATACATAAAAATCTATCTTGGGGATGGGAGCCAAGTCTAAGAATGAAATTCATTTATGTTTCATATATACCATATACATATAAACTGAAGTCAAATTTATGCAATAATTTTGGTGCACCATGTTTTGACTGTCAGGTATGGAATTTTCCACTTGTGGCTTTTATGTCAAAATTTTAAAAATTTTTGAATTTTGAAGCACATCAGATTTCGGATTTGGGGATTAGAGGTGCTTAATTTGTATAATGATCATAGAATTCTATGTGCTTAATAACATGGCCTCAATATATGTAAAGCTAAACACTGATAATTATAAGAAAAAATAAATTCAAGCTAGGAATGGTGGCCCATCCCTGTAATCCCTGGTACTGGGGAATTACTGTGGGCTGAAGCAGGAGGATCATAAATTCAAGGCCAGCCTGGGAAACTTAGTGAGACGCTATGTCAAAATAAAAAATAAAAATGGCTGGGGATATAGCTCAGTGGTAGAGTGCCTCTGGGTTCAATCCCCACTACTGCCAAAAAATAAAAAATAAGATAAACCAAAATCACAGTGGAATATTTTAGTAAACTTCTATCAAATTAACATATTAAGAAGAAAATAGAATATATAAATAATAATATTGGGTGGCAAAAGGGGACATATTTATGGATATAACATAAGTTTAAAGCCATAAAATAATCTATAGACAACTTTATACCATTACATTTGAAAATTTAGGTAAATAGAAAACTATCCAAACAGACTCAAGGAAAACCAATCATTTGGAGGGACCTATCATCATTGTTAAATTAATTAGATCAATACTTATTAAGTTTACCATAAAAACAAACTATATTGAAGAATAAGAAATTGGAGAAAACTAGCTTACTTATTGTTTAAAGTTAGTTTAGCCTGAAACAAAGGTAGTAGAATAGCATAAAATCATATGAGAATGTTTTCCAGGAATACAGATATAATGTACTCAATCAAATTAATTCAGCATTGCTTTAAACCTGTAATACGTCCTGATCAAGGACTTATCCCAGGGGTCTAAGCATGGCTCATTAGGAGAAGATGTATCAGTGTAATTGGCCACTTATTAAAGGAGAAAAAACATGATTATCTCAGTAGATGTAGAACATATCTGACGAAATGCAATATTCTTATATAAGCGAAAGGAAACAATGTGCTTCTATCTAACTAGAAATAGAAGGAACCTCTTTTAATCCGATAAACAGTATCATCAAAAATCTATAGTGATATCTTACTTAATGCTTATATTTTAGCAGGATTTTTTGAAGTGAAGAGCAAGACATAGATCCTCTTATAGAACATTATACTGGGGGTTCTAGAGAATGTAATAACACTAGCAAAAAAAAAAGAGTAGACATAAGGAAGAAAAAAATAATATTTGTAGACAACATAATTATCTATGTAGAAAATCCCAAAACCAAACTCTTGGAACTAATCAGAGCATTTGGCAAAGCTGCTGGGTACAGCACCAACATACAAAATTACTGGCACTTCTGGACACAAATAACAACGTTATTAGTCAAGAATTTATAGTCCTTGTAATTCCAATAGGATTTTTCTTAACATTTAATCTGATTCTGAGATTCATAGGTATAAATGCATAAGTAACCTAGATAAATCTAAAAAACAAGAATGATAAAGGATTTTCCCCATAAGCTATCAAGACATATTACGAGGTTGGCCACATTCACCAAACACCAGTTTGTCAAATGGCCAATTCAATAAATGACCAGTTTATCAAAAGCCAATTTCCTAAAAGTCAATTTGCTGAAGGATTAATTTCACAAATGACTGACAGATTCACAGAATTTATGAGATATGCTGGTATCCATAAATGTCTTTTCAAGAAATACCCTTAACTGTTAGTTATCCTTCAGTTAGAATTCTAAGCAAGAATGTAATATATACGACACAATAAATATAGTTAAGGGATATTCAAGACTATGTATTTAAAAGATATACTCTTCATGAGTATAATGACTTCATATATATGACAGTCTTCACATATTCTTCCTTCCTTCCCTTCCTTCCTTTCCTTCCTTCCTTCCTTCCTTCCTTCCTTCCTTCCTTCCTTCCTTCCTTCCTTCCTTCGTTCCTTCCTTCTTTCGAAACCAGGGATTGAACTCAGGGGCACTCAACCATTGAGCCAGCCCTATTTTGTATTTTATTTAGAGACAGGGTCTCACTGAGTTGCTTAGTGTTTGCTGTTGCTGAAGCCGACTTTGAACTTATCATCCTCCTGCCTCAGCCTCCAGAGTGGCTGGGATTATAGGCATGCAACATCATGCCTGGCCATCCACATATTCTTTTTTTTAATATTTATTTTTTAGTTGTGGTTGGACATAATACCTTTATTTTGTTTATTTGTTTTTATGTGGTGCTGAGGTTCAAATGTAGGGCCTCTCATGTGCTAGGTGAGCACTCTACCATTGAGCCACAACCCCAGCCCCATTCACATATTCTTACAAGTAATATATGCAAGATCAAATATATACATGAGCATGTTTATAACTTTTGGCAAATTAAATGTGATCAAATGCTGCCAAGAAAAATTTAATTTAAAATATACATGTGATATATATTTATGAATATAGCCTCAAGAAGAATATTGTAATACTTTAATATATTTAGGAAAGCTACTTCTTAAAAATTTTTGATAAGTTAGTAAATATGGTAAGTTTGCTAAATTAGATATTAGATGAATTGGCTTGCAAATTGGCTTTCATAGATGCAAAATATTACATATTGTGCAATTCCATATGTAAGATTTGTACAGAGAAGACCAATTTATAGAGACAAAGAACAGATCAATGATTGCCTAGGTCAGGGGGCGGGGGGCAAGAGGAATGAGGATTAACTACAAAAGGGCATGAAGGAAGTTTATTCAATGATGAAGATGTTCAAGAACTGATTTGTGGTGACTGTGCAAGTCTATAAATGTACTAAAACCATTGAATTGTACACTTGCAATGGGTGAATTTTATGACATATAAATTATAAAACTCAACAAAGCTGTTAAAGTGGGGGGGAAAAGGCTTTCAGTAAATTGATTGCCAGCATATTAACCTAGAACAGTTATTATAAAAATATAGCAATTAAGGTAGTATGATAAAAAGAAAAATGGAATAAAACAGAAGCTCAGAAACAGGCTCAAATATGGGTAGGCTCTTGATATAATTCAGAGGTAGCACTGGAAAATCAGTGAAGGTCATTCAATAACTGTTATTGTACCACATGGCTAACCACATAAAAATAGAATAAAATTTGATGTCTGTATTACATCACCCACAAAATTAAACTCTAAACTTAGTAAAAGGATAAATATGAAAAAATAAAACTTCAGACATCTGGTTTCCAAACCAGCATGTTAAGAGCTTGGAAGTCTTCACTCTGTTCTAACATCAGGTAAAAAGCTGAACAAACTAAAAAAATTGACAGCTTCTGAGATTCATCAAAGAAGAGAGGTACGGGGCAATCACTGCCTCCAAAATTTCAGAGACAGACAGACAGGTGAATAGAGAGAATCACAACTTACTTGAGGAAAAACCTCCGTGGGCATCATGACCTGAACTGTACTGACAGGTGGCTGGAGGCCCAGCGTGGACAAGCCTGAGAGAGAAACCTCTGGGGATCCCAGTCATAGGAGGGTGCTAGCTCTTAGTTCTCAGGTTTATCCATGGAAGTTCCACCAGGTCCTTAGTGGATTTCAGAGAGAAATCCTCCATCACCTCTGGCAGGGGTTGGGGGTGGTGGTGGTGTAGGGAGGAGGAAACCAGCTTGGATTATACCAGAGCATGCTGTTCTTCTAGCCAGGACCTGTCCTCAAAAAACTGTTTACCTGGGGGAATTCTTATCAGAGCCCAAACTACCTGGGTGAAGAGAAATTCCCCAATTCAGTCCC
Source organism: Urocitellus parryii (assembly GCF_045843805.1). Taxonomy (NCBI): domain Eukaryota; kingdom Metazoa; phylum Chordata; class Mammalia; order Rodentia; family Sciuridae; genus Urocitellus; species Urocitellus parryii. The sequence continues at coordinate 66,862,960 of NC_135542.1, forward strand.
CTCCAGTGTCCCAAATCAGGGGAGAGGAACACACAACTTCCTCCCACGGCAGCCCTCTGTCCCACTTAAGGGGAGGGAAAAACTGAGAAGCAACAGAGAAGTGCTCAGTGCAAGGGATCCGACTCACCCAAAGACTGGGAGCTAGTCACAGATCTGGAAAACACTTCCCCTCCCCCAGACCTTCCTGCCACGTGACTAAGGGCTCATTCGCAACTACTTTTTTTAACTTAGTGCATCCTTTAAAAAATAAATAAATAAATATTGCAGGCATACTAAAAGGCAAAAAACCAAAAAACAAACAAACAAACAAAAAAACCCCAAAAAACCCAGAATGTGAAGAGACTGAACAGCATGAGAATCAGAGTCAGATGTTGCAGGAGTGTTGTATTTTTCAGATGAGGATTTAAAAAAAAAAAAAAAAAGAAAATCTATGACTGGCAAGCTAAAGGCTTTCACGAAAAAAAGTAGGTAAGATGCAAGAATAGACGGATAATGTAAACAGAAAATGAAAATCCTAAGAAAAAATAAATCAATCCTAGTGATCAAAAACAATGTATCAGAAATGCAGAATGCCTTGGATGGCCTTATTATCAGCAGATGAGACACAGCTGAGGAAAGACTCGCTCAGCTTGGGGCTACGAGAATACAAACTTCCAAAACCGAAAGACAAAGGGAACACAATTTAAAAACAAACAAAAAACCAGATTCTTCAAGAACTAATACACACAATGGGAATACCGGAAGGAGAAAGAATGGGACAGAAACAATATTTGAAGCAATAGTGACTGAGAATTTTTACCAAATTAATGTCAGTTGCCAAACTACAGATCCAGGAAGCTCAGAAATAAAGCAGGATAAGAGCCCTCAGAGCAAAACAGAGCAAAACCAATAAACAAAAAAGACCCTACATCTAGGCATAGAACATCCAAGTTTTAGGGAAAAAGAAACCTTCAAAGAAGCCCAAGGGATAAAACAATAGTTTGTTCAAAATAATAATAGCAATGTATTCAATCATATTAACTTGTGAATCCACATATCTTGTGTATGCATTTGTATAAGTGAAATAAATGACAGATTGCTGGATTGGTGTGGACAAAAATAAATGACAGACAGCATTGCTACAAGGGACAGAAGGGAAGAATTAAGGTTATTTTTGTTATTTTCAAGTATTTGCACTATCCGTGAAGTGTCATTTGAAATTAGGCTTGAATTAGTTGTAAATGTACATTGTAAATTCTAGGGCAACCACTAAGAAAGTAAAACAAGAACTATAATCAATATCCTAAGAAAGGCAAGAAAATGTAATCACATAAAATGCTCAAAACCACAAAAGGCAGAAAAGTATAGAAGACAAAAAAGGACCAAGGAAGAAAGGCAACTCATACAACTGAGTAACACATAATTTTACCATATCAATAATCACTCTGAGGGTCAATGGTCCAAACCACCAATTAAAAGACAGATTGCCAAAGTGGATCTTAATAAGACCCAATTACATGTTGTCTATAAGAAATCTACTTTAAATATAAAGTGGTGCATATTGATGAAGAGTAAATGGATGGAGTTCAAAATAATCAAAAGAAAGTAATGCTGGGTGCGGTGGCACAGGCCTATAATCCCAGCAATGCAGGAGGCATAGGAGGACTCTAAACTCAAGGTCAGTGTTGGCAACTTAGTGAGACTCTGTCTCAAATACAAAAATAGGGCTGAGGATGTAACTCAGTGTTTGAGCGCCGCTGAATTCTAGCACTTCTGGATTCAATCATCAGTACCAAAGAGGGGAAAAAGCAGACGTAGCTATATTAATTTCAGGCAAAACAGACTTGAGAGCAAGGAAAGTTAACAGGGGCATTGCATAATGACAAAGAGGCCAATACTTCATGATAAGACACTCGAAGTTTTCCTGTTGAGATCAGTAACAAAGCATCCTCTCACCATGGCTCTTCAACATCAACTGAAAAGTCCTAATAACACAATAAGAAAAGAAAAGAAAAGAAAATGTATCCAGATGGGAAAGGAAGAAATAAAACTGTGTTTGCATGTGTATGATTATCTATGTAGAAAATCCAAAAGAATCATTTTTTTAAAATGCCAGAGACCAGGCATGTGGCTCAGTGGTAGAGCACTTGCCTTGTCTCCATGAGACCCTGGGTTTGATTTCCAGTACCACAAAAAGAAAAAGAAATTCGTGGAACTAATAAGTGATTACAGCAAGATTACATGTTAAAGATTATTATGAGAATGTCAATTGCTTCCCTGTATATCTACAACAAACAAGTGGAATTTTAATTTGAAATTAAACACATATTACCCTGCAATATTACATTTGTAATCCCAATGACTTGGGAGGCAGTGGAAGGAGAATTGCAGGTTTGAGGTCACCTTCAGCAACTTAGCAAGACCCTGTCTCAAAGAAGAAAAAGGACTGGGGATGCAGCTCAGTGATAAAGCACTCCTGGGGTCAATCGCCAGTCAAAAAAATTAAAATTCCCATTTACTTTATCACCTCCTAAAAATGACATATGTAAGAATACATCTAACAAAACATGTATAAGATCTTTAACGAAGAGAACTATTAACTCTAATAAAAAATATAAACGAAAAACTAAAGAAGAAACATTTCATGTTCATAGAAATGTCAGAATCTTTTTTAATTTATTCTAATTTGTTACATATGACAGCAGAATGCATTACAATTCATATTACACACATAGAGCACAATTTTTCATATCTCTGGTTGTACACAAAGTAGAGTTACACCATTCATGTCTTCATACATGTACCTAGGGTAATGATGTCTGTCTCATTCCACCGTTTCCTACCCCTTGTCCCCTCCATTCCCCTCCCACCCCTTTGCCCTATCTAGTGTTCTTCTAATCCTCCCATGCTCCCAGCCCCCAACCCCATCATGAATCAACATTGTTATGTCAGAGAAAACATTGCTGCATTTGTTTTTTTGGGATTGGCAAACTACTTAGCATTATATTCTCCAACTCCATAAATTTACCAGCAAATGCCATAATTTTATTCTCTTTCAATGGCGAATAATAGTCCATTGTGTATATTTACCACATTTTCTTTATCCAAGAAATGCCAGAATCTTAATTTCCCAACTTGACTTGTAGATTCAACACAATCCCAATCAAAATCCCAACAAAGTATCTTGTGGATAACTTTGAAGGTGCTTTGTTTCTGGGCAAAAGGCCCAGAAGAGTCAAACTCATTATTTTTTTAAAATATATTTTTAGTTGTCAATGGACCTTTATTTTATTTTTTTAATATGTGGTTCTAAGAATTGAACCTTGTGCCTCACACATGCCAGGCAAGCACTCTACCACTGAGCCACACCCCCAGCCCCTTCAAAATCATTCTTGAGAGAACAGAGGACCAACAATATCTAACTTCAAGACTTACTATACAGCTACAATAACCAAGACAATGCAAAGCTCATGAAAAAAAGATAAAAAGGTCAATAGAACATAATAGACCAGAAATAGACTCACAAAAATATAATCAACTAATCTTGACAAAAGTGCAAAGACAGTATATTGAAGAAAAGATCTTTTTTTTTTTTTTAATAACAAGTGGTGATGGGCTAACTGGACATCCACATGCAAAAAGAAAATCTAAACATGGACTTAATAAACCTTTCACAGAAATTAACTCAAAGGACTGGGGATGTAGCTCAGTGGTAGAGCATTTGGCTAGTAAGTTTCAAGGCCTTGGGTTCAATCCTCATGATTACAAAATAATAATAATAATAATAACATAAAAAACAAAAATTAACTCAAAATTAATTGCTGACCTGAATTAAAATACAAAGTATAAAATTCTAAAAAATTGTGCCCAAGTACAACTAAAAAATAAATATTTAAAAAAATTACATAAGAGAAAACCTAGACAAACTTGCAGCTCTGATGTTTTAGCTAGAATGCCAAAGCAACCATCTCTGTACATTCTGCTCAGTTTTGCCATGGGCTTTAAACTGCTCCCCTAAATAAGGTTTATTAATTAAAAATAAAACAAAAAAATAAACTATTTGAAGAAAGTGTAAGAAAACACATTTATGACCTCAAGACAGGGAGTAATTTTTTTAAAAGCACACACACACATGAAGACATTGTAAAGAAAAGGCTTAAAAATACATTTTGTGGCATTAAAGACACCATAAACAAAACTAAGTCTCACAGTAGACTGGGAAAGGTATTTACATCATATGTAACAATCAAAAGATTATCAATCAGAATGAAGAATTGCAAACAACCAAGTAGAAAAGTTTATGATTCAGGTAGGAAGAAACTGGTAGTGCCTAAAAAACATAGTTTAAAAGGCTCAGACTCACTCTAATCAAGGTAGGACTAATTAAAATCACAATGAGGGATCATTTCACACACCTAACATTGGCAGAAAATAAATTCTGACTGTTGAAAAGGATACGGGGAAATTGACTCTCACACATGCTGGTGGGAATGCAGACTGACATAAGCACTCAACTTGGCAATATCCAGCAAAATGTGAAGATCCTGGGCCTCAGCAGATCCACCTTTTACCTAGGAAAACACTCACATATCTTCAAGGAGAGGGTACAAGAACGTTCACTGAAGCATTGTTTGTAATGTCCAATAAAAAGAAAAGGACTAACTTGTACCATGTTCAACAAACTACTGTACAGGGTTAAAATGAATGGACTATTTTTAAAGGTATCAACATGGATAGAAAATGTAGCAGAAAAAGAATAGCAGAACATCACAAATCACCTGCCTTCATCCAAGCAAAATTTAAAGACACAAAACAATATGATACTGTTTATGTTTATGATACAATTATTTGTGGATACCCTATCAGTTAGGATCTTTTAAATGCAAGTAAAAGAAACCCAAGCTCACCAGGAGCTGTGGCACATGCCTGTGATCTCAGCTGTGCTGGAGGCTCAGGCAGGAGGATTGCAAGTTCAAGGTCAGCTTGGGAAACTTAGGGAGACCCTGTCTCAAGATATAAAATAAGGACTGGGGATATAGCTGGGTGTTAAGGCCTGTGAGCTCAATACCTAGTACTGAGAGTGTAAGGGGAGGATTCCAAGCTGAAAATGGCTTCATTGATAAGGGGATTATTTATCTCAACATAATCAGAAATCCAAAAGTAGGGAAAGTTCAAGGTATTGAGTTCACCAGTTTAAATACATCGTCCAGGACTTAGGTTTATCCATATGTTCATTCATAAATTTTGAGTGTTTTCCTTAGCCTAACTCTTACCTTGGTCACCACGGGGCTACCACAGTTCCAGGTCCCACATGCAAATGTAACAATATCCAGCGGAAAATCTATATCAGAAAGCAAAGATTCCTTAGCCTGAGCACTCAGTGGCCTTCCCCTCTAGACTTCCCTAAGGCCTGGAATTGTATCAGTGTTCTTTCCCAAACTGGTCTCCAGGGAAATGGGATCCCTGGGATTGACTTTGACCATTGACTTACGTGGGGGAAAAGGTAGGTGGCAGAACAAAATTGGGGCTCTGCATAGAGGAAGGGGAAAAGTCAGATGTGCAGGCAATCAGGTCAGAGTTTAGGAAATAAACTCCACTCTAGATATCTGACACAGAGAAATAGGTGCTTGCAAAATCTTTGGGAAGTTGAAGGAGCAGGCCAGTCATGGGCTGCACCTCTAAGGATGACTTCTAGAATATCATAATCCAGTGGTACTATTGCTAGCACAAAAGGGAAGGTGGAGCATTTGAGGTGGGCATTAGGTAGAAAACTTCTACTGCAGTCACCCAGTTTTAAGATCTTTTGGTGTAGGTCAGGAGCTGCGGGCCTGCCTTAGAGGCTGCTGGCCAGTTAAAAGTTGTAACTGTAGAATGGGCATTTCTTTGGCAATACATTTCTCTTAGCAAGTTTCTTGTCTGTCTGCTTCCCGTGAGTTCCATGAGCTAATAATCTAAAACCCAAATCCTCTCTTGGATGATCTAAAACTCAAGGGATAAAGAATTAATAATACACTAATGAGTGGCAGCCTTACGGGTTCTGATTGGTCAGTAGAGGGAGATAGGTGTGGAATAGTCAGAGAAGGCTTCCTGGAGGAGAGGAACTTCAGTAGGACCTGAAAGCCCAGGATTTAGATGGGCAGTGCTGAATTCTGAGAATCCCTATCTCCTGGTCATGTCCAGGCCCTGTCCTTCAATCTATTGGCCTTATTTATTTATTTATTTATTTATTTATTTATTTATTGTGATACTGGGAAATGGAACCCAGGGCTTCACCCATTTGAGACAAGTGCTCTACCACTGAGTGACATCCCCAGCCCTGGCCTCTGTCTTAAGGCAATTATAAACAGTCTTGAGGGCAAAGACCCATTTGTCAGGCCAAGACTGGGGAGGTGGGTGACATTCAGCTTCCCGTTGCTTTAGGAATGCCTTTACCCATTTATATCTTGTAAGATTTATAGAAAGCAGTAAATAGTCAACACATACACCAAGATTTTGAATATCTTCCAATGACAGCCCCAATAGACTTGTGGTCTGTGTCCTTAGGAACAATGAGGGCCACTTGTTCCCAGCCTTCTCCATTCTACCATCTCCACTCAGCTAATTCCACATTTTTAAAGTCAGAGGCTTGTAGTAAAAAATAAAGGGAAATCACCTTTGATTAGGTCAATAACACATGCACACACGCACGCACGCGCGCACACACACACACACGCACACAATTAAAGCATATAAAAACATTAATTGGATACAAACCAAATTCATTATTGGTGGCTAATGAGAAGGCCAGGACTGGGGAGATTGATTATCCATAAAATTCATCTTATTATATACACAACTGAATAAATAGGATAAAATATTTTTCTGTTCAGGATAACAGGCACATGGGCATTCATTATATAATCTCCTGTGCTTTGATGTATTTTTTTTTTACTTTAAAAATTTTTCAGGGAATGTGACAGAGTCTATGCCCCTTGGATGAAACTCAGTGAAGTGACAAGTGTGGCCAACAGGCAAGGGGCTGGTGGCTAAGAACTTCCCAAAGGGGTGGTCTCTCATGACCAAGTGGAGGCCATGCTTGGGATCAGAGCACACCTGGCTCATGGCTCATGGTCAAGTTCTCTTTCTGTTTTCTGCTCTGCCCATCTAAATCTCAGCCACCCTTTCAGGTCCTACTGAAGTCCCACTCCTCCAGGAAGCCTTTCCTGACTATTCCAGCTCATACTCTTTTCTCCCTGTACTGACCCACCAGAACCCCTAGGGCTGCTACTCACCAGCACTTCCTGAAATCTTTATCCTAGGAGTTTTAGCTCATCCAGCAGTGAGGTCCAAAGCCAGGGATGTTCCAGGTTGACAGGAACTGCATTGTAAATGCATAGCCTGGATCAGCTGGGAACCCTGGGGAGGGCTACTATCTGTGATTGGGCCTGACCTTTTACAGTCCTTTCACCAGTAAGGATGTCCAGGGTCTTTTTGGTTCCCCAAATCAAAAGCCCATTAATGAAGACAGCCTCCAATGTCACCCGGCCGACAGTGTGCAGCTGGCAGAAATGGGCCCATTTGCCACAATTCATCAGGTCTGGCTCTCAGCTCAGATGAGCCCCGATCCCCTCAGAATGCATTTTCCTTTTGTGTGATATATGTAAAGCACTCCTAATGTGAGAATCCTCAGAGAGAGCTCACACTGCCCATCTAAGTGTTTTTTAAAGAATTGAGCTCTTACCTTTTAAAATTACACCCGGGTGGTATTGTTCAAATATGTAAGACTGACTACTCCAGAAGGCAGCAACAACAGGATACAATGCACTAATTTTACCCCACTTTGACTTAGAAAATATAATCGGTACTTAGAAAAATTGTAAATACTAAAGAATCAAGGGAATAGGATTATTCTAAAATAGGGCGCTAATACATCAAGCAAAATAGCTTTTGCTAGTCTTAACTGAGGGCCATTATCTATCAGAGAAGATATACCTCTGGCCTTGATAATGTAAAGAAACACAAATGGCTAAAGCAGCCTGCCAATATTTCTGGGGTGGGGAAGAGAGGAAAGAGGCCATAACAAGACAGGAATTTGGAGAAGCTGAGTGATTCAACGGGCAGGTAAACAGCCTGGGGCAGGAAAGAGGGGGTGCAGCCCCTGCCTGGTTCAATCACCATCTTTTCCACGGAGTCTCCATCCTCTCCTCTCTGATTTTCCATGGCCATCACACAAACCAGGACTTCTTACCTCAGTAGGGGTGTCCAGTCATTGCACATATCTTCCCACCTAACACACAATACCCGCAGGGTAGAGGCTGTGATCTCTGTTTCTCTCCTATATCAGCTCACATCACCCTATTCCTCACCCACAGCCAAGTCCCAGGCTGGCTCACGCAGTAGCCTGGACCTCAGGACACAGCCTTCTCCCTTTCTTGTTTCTCCCTGGGAAAATGGTACATGCAAAGGATTTGGAGACAATTTGCCATGCAGCCTTATTGTCTTCCTGAAGGTACCTACAGATTAGTAAGGGGGCATCCGTTTTGACCATAATTTCATGGGAGAAAGGTTGGGCTATTCTAAATATAAAATATTTCCACTGGCAAGGGTTACTGAGATACATCCAAGATTTAGTGTCTAGAAGACACTAGTTGGATTACAGAAGAGACAGAAACTGATGGGGAGTAGCGGGCCACCTGTGGGGAGAACTGACCCCAGTCGCCTTGGTGGTCACCATACTCTTGTTGGCAATGATAGGCAACACTTGGTTGTAGGGTCCTCACTTTGACGAGCCCGCCTGATCTTGACAGGCCTCCCCTGGGCCTCCAAACCCATTGCCCTGATTCCAAGTGTCACCCCAGCCTCAGCCATCCCAGGAACATGAGGTGGAGCCCCAGTTCTAGTGGAAATCAGTACCTGTCAGACTTCTTGTGCTTCCTGCCTCTTGTGTGTTCTCAGTGGAGGCAGGAAAAACCAGTATAGCAAGCTTTGATTATACACATGTATATGTTAGCGCAGTCCTCTTATTTTTGTTCTTTACACCAAATCCAGGTCATTTTTATCCAGTGGCACCTGGAAAAAAAATCCTAGGATCTGTATGTTTTCTTTTCAACAATTAGATATCAACCTTTTTTTTTTTTTTTTTTTTTTTTGGTACCAGGGATTGAACCAAGGGGCACTTTATCACTGAGCCACATCCCTAACCCTTTTAAATATTTTATTTAGAGACAGAGTCTCACTGAGTTGCTTAGGGTCTTGCCAAGTTGCTGAGGCTGGCTTTGAACCTTCGATTCTCTTGCCTCAGCTTCCTGAGCTGCTGGGATTACAGGTGTGCCCCCACCATGCCCAGTTTGTAAAACCTATTTATTGGCCCTTGATTCTAAAAGAAAACCACAAAATCAAAATTAGTATTTGCTAGATTAAATATCTTTAACATGCCACTTTTTGTCATTCATCATTGTTAAAATTACTATTTGTAAAAATGTTGTATTTGATAATTATTTGGATATTAGATTTTGCCCCTTCCCAAAATTCCTGGGTAGGTAACATATTGCCAGAAGATAATGATCAATCACAACTTAAATTAATTTCTCTTAGATGAATAATTTCAAAAATATAAAAAATATTTTTCTGAAAAATATTAATGTTCAAAACACATGTACATATACTTAGTGTGGGTGTAAGTTTATGATGAGGCATGGGGTTCCAAAGTAAGATGTCTACTATTCCTAATGGTTTTAGGACAACCAATAACTCCAGTTTGATCTCTACTAAAAGAGATCCCATGAGAAACTTATGTTTCCATTTACTTTCTGCATATGTGTAAAATTAAAAATCCATAATTCCAACCCTTCCATTATTTTAAAAATAAAAACAAAATAATATTCACATAGACTTATTATTTTTTTAAGGCACTTGATCATTTCTACTCTGGGTCAATCCATAACTGATTTGAGTATTTCTAGTCTTTTTTCTAAAATGGCAAGCTTTTCTTTCTTTTCTTTTTCTTTCTCTTTCTTTAACTCATTCTTTCTTATGCTGGGGATTGAACCCAGAGGTGCTGTATCACTGAGCTATATCCCCGGCCCTGTTTAGTTTTTTTTTTTTTTTTTTTTTGGGGGGGGGGAGGAGAAGGTTTTGCTAAATTGCTGAGGCTGGCCTTGAACTTGTGATCCTCCTGCTTCAGCCTCCTGAGTTGCGAGTATTACAGGTGTGCGTACCATACCTAGCAGTGGCAAACTTTTCAAAGAAGAATGAGACACTTTCTTTCAGGAGTTACAAAGCTAAGAACAGACTTCAGTACTTCACTGAAAATTTAAAAATACTCTTAGGTAAATAAATATGTGAATAAATGACAAAAATCCTGATGAGATACCTGATTCAAAGTTGTACAGTGCCAGACTGGGTTGGGGACATTTTTTCCTTTCTTGGGGTTCTGGGGGCTGAACACAGGGCCTCATGAATGCTAGGCAAATGCTCAACCACTGAGCTCTCCCCCAGCTTTTTCATTTTGAGATAGGATAGGGTCTTGCTAAATTGCCCAGGTCGGCCTCAAACTTGTGATCCTCCTGCTCAGCCATCCTGGTACATGGAATTACAGTTGTGTGCTACCATGCCTGGCTTGAACTCTCTGGTATGGGAAAGACCAGTGTACCTAACCAAATGTGATGGAGGTGCTTTGGATGAGCAGGGGGTGGGGGAAGAGTTCACCCCTTACTCCACCTCTGAATTTCTGGAAGCCTCCTTAAACTCTTCCAGACTGAGGAGAATGTCTTCTAGGATCTAAGACCTCTTGAGAAATATATACGATTTCCCCTGGCTCCGGGGCACTTTTGCTTATCCTACTTCCATCTCTGTCCCTAGAGGAAAGAGTGGATCACAAATCTTAGGAAACTCCCTTAGGACAAACCATTTCTAGCTATTTACCTTTCCCCTTGGTGACTATCCTAAAAACATAAATGGACACTCTGCCTCTCCCAGCTCCTTCCCTGGTTCTCACCATCTGTATTCTCGCATAGATAAAAACTAAAACTGAGCTCAGGATTTGGAGTCGTGGTTTGGGTCCAAATCCAGATACCAACAATGTGGCCTTGGACAAATACCTTTGCTTTTATGACTCTCAGTTCCCTTCTCTGTAAAATGGACTTGATGGTATATACCTGGAAGGTGTGAATTAAATAAGACAATGGACTTGGAAATGCCTCACACAGCAGAACTTCCATTATAGGCGCACATAACTTAGTTATTGCCTCTGCCTCTGATCCTTCCGATTTCCACTGTTTCTTCCAGTTCCCTGTGATTTGTGGTGAGCACTTTGTTGGTGATTATTTTATGAATCTAGTTTTGAACCATTTATTTTCCTACTTGATCATATGTGTGTTGCCTTCATACAAATAGAATTCAATTCAAAGTGGTATTTAGATTTATACCATATTGGAAAGACCTCCTTGAGAACAAGCTGTAAGATGAACCCGTCTGACTAGGAAACATGTTGTCCTTGACCTGTCTGTCAATTGCTCTCAAAGGAGTCTTCTCTGTGTCACAAGTGACACAAGGGCATACATGCATGAATTCTCTGGAGAACAATGAGGGACTTCACAGAGCTCGGTTTGGGAAAATACACAAATGTTCTTATAGAGTGATATTCTTGTGATATTTGCCAGTGGGAAATGAATTTGATGCCTGATAGAGTGAGGGGGTTTTGAGTAGAGAGAAACTCCTGGCTTCATAGGTTTTTGGTGGGGCTCAGAGGAGAAGGCAATACTGCAGATTCAAGGAACTCAAACTCTACCAAGGAGGATGGTGTTTGGCCCTCTTTTCTTCCACTGTAGGCTTAGGCCTCTCTCTACTCTCTGCTTGACCTGTCAGTTCAGAGCTATGGGTTTTTGTTCTTTTTTTTTTTTTAAACTTTAAATTTTTATTTTTTTTAGTAGTAAATGAACCTTTGTTTTATTTATTTATATGCTGTGCTGAAAATCAAACCCAGTGCCTCATCGTGCTAGGCAAGCTCTCTGCCACTGAGCCACAACCCCAGCCCCGGGTCCTTGTTCTTCAGTGATGACACAGGGCTGCCTGACCTGCGGAGAGCACCTTCTCCGGCCAGCAGAAATGCCACTGTTGTGGTTGATGAAGAAAACCAAGTGCCCACAGCCAGACAGGACTGGGCAGAGGCCTCTGTAGATAGGCTGTTCAGCGCTAATGAACCATCACCCCCTACTTCTGTCACCTACCTCTTGGTTGCCAGTGAGGGTGATGACTCTGAGTCCCCCAGGACAAGATCAGTTAATTGGAACTTTCTTTTTGTTTTCACCACTTTTTCTTCTTTTCTTTTTTGGTTTTATGTGTGGGTGGAGTTAACTGAGGACTTCAGTCCTTGAAATCTCCGGTAGAGATCATTAATTCTTTATTCAACAAACCTGTATTAAGTGATCAAGGTAGGAAGATCCAGGTTCTCCCAAATGAGAGTGAACACGCTGATTTCCTAAGGGATTGGACGGGTTGGAGGGGAACTCTCTTCTACTTTAGGCTTCACCTTTTTTCTTATTCTTTAGATACTACGGTGTATAACTCAATTCCTGACTCCAAGCTAATTCAATTCAATTTCAAATCTGCTATGCATGTATCCAGTTAGACTCAATTCAAATCCAGAACCCTAGTTGCAAGAAAATTTCTTTTTTTTTTAAGAGAGAGAGAGAGAGAAAATTTTTTTAATATTCATTTTTCAGTTTTCGGCGGACACAACATCTTTTTTTTTTTTGTATGTGGTGCTGAGGATTGAACCCGGGCAGCACGCATGCCAGGCGAGCGCGCTACCGCTTGAGCCACATCCCCAGCCCTAAGAGAGAGAATTTTTAATATTTATTTTTTAGTTTTCAGCAGACACAACATCTTTGTTTGTATGTGGTGCTGAGGATTGAATCCGGGCTGCACGCATGCCAGGCGAGTATGCTACCGCTTGAGCCACATCCCCAGCCCGAAAGAAAATTTCAAAAATCCAACTTTCACCTTTCTAATATCTCCAGCTCCAAAGAGGGAGAGGAAAAGTTGAGTGAGTGAGGCCAGAGTGGATGACACATTAGCATTCCCAAGTCTCACAGAGAAGATGTAAAATGGGCTTCAAAAAATGTATAGAATTTGCTTTAAGAGAGAATCTTTCAGAGGAGAGAATTCCTGATTGGTAAAGGGGAAAACAGAGCAGAGGATAACAAAGAACAGCTATTCAAACTGGACTACAGTAGGCATGTTAAGACATAAGGTGAGTAGGAACTTTGAGAGCTATTTAGAGGAGTCTGAACTTGATCTCAGACAGAAGGTGAGGGAGACATTGAAAGTCATTGAGCAAGGAAGTTCTAAGAAGGTAAGTTAATTCTCCTATTTCTATTCTTGTAATTAGTATATACCTATTAAGTGGTGATCTCCTACCCTTCAGCTTTCTTCCAGTTCTTACCATTATGATAGTCACTGACACGGTTTTACTGATTTAATATTTTCAGCATCAGTATATAACCCTGAGAATAGAAAAATGCTTTGAAAGGTTGGAGGAAAATTATTTCTACTCTACAATTCTATACCTAGCCAAACTATCAATTAAGCATAAGTGTAGAATAATGACATCTTCATTCATATAAGAGTTCACCTTCCCCTTATCTTTTTTACCATAATGCTTCTGAAGGAGTAAACTATGAAAGAAGAGACATTGGATGCCAGAAATAGGGAAGTTAATATAATAGAAAAGCCGAAAGAATCACCAGAGCAATCATAGGAAAGATCTCAGAATAATAACTGTGCATAAGGAATAATAATAATAACTGTCCATAAGGAATAACCAGTCCAAATTGAAGCAAGAATATAGGAAAAAAAAGGGAATTAAATACAATTCCTAATATCTTGAGCATCTTGAGAGATTTATAACGTTTAAGGGTGGATTGCTGATAAGTATATAGAAAACTATACAAAAGAAAGACTAGTATTAACTCACTGAAAACAAAGAAAGTAAATACAAGGAAGTCATATATTCATAGAATACATATAGTTCCCAGGTAAATAATATTTTCACAGTCATAATAATATAAACAGTAGATATTGACCTTCTGCAAATTGATCATATAACTATGTTGAGAGCACGGGGGCAGGAAAGTGCTTGGTGGCAGCGAGCAGCCATGAAGGAGTGGCAGATAGAGGTGTGAGAAGGCCAATTTCTCATTTCAGTCAAAAGTTAATAGTGTCTAAAATTGGAAAATATAGAAATAATAGCATAAGCCTATTATTTAGATAGATGGGAGTGAACAACAGAAGTAGTTGTTAAAAATTTGAAATTGTGGCTTCTAACAGATAGGAAAAAGGTGTATAAGCCTTATAGAATTGTATTTCTTAATTTTAAACTATGGACCTGTATGATAAAAATAATGTTGCACAAAAGTTTATAGTAAATGCTCAAGTTTAGTTCTCCTATCGCAGTATTCTTGTCATCAAATGCCCTCAAGATCTAAGAAACTTCTATCCACCAGCAACCAGCTACTTACTGACCATTTATATCAGACCACAGCCTTCTGCTGGTGAAGGGGTAACTAGCTAGCTTAGAATGTTTTGAATTCTGCATTTGCTGCAAGATCAGAAGCTTCAGGGATTTCTTAAAATGTTACCATTACCAATGGATATTGCTCATCGCGTGTGACAAAGAGAAGACAAGATGTCATGGGAGACAAGACAGCCCACAGTAGTGGCAGATCTTTTTCTTCTAAAAAGCTGCCTTTTTGGTATGCTCTTGTAAGCAACAAAATGACTTAAGAATGTTGTAAATGTGGAAGGAATAAAGATATAACACAGTCTAATAAATTGACATGGATGGCTTCAAGATCTGCATTCTGTTCTTCCAGAACAGACAGCAATAATCATGGGTTAATTGCTCCAGGAAACTAATAAGTAGAGCTGTTTCTGAGAGCAAAATAGAAGACCACTGTAATATTTTCAAGCCTTCCCCTGACTGGGTTCTGTCTTGCCATACTTCCTTTGGGCTGCATGGCTTTTAGCCTTTTGTTGTTGTTGTTCAGGATGGAGTGAAAGCCATTTGTTCCATATCAGAAATTTAGAAAATGTATCATTTTCTGAGCTCCCAGTTACTAATGTATTAAATTCCCTGAAAAAGTCTCCACATGATACTCTGTGATTTTTTTCCCCCTTTCTAAGCAGCATCAAGCTTCAGTAGAAGATGAAGATATTTTCTTGTCTGAATTACTGCCGCCATGAAATAGATTGGAAAAAAATATATCATTTTATATCAACCAGTAGCATCCCAGTCCACAGAGGGGTGTCCCCTAAAGCCATCAAGATGGTATCAGGGTATTAATCATTTCTGTAACGGTGAGAGCCCCAACACCAGCCAGCGCCCACAAAGGCTGCAAGCCCAGGGCCAGCTGCAGCTGCCCATGACAATCTTGGAGCTCTGTAACCGAGAGCACACGCCGGCTGGCCCGTGCTATTTGGCTAAAGAGCTGCAGAAAGGCACAGAGGCTGAGTGGGCCTGACTCTCCAAAGCCAGAGACTCACAAAGCCCTGGCCACTGCTGACTGTAGGAGTGCTGGGAACAGCCATGTGGGATGACTACTAACTCTAGTGATGTGCACTAAACCTATGTCATCAAATATCCCTTTTGTGAAGACATACCTAAATAATGCAGACTGGCTTCATGCCAAACAGTGAGACACAGTGGTTAAGGGCACAGCTTTAGGATCAGAGGTGCAGCTCAGTGGTAAAGTGGTGCCTGGCACATGAGAGGCTCTGAGTTCCATCCCTGGCACTGGAAAAAAAAAAGAAGAAGAAGAAGGTGGAGAAGAAGCGGAAGAAAGAAAGGAAGGAAGGAAGGAAAGTTGGATGGACGGACAATTTGAGAATGAGACTAGTTTAAATGTTTGGCCAACTAGTAACTTCCTCTAAGTGTATTCTCCTCTGTAAAAATAGGAATAATAATAGTGCCTGCCCCAGAGAGTCTTGTAGGGGTTAAATGAAGTCCCAAGCCCTGAGGAAAAAATCAGTTTAAATAGGAGTATCTGCCAGGGCTGTGTCTTTTCACTGGGAAAACCCTCCAATGCTCCCCTTCTCCCTGCCTCATGCCAGCGGCAGGGAAGATTCTGGAAGGAATGCCCCAGTTCCTCCAGAGCTTGACGGTGGTTCCCTGGTAGTGACTTCTGGCCTGTTCGTATATCAATACATGACCAGTATTCAGGGGCCAGTATTGAAGGAGGAGAGATTTTCTTTTTGGTGCCAGCCAACAGATTAGACTTCAGAATCTGGAGGCCCCTGAAACCTTTCTCATCCTTTATAATTGCTGAATGCCTGCATCTTGCATTCTGCAGGCCAGATATGCCTGGCCCCATATTATGTAGGAGGAGGTCCCAGTTAAGCAATGTAAAGGGACATCACTTTTTGCCAGAGAGTGTCCTACTGTCCTGGACTGAGATACCTAAGGATCGCCTTCCCATCCATGGCACCTCTGGCCTGAGCTGTGAGTGTGAGACAAGTCACAAGTAGTTTCCTGTCACCAGGCAGCTTATTAGGTGGAACAGAACACACATACATTAAAGGATGACAGGTCCATTATTACTCAGCAAGTTATGTTGGGGCCTCAGATGAACGGTGTGTCACCAGGGGCACAGCATGAAGCCACTACTCTGCCCTTGGGAGCTTCCATTCCGAATTGTCTGATGAAATCACCAGGAAGGGATGAAAGAGGGACCCATGGTGTGAACCACAGGGACATAGAGGGGGCTTGTCCTGGGCTGTTAGAGTAGGGCTTCAGGGGGCAGCTGGGTTGGGACTGGATTCGAAATGGCTGAGGATTGAGGAGGAGCTGCCGGGGCTCCAGGCTGGGACAAGATGAGGGGGCGCAGTTCCTTTTGGCAGTTAGTGACAGCAGGCCGGCCTTCTGGGACTGGACAGTCCTGGTGGGGATGGACGATGAACGAGGAAAGGTAGCCCAGGCAGACTGTGTCGGACGCAAGAGGGGTCTCCTGACGCTTGCCAACAAGTGAAGGAGGAGGAGTGCTCAGAAGGTGTTGGAAGCAGGAGTTCAGGCCTGATGTGACCACCATGGGGAGGAGCTCCGGAGGACTTGGCCAAGGGCCATGGGACAGCTGAGCTAAGGCAGTGGTGACACTTGATGGTAAAGAGTAAGACTTTGAGGTCAGCTAGACTGAGTGGTGAGCCCAACAGTAATCACGGGCAAGTTACTTAACCTCTCTAAACCAGATGCTGGCTGCTGGGAAAATTCAATGGATAAATCATCTGTGGTTAGGACAGAGCGGGCAGGAGGAACTATTAAGACCATCACTAGTTCCAATGATGCTGGGGTTACAGGTTGAGCATCTCGAGTTTGGAAATTCAAAACCTGAGATATGCTGAAATCCAAAACTCTTCAAGCACTGACATGACATCAAAGTGGAAAATTTCTGACCTGACCTCATGTGACAGGTCACAGTCAAAACACAGGTACGTACGTGCCTGGCACAGTGGTACAGCCTGTAATCCCAGCTGCTCAGGAGGCTAAGGCAGGAGGATTGTAGTTCAAAGTCAACCTCAGCAAAAGCAAGGTGCTAAGCAACTCAGTGAGACCCTGTCTCTAAATGAAATATAAAATAGGGCTGGGGATGTGGCTCATTGATTGAGTGCCCCTGAGTTCTATCCCTGACACCCAAACAAACAAACAAATAAACAAAAATACACAGATCCACTAAAAACATTACATGAAATTACCTTCAGGCTATGTGTATAAAGGCGGATACAAAACCTAAATGAATGCCATGGTCAGACTTGGGTTCCATGCCCAAGATATCTCCTTTTATATATATGCAAATAGTCCAAAATTTTAAAATTCTGGAAGCTGAAACACTTTTAATTCCAAGCATTTCAGATCAGGGACACTCCACCTGTACTTTTACTGATGTAGGGGGATGGAGGGCTTACTGAAGTGAGATCAGAGTCTGTGAGCTAAGATGTAGGAGGAGTGTGAACAGGTGCAGATTGGGGACAGAGAGATGGTCCCAGGGTGCCCTGCAGGCAGGTAAGGTGGGACTGAATATTCAGGAGCCTTTGGGGATGCCTCTGTGGAGTCAAAGCCCCTCCCTGGTTCTGGAACCTTCCTTTCTCCTTTCCTGTTCCCAGTCTGCCTCCAGCTTCTAGAAATCAGTCTTCATTCCCAGGAGGATGAGCATATGGCGCCTCTGGGGAGTCAAATTCTAGATGGAAGGACTTCACCCTTTCTTATTCTTTCTCACCGTACAGGACTAGGGGGTGGCAGTGAGGGAGGGGGACTGGAGGCCCAGAACTGGCAGCCCTCGGCTGGGTTGCACCACGCTCAGAGGCAGCTGGAAAGCCAGGCTGAGGGCTTTCCCTGTGAGAGTCAGTTTCAAATATGAGGTTGATTTTATTTTCCCCCGTTGCAATTAACTGAGAAAAAATATTTCAAAGCTGTATAATTAAAGGCCGGCATTTTATTAGGGTTTAAAATAGTCGCTCTGAAATTCGCTCCTGCCACTGGTAATTACAACGTACATCTTAATATCCCCCTGCTTGCCAGCCCCGAGATAACAGCACTGTGTGCGCTGCATTGGGCTCTGCAGAGAAGGTAAAATCCTTATCTTATCTCCATCTGCACACAACAACCAGCCTCTCTTCCAATTCAACCCTAATCTTCTTAGTAAATAATACTGATATTTTCCACCATAACAAAATGGAGCTGGTGCCAGATTCTCACTGATAACACCTCTCGTTTACACACCATTCTCTGTCAAAATCGGCCCGATTTTTCTTAATCTCTTTAACTTATCAAAAAAATACTTTTTTACATTTCTGCCATAGTAAGTTCTTTTCTACCAAATCATAATATTATAAATAAATCCCTTTGCCTATCGCTGACTCATTGAAAAGATCCTCGGCCTCCTCATTTTCTCCATGAATGGAAATTGTTCTGCTCTTCAATTTTCCCCCCAAGTTTGGGGGGAACTCTTCCCAGGCGGGCCCCAAGCCATCTTTGTACTTGTGGTGGGGGGGGGGGTCAGCTTGATGCAGGATATGCACGCTGATGCCTTATTTTTCATTGTCCTCGTGGCTGTAGTGGGGTTTCCCCTCCCCTGCCACCATCTACTTCCAACTGGGGCTGGCAGCCCCTTCCCAGGCCTGCAGACCACCCCCCATCCTGGGACAGGCTTTTGCTTAGAGCCCCCATCTTGGCAGAAACCAGGACCGAGTACCTTCTCCTGCTGCCTTTCAACGTGGGCCACAGCACTGTCACACAACCAGCCCAGGGAACCCTGAGACGCATTGGCCACATAACAGGTATTTATTGAACACTTACTGTTTGCGCATTCAAGGTGAAGCCTGGTAGGGATTCCAGAGATGGAAAGCACGGATGAGACCTTCCAGGAGCGTATCGCCTAGGCCCGGGGAAAACTTCCAACGGAGGAGGGTTGATGGGGGTTTAAGGAATTTTCAAATGCTATCAGGAAAATGGAATCAGGGCCAGGAGGTTGAGAAAGAGCCCTTGGAAACCTCCTGAATATTTGGATAATCCCTAAGGTAAAGCAGAAAGAGAGGGACAAGAACAAAGACACTATCAATAACATTTTATACCGTTCAAATTAATCATCATCAGCCCTGTCCTGGGAGATTCCAATTTCCATTTCCAATTTCCTCGTTCACTAGAAACTTTCTACAATTTCCCTCTCCCGCAGTTTCCATAATATGCTTGTAAATTTGCTTTGCTTTGTTGCAGATAATGCTCGCCAAGGAGGGTTTTATTTTCTGTGTCTGTCCTTCCAAATGTCCAGTGCTTCCCATTCTGTGACTCGCCGGTCATTGGCAGCTACCACCTACCTCAGGAGCCTTGACTGCCCCAAAGAATCAGATGCTCGAGACTGCGAAGGCTGGGCCTACCCAGGGTTTTAGCATTTCTCGACCCCACACGGGTCCAAAGTAGTGGACTCCGTCCATGGTGACATCTCAACAAAGTGCATAGCACTCTCTGACCACCTGTCTCCCGCTCTGTCCACACAAGCCAGGAGAGTATGGGTCTGCCGGTGCTCTTGTTCCCGTATCTTCCTTGATCTTCCCCAAAGGGCATTGAAAAACCTTCCAATTTTTTTTCTCCTGCATCTACTCTCCATGCCCTTTAATTTCTGACACCCACTATCCAGGAAGCCAGAGTATAGTTATGAAGAACCGGGATCAGACAGGCTCGGATTTTAGTCCTAGCTTCTAGCCCTGCCACTTGCCTGCTGGGTAACTTTGGGTAAGTTACTCAAGCTCCCTGGGCCTCCATTTCCTTATCTGTAAACTAGATACAAGAATAGAATCTCTCCAGGAGGATCTTGGGTTCAAAACCAGCCCCAGCAACTTAGGGAGGCCCTAAGCAACTCAGTGAAATCCTGTCTCTAAATAGAATATAAAAAAAGACCTAGGGGGCTGGGGATGTGGCTCAAGGGGTAGTGCGCTCACCTGGCATGTGCGGGGCGCTGGGTTCAAGTCTCGGCACCACATAAAAAATAAAATAAAGATGTTGTGTCCACCGAAAACTAAAATGAATGAATAAATAAATAAATAAATATGTTAAAAATTTCTCTCTCTCTTAAAAAAAAAAAGAGCTGGGGATGTGGCTCAGTGGGTAAGTGCCCCTGAATTCAATCCCCAGAAAAAAAAAAAAAAAGAATAGAACCTTTCACAGGACTGATAGAATGTATTTTCTGAAGTGATTTTTAAAATTTTTTGGCAGTACTGAGGTTGAAACCAGGGTGTTCTACCACTGAGCTACATCCTCAGCCCTTTTTATCTTTTATTTTGAGACAGGTTCTCACTAATTTGCTGAGGCTGGCCTCAAATTTGAAATCCTCCTGCCTCAGCCTCCTGAGTAGCTGGGATTATAGACTTGTGCCTCTGTACCCAGCTTATGAGGTGATTTAACAATTGCCTACATACCTGGATCATAGGAAAGGCTCAATAGATGATAGCTATGGTAAGTAATAATATTAATAATATTGGAACTCAAAGAAGAGAGTTGTCAGTGTGAACATCCATAGCTGGGAATTTTTCCAGAGCCAAAAAACATCTAAGAGCTGACCATAGACCAGGCAAGTTCTTTTTTTTTTTTTTTTTAGTTGTGGATGGACACAACACCTTTGTTTATTTATCTTTCTGTGGTGCTGAGGATCAAATCCAGAGCCTCACACATGCTAAGCTGAGCCCCAGCCCCAGCTCCCAGGCAAATTCTTTAAAGAGACATTTGGTGTTTGGGGTGGTGGTGGGGGGGGGAATATCTTCAGGAACTCGGTATTTGCTAGACTCTCTAACCTCTTGGGAACAGCATGATGTGCACAGACCATTCAGTAAACAACTTTGTGTCCTGGTTAAAAATAATAATAAAGACCAAAAATGTGCAGTTCGTCCTTTAAAACAAACCCAGAGGTCAATTTAACCCAAAGCTTGCCTACAAAGCTGTCCAAAGTCTTAGGGCTACTATTTAAATGGGTCTTGAGAGCAATTATTGTACAAAACCAATTAAATGGAAATAGATCTTCATGCCAGGTCTGCCCCCTTCGATACCTTCACAGGATGCTCATCCTACAGTCCGGCCACCTGGTGGCTTCACTGCCCAAGTCCTCTCTGGCTGCGTCTCTAAGATGCCCCCCTCGTACTCACACTGTTTAAGCACGAGATAATCCAGTGAGTCTGTCATTCGCTGGCAGCTTAGACATGAGGTAGGTGGCACTATGCCAGACTCCTCATATACCATTGTCTCATTTAACTGTCCAACAACCCTGTAGGTGGGAGCTGCTATTCTTCCATTTTACAGATAAGAAAACTGAGACTCTGGAAGGTTAAGCAATTTGCTGAAGGCTGTGGGGCTGGTAATTGGTAGAGTGATATTGACAAGCAAGTTTAAAGCCAGTTTACAGAGGCGAAGACAGAGCCCATACATGATGAATGAAAAAGGAAACAATAATAAAATGAGCAGAAACACCTAAGGACATAACATTGTGTACTTTTTTTTTTTTTTAAAGAGAGAGGGAGAGAGGGAGAGAGAGAGAGAATTTTAATATTTACTTTTTAGTTCTCGGCGGACACAACATCTTTTGTTGGTATGTGGTGCTGAGAATCGAACCCAGGCCGCATGCATGCCAGGCGAGCGCTACGGCTTGAGCCACATCCCCAGCCCCAACATTGTGTACTTTCAAAATGACACTTTACTAGAACTCCTCACTCCAAGGAAGCAAAAGCTTGCTTTAATGAATTTTCAAGGAAAAGGTCAGGTCAACCAGGTCATGAGGATATGGTGGGACCCTGTAGTGGCTCCATCTGTCCAAAGGAAATCTGTCCCCTCATGGTGGCTGTCTCTCCCTGCTACTGCCAGGCTGTGCTTCCCCAATGCCATGTCCCATCTTGTCCCTGGTGCTCCCTCATGTCCCCCACCCAGATTATCCTCTCTACCACACTTCTTAGCCCAGCTTGGGTACCCATGGCCACCCTGCCCTGCCGTCCCTACCAGCCCTCTCAGCCCCCAACCGTCTTGCATTCTACCCCCTCACCTTGACACATCTGCTGGTCCTCTCTGGGGGGTTTGAAGTCCCCGCCATGACCCACAGATTGGAGAAATGACTTTGAGATCCCCTCCAACCCCACAGGACCCCCGACACACACCCACACCCACACCAGACCTCCGGTCACGGCAACATTGCTGGGTCATCGGAAGGTACGTGTTGTGCTTTTATTTTTTTCCGGCAGGATTCTGAAGCCCCTTAGGGTCTATACCAAAGAATCATAGCCCACTAGGGCTATAAGACTTGTTAGACATCATGACATCCAACCTCCTCCTATAGAGACAGGAGCCTGTAGAGGGGGCCCATGTTTTCACTTGTATTTCCCATGACTTGTGGCAGAGGGTGGGTCTGCAGTAAATGCTCAATAAATACGAGCCCATCTGTTTGGATCCGGCACTGCACCATCAGTTGTGAAACCTGCAGCACACACCTGTGTCGAACTCATTTTAATTGACTGGACTTAACAGTCAGTGCAACATACGGGGATTCCACCTTAAGAGAATGGGGTTTGCCGACTTCTTGAAACAATAAGCTTCCATGAATTCTTATGCATTCCAAAAAAAAAAAAAAAACAGGCTCCTTTAAATAGCTGCCATATTGACAGATTGGATTTTACACGGAACTTTTCTATGTCGCATATCGAAGTGTAGACAACAGGGCTTCCTAGACCTCACGCCTCACAAATACAGTGGATCTTGCATGAAACCTGGAGTCCTACCCATCTGTCCCTCAATCTGTGCCTTGTTGGATGAGTCAGCACCCACCCAGGCTGGCTGGATGAGGAGGCAGGAAAGGGGGAGTGAGATCCACCAGGTCCCTGGAGCTGGACGTCCAGATGGACCGGCAGGGGACAGCGAGGTCAGAACAGGCTCTCCTGGGAGGGGTGCTGTCCCACTGCAGGGCCACTGGCTTCCCAGGCAGTGAAGCAACATCATGGTCACTACCTCAAGACAGCCTCAGCCCCAGGGGCTGGCTGCCCACCGCCCTCCTTGCCTGCTGTCCCCGGTCACCCTGGTCTCTCTGACGTCCTTCTTCCCTCTTCCTGGATGGGAGAGAGGAAAGCGCCGTCTAACAGTGTTTAAAATAGGTTTCCCGTTACTTCAGAGATTCTTTAATGTTTCTATAAAAAAGTCCCCTCTAAGAAATCAGGAGGTAACTGGTGGGCGCTCTGTCACAAACCAGGAGATGGCTGTCCTGAGAAGGTTGAGTTGGACGTCAACTGCAGACACAGGGACATTAAATGCCTCAGCCATCCCCCTGGAAGAAAGGCTACTGCTCTGGCTGCCATGCTGTCCCAGGATTAGTCCCCACTATTTCATGTGGTTATATTTGATTTACGGCTTAATCATTTGTTTAATAATAAGACTGAACATCTCTTACCTGACTCTTATGAGCCAGACACTGTGCTTAGCATTTGGTGGGTATAATCTCATTTAATACTCAAACAACCCAGAAAGGAAGTGTGGGGTCTCCACTTACAGATGAGAAGACTGAGGCTTAGAGAAAACCAATAACTGAGCACTCCACTCCAATCTCTCCTCACTATCCCGGAAGGAAGTCCGAGCCTCCGTCCCTGGCCTCCCACCGGGGGCTCTGCACATCACACTCAGATACCACTAACCAGGAGCTGCACTCTGCCCTGTCCAGGGGGCTCCAAGCCAGGCTCCCAGATGCTCTGATGTGTCCATGGTGGTGTTATGGGCTTGGAGCCTCTGCATCCCTCCACCCAACCCCTCCTTGGACACATTCCAGAACAATTAGCATCAGAGGCCAATGAGGTAGGAGCTCAGGAATACCTGGCACGCAGCGTTTGCCCACACTCCTGATTGTGAGGAAGAAGATCAACTGGAGGGGTTGATGTTTCCTCTGGGGCAGCTGCGCAGCCCGCATGGGAATGCTAGTTGGGGTCCTGGGGATGTTCTGGAAGTCAAGGGCAAAACCTCCCGAGGCTGGTTTTGCCTGCCAAGTGTGGCCCCGCCCTGCATGTGGCAGCCCTAATTGGACCCTCGTTTATTATTGTAATGAGGATCCCTTTTCTAATGTGTTTTCCTAGCCCTCATGTGGCTGAACTGCTATTTTTCTCACTTGACTTTTTTTGCCTGTGAAATGTTTTGGATAAATATGCAGCTGAAATGGCTTGTTACTGACTGTGTACATTTTCAGCTGAATGAAAAGTAAAGAAATACAGCATTTCGCATATAAAATATTCCGTTAATGTTATATAATTTGGCTGCGGAGTATCATTTTGCTTTTATGAAAGGGTTTGGTGAAACCCCGAGGAATAGCAGATGGCTAACATGTGGTAATTATCGGTTACTAAATATCACTTATATCATACTGATCTATTCATACAAGTCTAACCACATTCAATGTATATTTAAAAAAAAAAAAAAAGACAATATGTAACGTGAGTGCTTAAACCCACGGCAGGACTGAAGTCAAATGGAGGAGCAGGTCTAAGGTGGACGGGGTCTCAAGGGATCCTTGTTTGGGCTGCTTTTCCCCCAGCCCTTGCCCCAGCTCACAGTGCCCTCTATTTTGGGTTCTGCCTGCCTGCAAACAGCTGGGCAGGGCGGGGACATGAGGAGGGACATAGTGTGGAGGTCAGCACTTGGGCAGATGTTTTGAATTTCCTGCTCGGAAACTGGTGTTTAGCATCAGCTGTGACCACCATTCTCAGTATCATTTTTTTTTTAAATTTTAATTAGGTATATATAACGGCCGAATGCATTTTGATTCACTGTAGACAGTTACAGCACAACTTTACATTTCTACACTTCGCTGGTTGTACACAATGTAGCGTTGCACCCTATGTGGAGTCATGCATGTACCTAGGGTAATGATGTCCGCCTCGTTCCACCATCTTTCCTATCTGGCCCTGAGTCCGTCCGTGTGGGGAGTCGCCTGCCTGCTGCATGGTTCACAGCTGGTTCTCATCCCCCAGACAACCCTCCTGGAAGTTCACGGGTCATCCAGTGCTTCTGTCCTTTCCTGTCACTTTGTTCTCAGAAAATGAAAACCTAGTCCAGGTAACTCAAGTGGATACCATGTTGGGGAAGCCAAACTGCTGCTGCCTGCAGTCGGTGACTCATCAATGGCTGCTACCTCACTGTCACAGAGAAGGCACCTCACAGCTACATCAAAGAAGTTTCGGGTTGCCTGCTGGCTTAGGGTCAGCAAACCCAGTGTGGCAAGTGGGACTTCAGCCTTGGACCACTTTCCAATCAACCAGGAAGGTTGTCTTGGAGCATCCTTCCTGAGGAACCCAAAGTCGAGTCCTGGTCCAAGATGAAGGGTCCATTAGTGACGTCCTGGACACGGGCATGACGGAAGCAGCAACAATTGTTGCATATTTGAGAATCCACCTCTGTTTGTCCTTCGATCTCACTTTGGTTGTCACCTTCTTGGGACAATCTTCCTTGGCTTCTCAGCAACATGGCCTAGAAATTGAGAGCACAGGCGCTGGAGTCCACAGTCAAGGTTTCAATTCTTACCCTGCTCCATGATTTTAATATGGTTTGTCCCCCAAAGATCATGTGCTAGAAGCTTGGTCCCCAGTGTGGAGGACCATTTAAGTGGTGGGGCCTAGTGGGAGGGAATAGGGGCTCCATCTCCTGTTTTTCTAAGAGCAGGCTGTTATACAAAGAGCAAGCCTGGCCTGGCCCTTTTCTCTTGCATTCTTACCTGTATACATGCCCCTTCTGCCTGAGCCTTGCTCCCTTTTCCATTTCTCTGTAATGTGGTGACATAGCTAGGATGGTCCTGCCCAATGCTTTACTCTCTGGAGCTTCCAGCCACCAGAATCATTGAGCCAAATAAGCCTTCCTTCTTTCTAAAATTTCCAGCATCAGGTATTTTGTTATAGTGAACACAAAAATGGACTCCCAGCTAAATGGAAAAAATGGACTAGCTTTCTGACCTTGAGCAAACCATTAAACTTCTTTGTGCTACAATATCTTATCTGTAAAATGGGCCCAATAGTAGTACCCACTTAACAGGATTGTAGTGAATATTAAATAAATCAAGACATTGATGTCCTGTACAATCATCAGACACAGAGGTGAGTCCTTCTTCAGATTGAGTGAGCTATTGTTATTTCCAGGCTTGTCCTAGCAGGCTTCTCTCTCCCAGTTCTAGTTTTTTTTCCCACTTATGATGCTTATATTTGGTGGATATTTGCTTCTCTGCAGTATTATCTGAGCCTGGCACCTAGTGGTGTCCAGTGAACAGGTGTTAAAGGGTGGTGACCAGCTGGAAAAGTTAATTCAATCCTGCAAGAGAGAACACCTGGGCTCTGGGGCACCCTGAGCCCTATTCTGCATGCTTATGCACTGGCTTGGGGTTTTGCCAGCATGGCTCTGAGAGACATGGCGGGGGAAAGGAATCAGGAAGAAAATAGAAGGAGGGGAACGAGTCGGAGGAATGAGGAAAAGCCATAGGGACAGAGAGAAGGAATGGGGGAGGGGGAGGGAGGCCACCTTTTAAAACAGGGGAAGCCGAAAGGACGAGAATACTGAATAACTTAGTGAGGAGAGGTGGGGAAAGGCGTGGAAGGAAAGTTCTGGAATATCAAAGGCAGGGGCTTGTGGTGGGGTAGTGTGTCAGCCCCAGAACAGGCCCCAGCTGACAGAACTATCTTGGCCTGGGACAGGGTCTTGTGGGGGACTTTCTTAGAGGCCAAGAGCCAGGCCTCTGGAATTAGCCCTCCTGAGGTTGAATGCTGACTCCCCCTCATGTCTGGCCTCAGTAACACCCTCCCCCGCTAGCCACTAATCTGAGCCTTGGTTTCCTCACCTATGAATCTCTGATTTAAAAAATGACCTACTTGTTAGGCGTGGTAGCTCACACCTGTAATCCCAGCAGCTCAGAAGGCTGAGGCAGGAGGATGGCAAATTCAAAGCCAGTCTCAGCAATTTAGCAAGGCCCTGGGCCACTCAGTGAGACCCTATCTCTAAATCAAATAGAAAAAAAAAAAAGAACTGGGGATGTGGCTCAGTGGGTAAGCACCCCTGGGTTAAATCCCAGGTATTCAAAAATAAATAAATAAATAAAATTATTTCATTCACAATATCATTGTATTATTGAGATAAACCATATAAAAATTTAAAAGTTTTTTTTTTTTTTGCACACAGTGAGTTCTCAATGAATAATGAAAATAACAATTGATATCATTGAGAAGTGCCATGCCGGCTCAGAAGTGTCTCATCCATCCTCCCTACACTATGGTCTCACTGGAGGGCACACAGCTTGCCGTGCCAGAGACTCCCTTGGTCCTTCTCCCACGGAGGGTCCCTCGGCTTCAAGCTCTGCCCTGCAGAAAAGGCACCAAAGGCCACCTGGTAGTTTCAGAAGCCTTTCTTCCTCCTCCTCCTCCTCCTCTCCTCCTCCTCCTCCTCCCCTCCTCCTCCTCCTCCTCCTCCTCCTCCTCCTCCTCCTCCTCCTCCTCCTTTTTCTTCTTCTGGGGGATGGGCGAGTACTAGGGCTTGATCTCAGGGGCACTTGACCACTGAGCCACATCCCCAGCCCTTTTTCATATTTTATGTAGAGACAGGATCTCCCTGAGTTGCTCAGGGCCTTGCTAAGTTGTTGAGTCTGACTTTGAACTTGCACCTGCCTCAGCCTCGCACGTGGCTGGGATTACAGGTGTGTGCCACAGGGTGCGGCTTGGAAGCCCATTCTGAACATCTATGTCTTTATGACATCGGGTCTTCTCATTCCCAGGGGTGACATCATCTCTCAAGTTGGGAGACCAGGGTTAGAAGTAATGAACTAACCATCAGACAGAGGGGAGTGGAGGACAGGGGTGGAAACAGGTCTCACAATTAGGATCTGCAGATTCGGCCCCAGCTTCTTCACAGTACCACTGTGAGACCCCAAAAGAATCTGATGACCTCTCTGAACGGTTGTTTTGTGCTTTTACAAAGGGAGGAAATTATCCCTGTTATAACCTATATCATAGAATCACAAGAAAAGTTTTTGATAGCAGGATTCACTCAAGTGCCTGAGGTTCTTATTGTGATCATTATTTATTCTCAAAAAGATGATAAGATTTCAAACCAAGATAGAAATCCTTTTTGGAGACAAGCTGCTGCTTCTTCTTGTTTTTTTTTTTTTTTTTTTTTTTTTAATAAAAAGGATCGTCCCCAACTAGTATTGGAAAAACAATGAGAAGAGGGCTCAGGTGGATAGAGGGACTCATCCCCAGGCATCAGGGGAGACGTGCTAGGGACAGAGGAGGTGGCCGGATGGTCTGTAAATGGTGAGACTGGATTGAACCTTTGCCCCTCTCTGAACTTCCTCCTTTAGGGACTGGACAGGAAGACAAGATCCTGAAATACCCTAAGAATGATGTTTCTCATTCCTCTCCAGTCCAAACAAGGAAGCCGGGGAATCTTGCAAGGGCAGGCTTCAGTTCAAAGGCCTCAAGTCCAAAGAGCAGAGCAAGTTCAGCTGGAGTCAAGAGTCAAGGCCTTGGCTGCTCGGATCGTCCAACCCAAGCCTCTTCGTCCTCCCAGATGCCTTTGCTTCTGAGGCTTTGACTGCATCTCCCCGGTGGAATTGAGACCACTGAAATGCGGTCAACTCCAATGTCAATCAAATCAGAAAAGAGCAGTTGTCTCCTGAACAACGAATTTCAGCATCTGAAGAGAGGAAAAAATACTCATTTACTGGCTCATTTGACAACTGTCTATTAGTGAATGTTGCACATTATGGAATTCTAGAGGCTAATGTTGAACATGAGGGGCTGGGAAGGCTGGGCTTCCCTCAGAGTCGATGCTCACATGACCACAACAAAATATATTTTTGAAGCCTCGGAATTAAAAGGACTGGGTGGCTGCATTAAATTTATTCCATTTCAAATCGCTTTTCAGAAAGGCAATCATCATTTATAATTCAGACTCCCAGAAGGTTCCTTCAGGTATTTCCCAGTCGATATTGTTCCTTCCCCACCCAAAGCTGACCTCGGTGACCAAAGATTCATTTTACCTGCTCTTGATCTTCATATCTTCATACAAATGGTATCACACAGTGTGGAGTCTTTTGTGTCTGTTTTTTATTCCCCCTCTCCACAATGTATCACATGGTTATCAGTCCTTCTTTCCTTTTTACTGTTGTGTAATATTCTGTGGTATGGATATGTCCCATTTTATTCACCCATTCTGCTGTCCCTGGGCATTTAGGTAGTTTCCCATTGGAAACGATTATGAAGAAAGTTGCTGAGAATATCCTCACGTCTTCTTGTTAACATTAGTAACTTTTTATGTCAAGCTCATTGTTCATCTACCAAGTTGAAATGGGTCTCTGCGGCCTAAGAGGTCCAGGCCTGGAAGCAAATGAGGTGACCAACCAAACAGATAGATTTCCCTTCCACAGGAGAGATGTGAACTGATTTCGAAAAAAAAGGAAAAAAAAAAAAAAAAAGCCTAGGATATGCGCACTGCCGCCCACCTTCCCCGCCCTGATCAAAAATTGTTTCTCTGACATACTCTTCTGTTCTCAACCTTTCAAAGATATCATGAGTTGTTCATTGAAAAGTGCACGCTCTTTGAAAAGTACAACGTTCCCTATAAATGCAGGGCGGTGGCGTCTTGATTGTTATCGTGATTATTTCTGCCAGGGAAGAAGAGGAGGGCCCCCTCCCTCCTGCCGCGTCTGCTAACCGATGGGCAGGATGCCTCTGCTAGGTGTCGATAGAGGAGTCAGACCAGAGGTATTGTGTGAGGACATCACGAACAACGCAGGCAGAATGATTCAAGAAGAAATCAATGGTCCTAAAAATAGCAAAGACATGTTCCCAGAATAATGTCTTATTGGGGAAAAGGGGGCTGAAAGATGGGCTGTATTGTAAAAAGTTAAGTGTCTTTCAAATGCCTATTTGGAAAGAAGAGTGATCAGCTCAAAATAGGGGGACATCCAGGCCCAGAGGCTTCTGGACTCTGCCCCTGCGAGACTACGGGGAGAGGACCCACCTTTTTCTGTTGGCTGCGTGTGCTTCCTGGTGCCTCAGAGGGAGGAACTGCTGGTGGGAAAGTGGCGATCTTTAGATAAAAAAAATCACCCAGAAAATAAAGTGCACGCATCTTCCTAAGGGGCATCCGTGCGCACGCGCGCATGCGCACCCTGTCCTGGTTTTGCTGGCTGGGGTCGCTGGAGGCATCGTGTTGTGCTGTATTGGACTGCATGGATTTGGTTGACCGGAGTGGCTTGTGCTGAATTCACGATTATCCTCGGTGAGGATGCAAAGCAGGTGATGTTCTCAGCCTCAGCCAAAGATGAGGGGTGCGCTTCAGGCAAGAATCTTAAAATCTAAAAACGTTCCAGCTTGCCAGGACTCTTCAGAACTGTCTCTGGCCCTGATCTGTTGGGTAATGACCCAGAACCTTAGAGGAAGGGCTGATGATGGTGCCCAGCCAGAGTGTTCTGCTGAGCTCTTAGATTCTGCCGGGCAGCCTGTCCCACCATCACCAACCACCTTCCTGTGAGTCTCCATTGACCCATCCCAGGATCTGGGTGGGATCCCTTTCATCAAGGAAAGTTACAGTTGCAGTACCAACTGTTACCACAAAAGATCTTTCCAACTCTTGTCCTGAAGACAATATTCTTGTTGCCAAGTTTGCTAAATAGTAAACCTTTACTGGCATTAGTAACCTAACGATTAAATAAGGTTGGGATTTTTTTTATGAGCAAGATTCAGGGTATGTGGCTGCCAGTGGGAGAGGTTTATTAAGGTGCAATCTTCCTATCAATTAGGAAGGTTTGGGGATCAAGTTTCAGAAGATCCAACATTCGTTTAATGATAAGGATATTTATGATTTATTAAAAAAAAAACAACAGAGATTGATGGTCCAATGATTGGTTTAACAGCCTGGCACAAGGACCAGGCTCTTTGCATTCTTTATTTCCTTGCCTTGTGCTTCTAGGCTTTTATCCTAAAGCTTATTGCCTTATGAGTACATGATGGCTGCCATTGCTCCTTCATACAAGAGCATGCCATGAAAGGGGGGAAATGTTTTCTCCTTGTGCTGCTCTTTTGTTAGGGAGGGATATTTTTCCCAGGTGCCTCAGCGAGATTCCCACCATATCTCATAGGTAGTTGGGACAGAAGAGAAGTCCTTAAGCTTGAACTCATGTTTAGGCTCTTTCACTTTCTATCTGTGGAAGAAAGTACATTCCTGAGGAAATCCTCTGTGCCCCAGTTTCAATGTCCATGAAATCATCATCACAATAGTACCCCTCTGATAACATCTTAGGAGAATTAGAAAATGAATATATATATAAATGTTTCAGTATAGGGCCTAGTAGATAGCAAGTACTCAATACATGCTAGCTTTTTATTTTTAGTAAAATTATTGTCCTCTGCATGATCTCTTTGTTGGCCAAATCATATACACAAGAGCTTCTTTCATCTCAGGCTCCGAAGACTGATTCATTCCCAAGGAGTCAAATCTTTCAACCAAATACCACAGGCAGGGAACACCTTCAGTGTTTGACTTCTACTCCTTAAGGAATTTGCTGATCAAATAATGTTCCTAATTATCAGCTCATTGGGAACTAGATGAGAGGAAGAGAGATGACAAAGAGGCCTTGGGGGTACAGAGATCAGGGACAGGTGAGCTCAGAAGTCATGTGGTCCAGAGTGTTGTTCAGAGTGAAAGAAATATTCAGAGGACAAAATGTCACATGACTCACATGATGATCTTCCACAGTCACAGGGACAGGACAATTCTAACCTTGACATTGCCCAAAAAATCATAGGAGGCCAGAGAGGCCCAATGACAGGATTCCCTGGATCTTCAGTGGCATAAATCTTACTGCACCAACAAGGTTGGGTTCCTTAAGAACGAAGACCTTCAATTTCCCATTCTTCTGACACTGTTGGAATCCTGACCTGTTTCTCAATGTCCATTTTTCTGCAATTGACGTCAGACATTCAGAGAAGGGGTGGGTGGGTGCCTGGTGCATTAAATAGGCGTGAAATAATGATGCCAGCTAGGTTGGTGCTCACCTTGACCCCTTGGGAGCTGAGTGGGAGAGATGGTCGTGCCAGACCAGCTTCGGCACTATCTGTTCATTCATCACAGTGATCCCGGGAACTGGGTATCACGACCTCTATCTGTGGATAAGGAAACGAGGCTCGGGAACATGGTTATTTCAGAACAGCTACATGACACCGACAAGATTGGATCTTGGTCTATCTCACTCCAAACACCAAGCTTCTTTATGGGGTGCCCTATATGTGCTCCTGGGATGAAGGGGAAGAGACCTCGAGTTCCATGTTGGGGTGCTCCACATGAGTAGATTCCTGTACTCCTGAGCCGCAAAGCTATGTGTATTCTGGCAGGTGGTGGCCAGGAGATGTGCTGTCCAGGAACCCCCTGGGCTACATTTTTGACTGTCACCCAGAATGCAGCCTTATCCATGAGCAGCAGATGGGCAGTCCTGACCTGATGTCCAGGCATGCCTGTCCAGTTGTTCATATGTTAGCCCAAATGTGTGATAATGTCAAGCTTGAATCTCAGGCTTGCGAGGTCAAACCCAGCCAGAGTCCCTACAAGTAGAATGCCCGGAGTTGCATTTCCAACAAAC
Source organism: Urocitellus parryii (assembly GCF_045843805.1). Classification (NCBI taxonomy): domain Eukaryota; kingdom Metazoa; phylum Chordata; class Mammalia; order Rodentia; family Sciuridae; genus Urocitellus; species Urocitellus parryii. The sequence goes on from NC_135542.1 coordinate 66,896,085, forward strand.
TCACTCCTTTCTATTGGTAGCAGACAAACAGGTTGGATAAAGTTGACTAGCCCATCACACAAGGAATTCAGAGAACATCCTAGGCCAGGCCCTGAGGCCCTGATAATTGGTTTGGAGGTGATTCAATCAGAGAGAAACTCAGGATCTCTGAGCAATGATTGTAGGAAGCTACCCTTCCTCTTCTCTGGAATAAATGATGAGTGTATCACCTTTATTGCTTCTGCAGCCTTTCTGTGGCCTTGAAGGAAGCCAGTCTATGAACATGCTAGCACAGAGCCAAGAGAAAAGCCCAGATAAATAGGACTTAACCCTCATCAAACAAAACCCACTCTTCTGGGCCTTATGTTAAATGATAAATCCAAGTCATTTTAAAGCCAGTTTGATTGCCTGATTTTTTTTTTCTCTACTTGTAACCAAAGCATCCTAGCTGATGTGCCCTATGCATCTGAATTTCATCTGAAGGATGAGTTATTTCTGGTTTCCGATTCCTGAGGAGGGAATATAGCTATATATGGGAAAGTTGCAGGTGTAGAGATGGGTCCTCATGGAAGGGAAGGGACACCCTATTTTTGTTACAGTGAATTGAAGAGAATGTGTGGATGGAAGGAGATGAGGTGGATCCTATCACCTGGGACTACAGGCCAGGAGGACAGGTTCTGAGAGCCCAGGCGTGATGTCTGCTACAATGTGGATCTTTGGGACTTGTGTTAGTTTGTCACTATGACAAAATACATGAGACAGATCAACTTCAAGAAGGAAAGGTTTATTCTATTCACAACTTCAGAAGTTTCAGTCCAGGTTCACTTGGCTCTATTGCCTCTAGGCCTGTGGTGAGGTAGAGCATCTTGGCAGCAGTGTACAGTAGAACAGTTTCCAAATTCATGGTGGACTGGTAGGGGAGAGAAGGGGAGAGAGAGAGAGAGAGAGAGAACAAAAAGTGAGAAGGGACTGGGGACAAGATATATACCAGGGAACACCCCAGTGACCTACTTCCTCCAATTAGACCCCACCTTCTAAGTTTTCATCACCTTCTAGTAGCCCACTGAAACTATGAACTCATCAAGGGATTTATCCATGGGTGAGGGCTCCTCATAATCCTATTAATCCCAAAGAGCCCTCTCTCAAATGCAAATGAAAACTACTCTAAGATTTCATCTTAGAGCAATTTTCAAGAAATCAAATAATAATAAGTGTTGGAGAGGATGTGGGGAAAAGGCACACTCATACATTGTTGGTGGGCCTGCAAATTGGTGCAAATGCTTTGGAAAGCGGTGTGGAGATTCCCTAGAAAACTTGGAATGGAACCACCATTTGAACCAGCTATTCCAGTCCTCTGTCTATACCCAAAGGACTTAAAATCAGCGTACTATAGTGACATAGTCACACCAATATTTATAGCAGCTGAATTCACAATAGCTAAACTGTGGAACCAACCTATATGCCCATCGATAGATGCATGGATAAAGAAACTGTGGTATATATACACAATGGAATATTACTCAGCATTAAAAGAGAATAAAATTATGGCATTTGCAGGTAAATGGATGGAGTTGGAGAATATTATACTAAGCGAAGTAAGCCAATCTCCAAAAACTAAAGGCGGAATATTTTCTCCGATTAATGGATGCTGATCTATGATGGAGGGCGGGGGCATGGGAAGAATGGAGAAACTTTGGATTGGGCAAAGGGGAGAGCGAGGAGGGGTTATGAGGATAGGAAAGATGGTGGAATGAGATGGACATCATTACCGTGGGTACATGTATGATTGCACGAATGGTGTGTCTACACCGTGTGCAACCAGAGAATTGAAATGTTGCGCTCCATTTGTGTATGATGAATTGAAATGCATTCTGTTGTCATGTACAACTAAGTAGAACAAATAAAAATAATAATTATAGTAATAAAGAGCCCCTTCTCTTTCTTTTGTTTTGTTTCCTGTGGTGCTGGGGATCCTACCCAGGGCCTCATTCAAGCTAGGCAAACCCTCTACCCCAGCTCTACCTTCAGCCCAGCCTGGCAATGTGTCCTTACCCTAGTTCCAGTGCCAGCCGCCTGCTCCTGCACCTCCCTGGTGGTGGCAGGGACCACAGCCCCGGGCAGTTTTGTTCTGTGATGTCCTTCTGGGAGCTGTCCCTAAAGCCCTTCCAGTGGTTTCCTAAACATTCTGTGTTAATACCTTTGTGCTTAAATATATATAAAATGGCTTCTGATAGAGGAGGTAAAGGTGACCACACCATTCCTGCTGGGAACCACGTCAAAGGGCAGAGGCACTCTTTGAAGCCCACATGGGATTCGGTAGGACAGAATCAGTGTTTGAGGTGACCTGGCAGATCCTTCCTTCTGGACTAAGTGCACGAAAAGTCTGAGTTCTATCCGCTAATCCAAACCATGTCTTTTTACAGAAAAGAGTGACATTACGTTGTGCACCCCATGGTGCATGGTAGCATTTCACCTACACATCCTAAACTGGTCTTCACATCCTGCAGCTCTGACAGAAGTGAGATTTAAGCCTAATGTCATAATCCCCACTCTACCAATTAAGATACCGATGTTTAGAGAGTACGATCCAAGGAACCCTTGGGTTCTTAAATGTCAGATATTTTAAGATCTGCAGTTCCGCCACTTAAAGACCCATTCATCTGAACTAAGCACCAATCTCTACAGATTCTGAAGCATCAAGGGCCATGCACTGAGTTCCTACTTTGCCATTATATACGAGTTAATGACCTTGTTTCTAATGCAAGGGATGTGGCATTAGAAACATGTGACCATGCACAGAAGGGAGTTTGATAAGGTGCTAGCAGACCAAGGCCAACGTAATAGTTCTTGGGCACCCTGACTTTTCTAATGGTCAACTCAGCTTTCACATATCTTTTTGCTTCAGGATCCAATAAAGTCACAGATCTCCTGTAGGGACAGCCATTGCAGCAGGGGGAGTGAAGGGTGAAGTGGAGATGACAATAGCCAACCTACTACCCTTTTCCCAGGAAGCTGGGTGGAATCTGATCCCTGGAAAGCTCTGTGTGGCCCAAGCCCAGCTAGGATCCCCTGGAGTCAGAGCAGCAAGGTGTTCAGACAGAGTAACAAGGCACAGCTAGGGAGGGTGTCCTCCAGGAGTTTATCAGATGATTTCTCCATCATCAGAGAGAGAGATCAGCAGGTCTCACCTTTCCCCGCTGAATTACAGAGGAGCCATGTTTGCTGTCACCCCAGCAGCACAGCTGACATCTCCCGGGGACAGCCCAGTGCCAGGCAGGACATGCTAACCCAGAAGGATGCAACCTCAGAACGCATCGCCAAGCCAAACTTCATTTCCCCCTTTATTAGTGTTTTCCAGAGCAGGCACCCAGCTCACAAAGGAATCTGATAGGAAGATGTGACACCTCATTTTAAATTCCTTCACCGCATTTCTGAAGTTGACGGAGTGTCGGGAAGTGAGGCTGATAAAGTCCGCTGTCCCCTCCAAGCGGACTAATGAGACGTGAAGTCTTGGCAAGAGATAACCAGGCTGCAGGAGAGCCAAAATGACATCACATCAACTCCATTTCAGATCCTGTACACACCAGTGCCTATCACGGCTCCAGGTGGCTGGTACCCTCAACACACAGGAGGTATTTCAGACCCGGACGTCGCTCTCCCTTGACCCTGTAACTGTCACTCTGGGGTATGTTGGGAACACATTTGTCACTATGTGTAAAGCCACACATGTTAAGGGGAAGTCACTCTGGACGTGAAGCCTGCTCTGCTTTGCCTTCCTCCACTGCCCTGGATTTGGACCAGGAAGGGCTTGCCTTGGGCATCTGAGACAGGGACCAGGGGTGTACCTTCCTGAATCCACACCTGAATAATAGGACCCGGGCTTTTCCATCTGATGAGTCGTTCACATCAATAATGAATCGCAAATAACTCACTCACTCCAGGAGTAAGTGGTTGGCATACGATCCTTACCACTGGTTCTCGGAGATAATTGATTTCATGTAGTTTAAAGATGGGGAAAAGAAACAAATGAGAACTCAGGGCGATGGTGAACGCTGCTTCCATTTAATTACAGCTCCATCTTTAGCTGAGATGGGCTCTTTCCTCTTCGCATTAAAATATCCCAGCAACTTGCCACGGAACAGTGATGAATTTTTCATGTTCTGCTCCCCACCTCACATCCTGGCTCAGGGCGCTGTTACCAGCACACTTGGAGCTTCTCTCAATAGATAGTTAACGTGACATGCAAGAGTCGTCTGCGTGACATAGATAACTCGGGAACGGCACAAAGTAAATGAGATGCATTAGTGTCTGGATGGGAACTGAAGATAGAAGTTCTCAGAACTTCTTGTTTAATTTATAGAAACGGATTTCCCTCCTGTGCTTAAGATTTCAAAATAGTAATCATATTCTGAAGAGGAGATGTTCCCACTCCAGGTACTAATATCAATATGTAAAAGAAAATCATTAACTAGTTGTAACTCTCAGCAGCACCTATTATATGTCAACAAGCTAACTGAGGTGATAAAACAAACTGTTAGTGGAAATTTAATTACTAGCCATTGAGATTTGGGCAAGGACTAGGGATTCAAGATTCATTACTCTGGCTCCGGAGGTTGCTGGAAGCAGCCATCCGCCCGGAACGTACATTCGTAATAGGTGTTTTCCTTCCCTCTGAAACATCAGAGTAGCAAAGGCCAGGGGAAACTTCAGATTCAGTTTTCCAGGGATGGCCAGGGCAACATGGAATGGAAAAGAAAGAAAGAAAATGAAACGGTTTCCAACCACAGCTCTGGCCATCTTCAGGGATGATTGGGGTCGGCAGGGTCATTTTGTAAGTGATTTCTGCACATTTTAATTATGACAGATTCCTGGCCAATGGCCACTTTTCAAGCTGGTGTCATATGTAATTTATAGTATGATATAAAATGGGTTCCTGCCCTCTGGGGAGCGGGCTAAGCCTCTTTCCCTTCTCTAGAGGCTCTAGTTGTGCCAGCCTAGCCCACCCCCAGCCCTGCCCCACCCACAAAGGCTCCTCTGAAATATTTTCCAGCTCTTTCCACCCTTACCCACACCTTCATTCACCCTGGGCACAGTGCAAGCTCAGGCTCTTGTGAGTCAGAGGTGTCCAAGGCAAGGTTCAGCTGCCACCTGGGAGCTGCTTTGCTCCAAGGTCTAGATGAAAATGGCATCGAACCACACCAATTCCATCAAGTCCAAAGACCTACTCCAAACTATCTGCACATTCTTTCGGGAGCTTACCATCTCAAGGTCATGTCAGCCTCAGGGGACTTATTGATATCCACACACCATCTCCACCTTGGAATAAAATTCAGCCACCTTTTCGGCTTTCCAAAGAGTTATTCATATCCAGGAGTTTTGACTCGGGAGACATGGAATTAAAGGGCCATGAAATCGCATTGTCCCTTGGAGGGAGCCCTGACCCCAGCCCACAAAAGCTCTCTTCTCTCCAGTCACTCCTTCCTCTACCCTCCAGAGGATGGAGAGCTCTAAACTGCCCTCCTTCCACTATGAGAAGAGCTGAGCCAACCTGGGTGGGGACAGACAGGTGACCAATTTGCTGTTTGGCGGGGACTAGGCTCCCAGGGGCGTTTAACTTTCAGTGCTAAAATGAGACAACAAACTGGGTGGCGGGCCACCTCAGGGGTGGTTTTCCTAGCACAGATGGTGCAAGCTCCCAGGGAAATGACATTCTTTGCCTATTTTATTAGTGTCTTCCTCCCTCGCTCACTGGAGGGCACTTACAGATCACCCACCATTCTCAACCTTAGCTGCCCCTTGAAATCTACTGAGGAAACATAAAGTCTCAGGCCTCCCCCTGCAACATTTGTTCAGAATCACTGGGGTAGGATTTAGGTGACAGCTTTACAAAGTTTCCCGGATGATGCCAGGTGCTTAGTTCCCTCACCGGGTACATTAGGTTGTTAATAATGACCCTGTCCCCAAGAAAAAGAGGCATGGGAAGTGGGTTGTGATGAAAACATAGCTGTCTTTTCATATTCATTCCACCAAAATTTATCGTACCCTTAACACGTAGACAAATATGAGTAAGAAATAGTTCATGCCTTCAAGGGACCATGATATTATAATCTAACATATGTCTAGTAAGAGCTATTAAACAGCTGGTCCCGGAAACACATACCTTTCATCCTAGCTTCTTTATAGGCTGAGGCAGGAGGATCCCAAGTTAGAGGCCAGCCTCAGCAACTTAGCAACACCTTGTCTCAAAATGAAAATTAAAAGAGACTGGGGGCTATGTCACGTACAACCAGAAGAATGAGAAGTTATATGTATATATATGTATAATATGTCAAAATACATTCTACTGTCATGTATAATAAAAACAAAGAAAAAATTTAACAATTTTTTAAAAAGAAGCAATAGGCACATATAATCAGACACATAGATTAATATACGTACACAAATATGTGTTAATTTGTATGAAGAAAATTGGATCTTGAAGATATTGTTTTTAAAAGCTTCATTACCTACTCTGGTTAATGATAATTTATTGTACATTTAAATGTATTTAGAAGAAAAGATCTTAATGTCTCCAACATACTGACATAAATATTTGAAATGATGGATATGTTGATGATACCAGTTTGATAATTACATATTTTATACATCTATTAAAACTGTTACATTGCATACTAACAAAAAGGACTGGGGATATAGCTCAGTGGTAGAGCACTTGCATAGAACGTGTGAGGCCCTGGGTTCAAGCCTCAGTACTGGAGTCAGGAGAGCTGTTGGGACTCTGAGCAGTGGGGTATGTTGTGCAGTTAAGAGACAGTGGTGACACTGATTGAAGCTTTAGGGGGCTGGGGATATAGCTCAGTTGGTAGAGTGCTTGCCTTGCATGCACAAGGCCCTGGGTTCAGTCCCCGGCACCAAAAAAAAAAAAAAGAAAAGAAAGAAGCTTTAGGGCTAGGATGTGACTCTGTAGTCTTGTCTAATGTGCTTAAGGCTCTGGGTTTGATCCCCAGCACTGAAAAAAAAAATCTTAGGAAGTTGATGTTGTCATGTGGCAACTAGACCAACTGAATTTAACCCAGTCGATTAAAGTAGCATACCCTAATGCTGCCTTGGTAATATTTAAAATAGAACATGCTTAATTTTTGCCAAGTGTCTAAAGACTCTGCAACCCCTCGCCGATGCAGTTAGATTGCATGTCTCTAACACACGACAAGTGACAGACACCACTGCGTCCATTTTACAGATGCTGGATCTAGGAGTAAAGAGCAGGTGGTAGTCTGGAAAGAGGGCTCCAGAGGGTAGTCTAACTTTCCAGGTCAGCGCCTCTGCGCCTCCCAAGAGATGGCTTCCTTCATTTCCTTTTTCAACCCCCAGAGACCAGAAAGGCTCATTTCACTACTAATTTGATATTATTTGACATGTGTGTGTCTCTTTTATTTTCACCTTTTCTTTTCTATTTTTTTCCCTTAACTTATTGGTTCTTTTTAGTTAAACACGACAGTAGAATCCATTCTGACATAATTATAAAAGCATGGACTATACCTTGTTCTAATGCAGGCCCCAGTACCTCTCCTTCTCTTCCCCTCCCCATCCCTTGCTCTCTCCCCTTCCCTGCTCTTTCTGCATTTCCTCCTACTTATTTTTTTTAATTAATATCTTGAGGATGTACATGGCGGTAAGACTCACTGCGATGTATCCATTTATGTACATAGGAAAGTTAGATTCATTCCACTGTCTTTCCTTTCCCTGTCCCCCTCTCTTCCCTTCATTCCCCTTTGTCTACTCCACTGAACTTCTATTCTTTTATTCACACCCCATGCCTTAGTGTGGACTAGCTTCCACATATCAGAGAAAAGATTCAACTTTCAGTTCTTTGAGAGTGTTAATTGTTAATTTGAGAGTGTTAAGTGTTAATTGCACTTAGCATAAACATTTACAAATGCTTTAAAATCATTCTTCTTTGTGGCTGAGTAGTGTTCCATGGTATATATCTACCACTTTTTCTTTATCCATTCATCTGTTGAAGGGCACCTCGGTTGGCTCCATAGCTTAGCTATTGTGAATTGTGTTGCTATGAACATTGATTAGCTGTATCACTATAAAATGATGATTTAAAACCCTTTGGATGTATATCAAGGGATGGTAACTCTTTGATATTGAGGTCAGCCATCACCTGCTCAGAGACCCTCTGCAGGCTCAATTAGCCTCACTGGTTCTTCTCTCTCAAATCATTCTAATTTACTCTCTCTGTAAGCATGTCCTAATGTCCGATTTTATTTTCTTCATTATTTGTGTATTCTTTTTTTTCTCCTATTAAAAGGAAACCTCTAGGAGAATAAAACTTTGTCTCATTCACTGCTGTATCCACTATGCCTAGGATGGTGACTGATGCATAATAGGTGCTCAATAAAAATGTGCTGGATGAGTGAATATATTTGCACTCTTTCTTAGAGACTGAGGCTGGGAAGAGTAGCTCAAAGAGAATGAAAACAGGTCTCCACAGTAAGGTTATGGTCCTCAAGTCTCTTGCCTGTGAAATCAGACAGTTATACCCAAAAGTATCTGAGGAAAAAAATGTTGAGGACCAAATGAAAAAATGGAGATACTTTGACAGTGAAAATGAGTTGAGTGGGAGATGTCATTATCTTCCTCCATCTGCTCCACTCTGATCCTTTTCCCTTGGTGAGGGGACCTGTTGACTGCAGCTTGTTGGAGGAAGCTCTTACTGTCTCATTGCTGCCCCAGCTCAGCCTGTCACTGTGTCCTCTGCAGTCAGCACATCCTGACCCTGACCCCTGATGCCACAGCCCTTGGCCCAGCAGCCAGCCCTGGTATCATGCACCTGGTCTGGCGCAGGGTGGGCAGGTCTCCTGAGCCACGGGAAGGCTACTCTCCTCTCCAGGAGCTGAGGCCCCAACTAGGCAGGCAGCCACTCTGGGGAGAAGCCAGGGCCCAGGTGCTGTGGCAGCCAAAGGCCTGGAAAATGGCATTGTCCCCTGCAGCCAGGGGCCTCCAGCCAGAGGGGGGTGTGTCCTGTGCAGATACACTGTGTCGAGCATTCTCAGACCATGGCTTCCAAGAGGATAATCCCTGCAACCATTTTTAGGCTTGGAATGTTGTTAGTAAGTAGCGGGTGGGGAGTGAAAATGAATTATTTCTTTTTCCCTCTTTCCACATTTTTATTGGTGCCCTATAGTTGTACATAATGATGGGATTTGTTGACACATATTTGTACATGTGCACAATGTGACAGTATAGTCCAGCATCTCCCTCCTCCCTCCCCACCTCCAACTCCCCCCACCTGTCCATTTCCTCCACTGATCTCCCTTTGATCTTCATGAGATCCCCTCCCCCCACACACCTTTCTTCTCCTTTTTCCTCTCCAGCTTCCACATATGGGAAAAAATATAAGAGGGCTGGGATTGTGGCTCAGCGCTAGAGCGCTCGCCTAGCACGTGGGAGGCCCTGGGTTCGATCCTCAGCGCCACATATAAATAAATAAATAAAATAAAGATATTGTGTTCAGTTACAACCAAAAAATAAATATTAAAAAAAATAAGACCTTTGACCTGAGTTGGGCTTATTTTGCTTCACATTATGATCTCCAGTTCCATCCATTTTTCTGCAAATGTCATAATTTCATTTATCTTTATGACTGAATAAAACTCCATTGTGTCTATATAACACATTTACTTTATCCTTTCATTCATTGATGGACACCTAGGCTGGTTCCATAGTTTGGCTATTGTGAACTGTGCCGCTATAAACATAGGTGTGCATGTGTCATTGTAGGATGATGGCTTTAATCCTTCAGGATAAATACTGAGGAGTGGCACAGCTGGGTCATATGGTGGTTCCATACCTAGGCTTTTGGGAGCCTCCACACTGATGTCCATAGTGGTTGTACTAATTCACAGTCCCAACAACAGTGTAAAAGTGTTGCATTTCTCCACACCCTCTCCAGCTTTTATTATTATTTGTATTCTTGACTGCCATTCTGACTGGTGTGAGATGAAATATCAGTGTAGTTTTGATTTGCATTTCCCTAACAGCTAACGATGTTGAACTTTTTTTCATGTATTTGTTGGCCATTAGTTTTTCTTCTTTTGAGAAGGGTCTGTTTAGGGATTGGGGTGGTGACTCAGCGGTAGAGTGTCTGCCTAGCACACGTGAGGCACTGGGTTTGATCCTTGGCACCACATAAAAATAAATAAAGGCATTGTGTTCATCTACAACTAAAAAAATTAAAATTAAAAAAAGTAGTTTTTGTTTAATTCATTTGCCCAATCGAAAATAAGTAATTTCTAATACTGGTCAATAATAATAATAACTTTCTCCTTAAATAGTAGAGAGTTTTGAAATTTCCAGAGTATTTTCATCTGTATTACCTCCCTTGACCCTCACAACGCTCCTGTAATTAGTGTTCCTTTTTTAAAGTAAGGGGATGCATAGTCTAGAACTGAGGGGTGCGACTTGTCCAAGGTCAAACATCAAAGTGGTGGAAAGAGAAACTAGAATCCAGGTTTCCTAGCTCTCAGACTAGACTGACAGCCATGTCCCTCACAGGGCCAGCCCTGGTTATAGGCATGTAACCTAAATTGAAAACAGTCCCACCCCCCCCCGAGAAATTCCCCAAAGGTACCTGGACTCTAAATATGATCTTGGGGCTGGCAATAGAATTCAGTGGTAGAATGCTTACCTGGCATATAAGAGCCCTGGGTTCAATCCCCAGCACTGCCAAAAAAAAAAAAAAAAGAAAGAAATACTTTTAAACTGGGCACAGTGGCACATGCCTGTAATCCCAAAGGCTCAGGAGGCTGAGGAAAGAGGATTGAATGTTCAAAGCCAGTCTGGGTAAAAGCAAGGCACCAAGCAATTCAGTGAGACCCTGTTTCTAAACAAAGTACAAAATGGGGCTGGGGATGTGGCTCAGTGGTCAAGTGCCCCTAAGTTCAATCCCTGGTACCCCCCACCAAAAAAGAAGTGCTTTCAAAACATCAAACACTTTTTAGCCAGCAAAGAAAATGGGGATGTGGTAGAAAATGCATATCTGTGGTATGTCTGCCATTTAGAAGAAAGACAAGTACATATAAGCAAGCCCCACAAAAACCACACTTAAAAAAAATGTAATTTTGTCTTGGATCCAACCCCTCACAAAATAACGGATTGGGCAGCCCCCAGGCTAGACACTGCCACGTAGGAGGTGCTGGGCAAATGCTTGTTGAATGGACGGATGGCTGTTGCGGCCTGCGCTAGCTTTCCTCTCTCATCTTGATGAAAAAGAACATATTCTTCTATCAGATACAGATTCACAAAATATTCCGATATTGGCATAGTGCGTTACTTTTTACTTTAAAAGATCTTTCTTGTGCAGTGCCTCAGTTGATCCTCAAATAACTCTCTGAAAGAGGCAATTTTATAGGTGAGGAGACTGAGGTTTGGAAGATGAATTATTTTCCTAGGGTCAGAAAGAAAAATAACAAATGAAAGATTTATCTTTCGTCCTTCCTCCCTCCCTCTCTTCCTTCCTTCTTTCCTCTCCCCCTCTCTCTTCCTCTCCCTCCTTTCTCTTCTTCCTCTCTCTCTTTCTTTTCCTCTCTCTCCCAGCACCTTCTTTTCTTTTCTAGGTTCTATATTTATTTATTTATTTATTTTCTAGGTGCTTATTATGCTGCTGAGGCTGGCCTTGAACATCTGGACTGGGGTGATTCTCCTATCTCGGCCTCCCCAGTAGGTGGGATTTCAGGCATGGACAACTAGATCCTCTTTGAAAGAACAGAAAGAACATTTTTAAATGTATTAATGAATTGGAAAGAAATTGAGGACTATTCAGAATTAAGCAACTAGATAAAAGAGAAAATTCAGAGAAAAAAAAAATGGAACATTGAAGTTGGCTTTGGCCTTCCGGGACTTCAGTTTTAATTTTCACAGATTCACGAGGCCAGACGAAGGAGAAAAAGTCTGGTGCTTACTAAAAGTGGGGAAGATGGTAAGATTCCTCTGCAAAAAGCTGCTTCCCTCGATTCCTGCACCATCTGCATAGAGATGGATGAGAAGCAAACCAGGTTCCACTCTGACCACAGAGACTACAAGGAAAAGCACATGTCTCCAATTTTGATACTCCAAAAAGAGGAGAATTAGTGTGAAAATTTATAGCCATGAACCAGTCCTTCCATGGGTTTGCACTTCAAATTCACACTCCCTGGGTAGTCAAGGAGCCATGAATTAAAAATGTGATAAAGTGAATCTGAGTTAAGTGCCCCCAGTCACCGAGGGGAATTAAAGGCTGTCTCTCTGAAGAAATTTTAACCCAAACTGCAAAGAATTCTCAGATAAAATTTCAAAGATAGAAATTCACAGTCGAGAATTAGAAAGCATTTAAGGAAGCAAAGCACCATGAGCAAGAGCCAGCGGACAGCAGAATTGGACCCACAGTAACATCAGCTATTGAAATTATCACACATAAATGTAAAATGATATGTAAAAGGCCACAGAAATGCCCAAGCAGATTGGAAAAGGATTCAAGCTGAACTTTCAACAATTAAAAGTTATACAATCGCTGAAATTAAAAACTCAATAGATGGCTTCAACAGATTAAACATAACTGAAAATAATATAAAATAGAATATAGATCCAAAAATATTCAGAATGTGGCTCAGAAAGATAGAAAGAAGGAAAATTTAAAAGAAATATTAAGAAGCGGAGCACAGCAGCAACCTCCGCCCGGTCATCCCAGCCTCTTCAGAGGCTGAGATGAGGATTGTAAATTCTAGTCCAGACTTGGCAACTTGGAGAGACTTTATTTAAAAAGAAATAAAAAGGTCTGGGACTGTAGCTCAGTGGTAGAACACTTCAGGGTTCAATCAATTCCTAGTATCTTAGGAGAAAAAAACAACAAGAAGAAAAGACATGTTAAGAGACATGTAACATATTCCAAGCACTGTAAATGCATCTCAAGAAAATCAGGGGGGAAGAGAGGGACTGAGGCCATATTTGAAAAACAGGAACTTTCCACAGAATCCCAAAACTCCCCAAATCCCAAGGATAAATAAAAGGTCAAATTAGATGGCATAGTAAGTTCTAGAACTATTACGACTTACCTCTGTAAGTCATATTTAGGTCCCAACCTTTGTTCAAGCTCCACATCACAAATTTAAGATCAAGCTGGGAATGATGAGGGTTGTGTTTGGCACGAGCGTACCGTCCTACACTGTGCTGAACCTTGTGGTCCTCTTGGTGTGGTATATGCATCAAGACTGCTTCAGGGCTAGAGATGCAGCTCAGTGGTAGACTGTGCTTCAGATTTCAGATCTAGGAATTTTTCTAGAAAGTCTGATGAAATTGCCATCTATACCATTGCAAAGAAGCTCCTGAATCCCCAACTTACTTACAATGTTTTCTCTCCCCTCCTCCTTCTCCTCCTCCTTCTCCTCCTTCTTCATACTGAAGATTGAACCCATGGGCACTTTAACAGTGACCTACATCCCAATGCCACCCCCACCTTTTATTTTTTTTTTTTATTTTGAGAAGGGGTCTCACTAAGTTGCTGAGGTTGGCTTGAACTTGAGATCCTCCTGCCTCAGCCTCCAAAGTCACTGATTATAGAAGTTTGTCTGTTTGTTTCTTTAGAGTGGTGTAGAAGCAATACTCATTTAGTGGAAAGCCTGCTTTGAGTTTTGAAGTTTGGCCTTTTCCCAGGCTAGTGATATATGGTACAATCCTCTCTCCATACTGGACAGCAGCCCCCGCTCCCAGTTGGCTGCAGGATCACAGTCCGTGCTCCACAGTGGGCTGTGTGGCTAAGCTGCGATGTTTGGTATTTAGTGCATTTTCAACTTGTGATATTTTCATCTTACAATTTTCAGGTTTATGGGGACAGAACCCCATCTTTCTCTGCAGTGTGTTCTCACTGCACTGACTTCAATCTCTATTATTTAGATTGGCAAACCTGAGGCTGGGCTGTCGGTCAGTGATAGAGCCCTTGCCTTGCATGCACAAGGCCCTGAGTTCTATCCTCAGAACCACAAAGAAAAAAAAATGGGGGGATAAGTAATCTCGTATCCAGGTGTTGTCTTCACCTGGGTTTTCACTCTGAGCCTACTATTGGTGTTTATCAAGACTGTGGTCCCCACACACACACTACACACATCAAACTGCAATTACAGGACTGAAAGACACAGCCAGGCATGGTGGCTCACACCTGTGATCCCAGCCTCTCAGGAGGTTGAGGCGGGAGGATCACAAGGTCAAAGCCAGCTTCAGCAATTTAGCTAGGCCCTAGGTAATTTAGCAAGATCCTGTCTCAAAATAAAAAGTAGGCCAGGCACTGTTCTGCATTCCTGTAATCCCAGCAGCTCAGGAGGCTGGATGAAGAGGAGGATCAAGAGTTCAAAGCCAGCCTCAGCAACTTAGTGAGGTGCTAAGCAACTCAGTGAGATCCTGTCTCTACATAAAAGGGCTCGGGATGTGGCTCAGTGGTTAAGTGCCCCTGAGTTCAACCCTTAGTACCAAAAATAAAAAATTTTTAAAAATAAAAATAAGATTTTGTAGAAAAAAGGCTGGGATATGACTCAGTTGTTAAGCACCCTGGTTTCGATCCCCAGTTTTTTTTTTTTAAAAAAAGAAGAAGAAAATCTTTTAAAAAGCCTAGAAGAAAAACAAAACAAAACATGATTTTCAAAGAAATGATCATTAAAGTATCAACTGACTTCTCAATAGAAACAATGGAAAAGAAAGAAAAAAAAACTTCAATGTGCTGACAGAACATGCTTAGCAACCTTAAAAATCTATATTAAAACAAAAAGTATAAATAAAAATAAAGTTAAAAAATCTATATTTAGAAGAAAAAAACATTTCAATGAATTTTCAGAACAACTAATTTTGGGAGGGGAGGTAACCAAGGATTGAACCCACACACTTAACCACTGAGCTACATCCAAACCCTTTTAATTTTTTATTTTGAGACAGGGTCTCACTAAGTTGCTTAGGGCCTTGCTAAGTTGCTGAGACTGCCTTAGAACCTGTAATCCTCCTGCCTCAATCTCCAGAGTCGCTGGGATTACAGATGTGCGCCACTGTGCCGGGCAGAACTACTGATTCTACTACAACAGACTCTCAACAAGGAAAATTTGAAGATGCTGAAAGATAAAACTCTAAATTTCCAATTTTATGGGATACAGCTAAAGCATTTCATAGAAGGGAAATTTTAGCCTTGAATAATCACACTAGGATTGAAGAAATAAAGGCTAATAACTAACGAGCAAAGCATCTGACTTCAGGAGGCAGCAAAGCCATGCTCCAACATCAGCCTGCTTCCTCGTCTCAGCCCCAGCTCATGGTCTCAGAGCAAGGGGCATCTAGGAGCACTCAGAGAGCTGGGGACAAGCAGCAAGGAAATCATTGAGCACTGTGCAGTAAAAAATGACACTTATATTCTCTGGGAATTTGGTTTTGAGGACTGGGTGGCAGGGATGGACATAGGCGGAACTGAAGTCAGAGGACGGGGCAGAAGCAAAACTAATTTACCCTTTTCCTCAGGGTAAGGGTCCCTTATTTGCCTGTGTCCTGGCTGCTTTGGCCCCACATGTCCTTCTCCACTGGAGCCAGCAGAGGCCATGAGAAAGGGGACAGAACAATTCAGAATTGCCCCCACTCAATGCAGCATGCAAAAATAAACAAGACACCACCGGGAAGGGTCTGAGCCTCGGGAAGGGTCTGAGCCTCCATTTGAGGTTAGAGTTGCCCAGTAAAAAAGCTAAACATCCCTCCTCTGGGTTCAGGAAAATTTATCCCTTCGTCCTCTCTAATGCATGTGCATGTAACTTCGCTGTCTGCCTTTAGTGAATTCATAAGCAGGTCGGGGCCACACGGAGGAGACACAAAATCCGGCAGCCAGAGTTGACAGGGAGTCTCCATTTGTCTAACACCCATTTCCTGAGCATCTCAGTCCCACAGTTTTTTTTTTTTTTAATGAGTATACATGTTTAATATACTCTTAAAATGTTACTAAAGTATGGATGGCGATATAGCTCAGTTGGTAGAGTGCTCATCTTGCATGCACAAGGCCCTGGGTTCAAACCCCAGCACCATACGCACAAAAAAAAAATGTTACTAAAGTACCAATATAATGACATATATAAGGCATAAAAACACAAATTCAGGGACAACAGCAACAAATCTTGAACTCTAAAAATCAATTGGATGGATGTTAATTGATTTAGCAGAATTTAGAAAATGCAACCCTAATCTGGCAGTGGGTGAAAGTGAATAACTTTCTTTGTTTTAAATCTTGATTAT
Organism: Urocitellus parryii; assembly: GCF_045843805.1. Lineage (NCBI taxonomy): Eukaryota > Metazoa > Chordata > Mammalia > Rodentia > Sciuridae > Urocitellus > Urocitellus parryii. The sequence continues at coordinate 66,912,357 of NC_135542.1, forward strand.
CTTTGCATATTAATTGTACAAAATAATGGGTTTCGGTGTGGCATTGTCACACACACATAATGTGTTTTGATGACCCACCTCCCTATCACCCTTTCTTACTTCCCTTGCCTCCCCACCCCAGTCTCTTTCCCTGACAATCCTTCTACTTTTGCTCCATCTTCTTCTTCTTCTCCTTTTTTCTTCTAGATTCCACATAGGAGAGAAAATATGTGATGCTTGTCTTTCTGTGTTTGGCTTATTTCATGTAACACAATGATCTCCAGTTTCAGTCATTTTCCTGCCAAAGACATGATTTAGTTCTTCTTTATGGCTGAATAATATTCCATTGTATGTATGTACCATAATTTCTTTATCCATTCATCCCTTCATGGGCTCACTTGGCCATCATGAATAGTGACTTAAAAAACATGGATATACAAGTATCTCTATTTCATGCTAACTTTGATTCCTTGCAGTATATATCTAGAAGTGGCAGCTCAATCTTGATGCAGATTGACTCTGTGATCTTCAAAAAAATTGCAGCACTTCTCTGAGACTTCCAATCTCAATCTGGCTGATGCTGTGACTATATATAGCTCCGTTGGAAATGTGCTTTGGTGGGCAGGGGTTATGAATACAAGATGTCGATTATTACCAAAAGCTAGCCTCCTTTGGGAGCCTAGTAGAAGCCTCCGTTCTTTGCTGGCATCTGTGGAAAGTCCCCTCCCATTGGAGTCAATGGTCTGACCCAACCATTTAGGTAAAACTTGGGAAATTTTAATTATGTGTGGTCTCAATAATTCACATCTGAGTCTCTGAGTTGTTTCTCTCTCTCTCTCTCTCTCTCTCTCTCTCTCTCTCTCTCTCTCTCTCTCTCTCTCTCTCCCCTTTTCTTCTCTCTTAAAATTAAAGGGTTTGCATTGAATGATTCTTTATTTTGGGGGGTACTGGGGATTGAACTCAGGGGCACTCCACCACTGAGCCACATTTCCAACCCTATTTTGTATTTTATTTAGAAACAGGGTCTCACTGGTTTGCTTAGTGCCTTACCATTGCTGAGGCTGGCTTTGAACTCACAATCCTCCTGCCTCAGCCTCCCGAGCTGCTGGGATTACAGGCGTGCGCCACCGTGCCCCTGCTAAAGAAACAATTCTTAACCTTAGCTTTATGTAGAGTCATCTGGAAGATTAATAAGTACTGTTACCTGGGTCTTTCCAGGACTGGTTGGATGGGAATCCCTGGGAGTAGGATCCCACCTCAGCACTTTGTATAAACTCCTCAGAGGCTCTGGATGCACAGCAAGGGCTTGAACCCCCAGACACGATTGTGGCTTTTGCCCTTTTCAGCTCTCTGATTCTGCAGCCTCCAGATCTTCAATTCTACAGCTGTGGCCCTTGGGATGGGGCACACATGAGCTGTGTGGCTCATACCATGAATACTCAGAACACAGTACCCTGACCTTGGCCAATGTTCTATGTGGATCATTATCCCCGATCTCTACGAAACTGCCCTCTGATGCCCCAATTCAGAGTCAGAATCTTGGCCCATAGGACCATTCTAATATGTTCAGGCAGAGGAAACCTAGACCTGAACCAATAACTGAGCAACTACTATGCGCCAGGCACATACCTACACAACTGCTAATTCTCACACCTTTCAAGGCAGGATGTATTGTTTCCATTAAAAAAAAAAAAAAAGACTAGCGAAGATTAAACCGCTTGACTAAAGTGTAGCTGATAAGCTGATGGAGCTGAGATTCAAGATTGAATTCTGCATCCAAACCCTACATTCTTCCCATTGCACCTCCTTGGTCCAAGCTAGGGCCAGGCTTCAGCCAGGGGAAGATGGGGTTTCCTAAGGCAGAAACCCAGTGGTTTTGCTGGGTCATTGGCCATCAGAGGGCCTCCATCCAATGGGAGCTGAATCCGACGGTTTGCCCAGCTCCAGGCCTCCTACGCAGGGAGACAGCACTGCTGACGAACACACATCAGGCTGCCAGCCTCAGTTTGTATTTTTACAGTCCACTAATTAGGCCATTTTAACTAATTTGTTTGCATTTTGTATGAGCAAGTTGGGCTTTTGGATTGACTAATGTAATTGCAGCTGGTTTCTGCCAAATACAAATTACTCAGTCTAGTGTGGGCTAGAGAGAAAAGCAAATATTTAATAGACATCAATACCCTTGTAGCTTTTTAGTGGAGCCTTTTCTCCCCTATGGAAAGTTGAAATAATTTCTCTAACATCTGATTGAACTTTCATGTTAGAGAATTATTTTTTAATCATTTTTTTAAAAAATAATGAGGCAAATGCTTTAGTGGCTCTGCTAGGGTTTATCTCTGATCCATTTACCCCTAAGCTCGGGAAACTCACAGGACTTTTCCATTTCCAGGCCAGCTCCCCACAATCTCTTTCTGCTTGGGTTACTCCTGCCACCACCAAGCAATCTACATCAAATATTATATCATAGTTAGCAGTGGCCTGCGAGACCATCTCGTCCAGTAGTTCTCAAAGTGTACACCTGGACCGTCAGCATCAGTACCACCTGGGAACTTGGAAAGACAAATCCTCAGGACTATTGAATCATAAACTCCAGAAGTGGGGCCCAGCAAGCTATTTTAATAAGCCTTCCAGGTGATTCGGAAACACGAGACCCAGGAGGAGACTATACTTCAGTCAGGGCAGGGACTGAGCCTGTTTCCCTCCTTGTGCATTCCCCACATGCCTGCCTTGTGATAAGCACCAAAAATAAAATCTCTGCTGAAGAAGTGAATGACGGAATGAATGAGCCAGAACTAGAGGCAAAGTCTTGTGATTGCACTGCATTCTACCAGAGTTCTCTCTTGCTATGGGGAAGGATAGAAAAATGTGGGGGACACTGCTTCTTGGTTCCTGTTTGTGAGAGGGAACATAAGTGGGACTCGGAACATTGTGTCCTGTGACCTGACTCTTAAGGAGGATGGCAGTCCCACCCACTGCTTTGCTTCCAAGCTGTGGCTCATCTGGTGCACTGTCCCTAGTTCAGGAGGTGGACCAGTCCCCAACCTGATAGGAGTTGTTTCTGTTGCTTTCATAGAACCTGACATTTTCTTAAGCCCAGCTAGGCCCCTGTTGGAGCACTTGATTCCCTGATGAATAACCTCAGTCCAACGAGTGAAGAGGGAGAAAGAAGCTGTGCTTTGATGCATTAAAAAAAGAAATGTTTCTAAAGAGAGGATGCTGGGGTGGGTGGGGGGAGTCTTCTGGATCCTTTGAGTTAGGGGAGCAGGTGTCTGGTCCTCACATCTGGCCATTGCAGACCCATGTAGCCCTGCTGTCTGCACCTCACTGCAGTCTCCTCCTAGGAAACCAGAAGGGGAAGGCAAATAGCATCATGGGTTTTCAAACAGACAAAAGAATCTCCCAGGATGTGGAGAACAGGCTTCTAGAGGCTTCTACCCTAAGCAAATAAAGATACCAATCCCTGTGGATTCAGCCTCTTAGGAGCTTCCTGTTCCTCTAACCTCAACTCCATGGCTCTCACGCCACACAGCTGCCCAAGTCCCTTCCCTCTGCTTGTCTCTACAGAGCCCACAGAAGCATGCGACACCTTTCCAACGGGCAGCACCTGCTCCCTGGCCTCCCTGGGGTGCTCCCCGCCTTCATGGTGATTTCCACACATCCTGGAGACCTGTCCTCAAGGAAGAGCCTGACAAACTCACTCAACGACAGATGGTAGCAACCGATGGCTGCCGTTTTCACCCTGGAAGATTCCTCGCCCTGAATCTGGCTTTTCATTCCGAATTCAGGGCAGGCTGACCCACCGTCTTCTCTGAGAATGGGTCTGCATTCAAGGAAGACATCAGTCCTCTGGAGCCTATCTATGCCCCCAAAGGCCAAATGGGCTCTTCCTTCAGGGAGTTTGCAGCGGGCACGTGGGGAGGTGAGTGAGTGTCTGCTCATCTCCTGAAGTGGAGAAATATTAGTGCAGGGCTGAAGGGTCCCCATGCACACAAAGGAGCAGGGAAAACCAATCCGCAGAGAGGGATGAGCAGAACAAGCAGAGAACAGCCACCTCTGCTCTGGTCCCACACCTTCCAGAGGCAGCTGCTCTGCCTTCTGGCTCCCTGAGGTTTTCTCCTCTTCAGCCTAGAGTTCATTTATTTTGGGGGGGGGGGGTTACTGGGGATTGAATTCAGGGGCACTCAACCACTGAGCCACATCCCCAGCTCTATTTTGTATTTTATTTAGAGACAGGGTCTCACTGAGTTGCTTAGTGCCTCATTGTTGCTGAGGCTGGCTTTGAACTTGCAATCCTCCTGCCTCAGCCCCCCGCCGCCCCCCCCCCCCAGCCGCTGGGATCACAGGCAGGCGCCACCGTGCCTGACAGAGTCCTACTTTTTTTTTTAACATTTATTTTTTAGGTGTAGATGGACACAACACAATGCCTTTATTTTTTATGTGGTGCTGAGGATCGAACCTGGGTCCCGCCCGTGCTAGGCTAGCGCTCTACCGCTGAGCCACAATCCCAGCCCCGGAGTCCTACTTTTAATGATGCTTGTTGTCTGAGTTTCTCCTTCTTGTAACCAGGATGTCATTGGAGCCTCTTGCAGAGCTGAGTGACACCGATGTGTCCAATGACTTTCTGTGAAACAAACCAGTGGTGCTCAGTCCAGTGGTTCCTGAAGGCCAGGCCTCTCACCCAGGCCTGCTGGCTGCAACACAGAGTCCAGACCTGCCCATCCTGGAGATCCTGTTTCAGTAGGTCTCAGCTCTCTAGGGCTTCCTGTGGAGGACCCAAGGGGCGCCGAGTTATCCCCGTGGGCAGAGTCTTATCTTACATGTTCATGACTTAAAGAGACTATCATAGAGGCTAGTTCTACTGACATATGATCATCAGGCACCTGCTCAGTACATGGTCATATTCTAGATGTAAAGAAGTAAGAGTGAAGAGGGCAGGTGAGACTCCTGCTCCCACGGATTCATACTCCATCCAAGACAAGATGGAAAACTTGCAAGTCAACAGATAACTGAAGAGATCATTTCAGAGGAAGAGAAGTGCTGTGGAGACCGTTGAAGACATCAGTGGGACATAAGGGAGTGGGACTTTAGGGAACAAAGTTGACAAACACCTCAGAGAAGGCTCTGGAAGAAGGTGATGCTTGAGCTGGTGTTAGAGTCTGTAAACAAGTCAGGAACTCCTGCTGTATCAATGTACACAAGTTGTTCGTCACCCTCCGGTTAGTTTGCTGCAGCCGGACGGCGGCAAGCCGACTTGACTGGAAGAAGCCAACTTATGGAGACCCGAGGGCTGGCATGCACGTGTCCTTGAGAAGAGTGATCTTAGTGCGGCAGGGGCAGAGGGTTGTGACAACCTGAGTTCTTTGGACTTGTTTTATGGCAAAGGGAAGCAGGAAAATGGACCAGTAAGTGGAGGGGGACATCAAGGTCAAGGGAGGGATCTGTTGAGGGGGCTTGGGTTGGTCAGTTTTTATGGTGTTCGGGAGGTCCAGGACTGGGATCTGCCTGTGCACTCCCTGCCCAGCCCTGAGAAAATTCAGGCAACGGACAAGGACCCACATGACACTTATTGCCCCTGTTGATATGGCCCCTCCCCAGATCCCTGCACCTGTATTTATACTCTGCCTTCCTGCCTGCTACAAAGCACAAAGAGTCCTTACTCTTATTAAAGCTCATTCTTGGGCTTGGGGGTAGATCAGTGGAAGAGCGCTTGCCTAGCATGCTTGGGCCCTGGGTTCCATCCCCAGTTCTGCAAAACAAACAAACAAACAAACACTCCTCCACTCGGGTCCTGGAACCTATTGCCCTTTCTTCTCATGGTCTTTGCTTTCATCGTCCCTTCCTTGACTCCTTTAGCTCTGGTGACATCAGTTTCTCCTCTTCACCGGATGGTTCCACTGGCATGCACACACCCTAGGATGGAAACAGGGGCAGCAAATTTTTTCGGTAAGGGGCCAGATAGTAACTATTTTAGGCTTTCTGACCATGTGGTCTCTGTGGAAACCATGGAACCCCGCCCATGGCAGCAGGAAAGCAGTCACAGTCTGCAGCTCAATGACACCAGGTGGCATGCAAATTTGGCCCCTGAGTCATAGTTTGAATAACCATGAACGGTGTGTAACGTCTTAGGACCGTTGTTTACTGGGCTCCTCCTTCAAGAAAATCTTGATGGAACTTCAGCTGTGAGTCAGAGGCGTGATGGTAGGCAGGGCGCAGAAAAGAGAAAGTAAAAGATGAACCAAGGGATGATGTCAGAGTGAAGAAGAGCATCAAAAATAGAGCCCTGGGAGAGAGCTAAGTGGAAGAGACCGTGAGGTGCTCTGAGACCAGAAAGCCCCTGGAGCCGGTGGCCTATAGAAGGAGCATTGCAGTTTGGGGAAACTGAAGACAAGAAAAATTTCCCAGAGAGCTCAGAAGACAGAGTCTGGCCAGGAAGGGCCTGGAATTAGGATAAATAGATTCAAATTAAAATCTATGTCCCCTGTACTGACCACACCTGGGCTCTGCCTGTCCACTCTGTCCCTGTTATTCCCAAGCAATGGCTCCATGCCCCTATGTGTCCTTTTCCTCAGGACATGTTGCAGGTTGGTTCCTTGAAAAGAGGTGACCTAACTGCCTGACCACAGTTAAGATGGGGCCCCAGTCACCCACTTGCCATCTGGTGGCAAAGAGCCTTCAGGACATTGACTAAGTACTTGCTGGAGGGAGACGCCGCAGGACATGGGCGAAAGAAGGGATTTCCCCAGGAGATGATACCTCAGGAGCTGGAAGGACAAAGGTGCAGAAAGAGAAAAAGTCTGGAAGTTTCCACACAGAAGCAAAGGCCCAGTTGGGTGCAGATGGCCTCAGCAGACGTTTTTCAATCCTGTCTGTCACAGCACTGGACATACCAGCGGAGGATAGGCACAAACTGGGCTCTATCACTCGGGCCACAGTTTCACTGAGAAGAGAACACACACCCGCAGTGGAACTCTAACTCCTCGGTGCTCTGAAAGGGTTAAATAAAAGGGAAAATACCTAGAATGTATAAGAATGTCTAAAAAGCAACCTGGCATTAATTATCACATGCAGGCTGTAATTACGGACTAAAATGGAGGCTGTTTTATTTGTCAGGTGAGAAGACTAGATGCCAGGCATCCTCACAGTTTCTTAGTTGTGAAAAGTACTTCCCTCACCTCTGTTCCCCACCCTTCCTCCCAGAGTACTTCTGCCTGTGTACTCACATGCGCGTACGCGTGCATACACACACACACACACACACACACACACACACAACACATACTAGACTTTATCTCAGAGATTACATCTAGGGCCCCATTCCTAGAACAGGTGTTATGCTCACTGGGTGAGACAATGGAATCTCTGTTGATTCTGGAAAGAACTATTCAAGGGTTGTTTATTTGTTCAGAAATAATGGAAAAAAAAAAAAAGATGAGCCAATAATGAAAATGGAATGATGGAACGGATCTGTCTCCTATCTTTTGCCCTTTATACCCCACACAGCTTACAGGCAGGCACTAAACAGCCAGGCAAATAAAGATGTGACCATTTCCTTCAAAAGTCACCCCTGACCTTTGCTTGCTTTCTAATGGGCCCCCAACCATGACACGTTAGCCCCACCCTCATACCCAGCTACTTGATTTGACTGTCTATCCTGCCTAATCGCCTGAATAGCCGACGCATCGTCACTTCTGTTATGTCCTAGCCTGCAAAGAAGCAATCAGTTCAGACACACGGGGGCCTGAGGCAGTCTGGTGTGCATCCCTTCCCCAGGGAGTCGCCTTGGGTCCCCTCTACCCTCTGCCCTTGCTGTAGAAGTATTTAGCCAGTGTTGACACATTTTCTACCCTACCAGGCCTGGTCACTGGGGATACAACGGATTCCCTTTCTTTCTCCTAAAGAGAAGGTGAGAAAAGGTAAAATGTTCAGTCCAGTGCTGGCTAACTAGATTTCAAAAAAGAACTCAAACTGTGGTGCAGGAAATACAAGCAAAGTGTTTGAGCTTTTATTGAGGCTCAACAAAATAGATCTTTACAGATTTTTAGATTGCTTAAACTATTAGATTATTAAGTCTCCATAGGACCAAAGACCTTGTATGCTTGTTAAAGAGTCCCCAAGAGAGCTGAGAGCCAGAGGGGACAGTTATTCAAGGCAAGAAACAGGAGACCAGCTGGGCACAGTGGCACATGCCTGTAATCCCAGCGGCTTGGGAGGCTGAGGCAGGAGGATTGTGAGTTCAAAGACAGCCTCAGAAACTCAGCAAGACCCTGTCTCTAAATAAAATACAAAAAAAAGGGGGGGAGGGGGCTGGGGATGTGATGTGGCTCAGTGGTTGAGTGTCCCAGGGTTCCATCCTAGTATCAAAAAAGAAAAGAAAGAAAGGAAGAAAGGAAGGAAGGAAGGAAGGAAGAAAAGAAAAGAAAGAAAAGAAATGAAATGAAACAGGACACAAACCTAAGGGAGAAGAAAACTCAGGATCATATTAAGGAGCTGGGGTAGTTCCCCAACCCAAGAGTCCAGAGCAGACATTCACATTAGAGCTTGGGTTGGGCTTGAAGAACCAGAAGGAAAACTAAAACATCCCAATGTTTAGTACCTAGTCAAAGATGACCCTGGAGAGCTCAAATCTGGATAGTATCATTCTTTTTCCTGGTTTCAGGGTATGTCTTTCCGCCACCTATAATCTTCAAACAGTGTAGCAGATGGATGTTAATTGATGGAGGTACTTTGATTGGGACCCATCACAGATACAGGTAAATCAGCCGACTCTCCCCTGGCTATGGTGGTCTCGTAGTCCATTCTGATCATCAAGTGCCATAACCTGGGTGGCTTGTCAATAACAGAAATTTATTTCTCACAGTTCTAGAAGCTGGGAAGTCCAAGATCAGCATCTGGTGAAGTAAGAGACTGGCTCTGGTGAAGGTTCACCTGGTAGATCACAGTCGGTGCCTCGCAGGATGGAACAGGCAAGAGTTCTCCGGGTCCTTTTTTTCTCAGTCTCTACCTGGATGATTGAGTCACCTCCCTGGGCCCCCACCTCCCGATCCCATCACATTGGGGATTAGATTACAACATGAATTTTGTGGCGATCCAGCCAAACCTTCAGACCACAGCTGGTGTGCCAGGCTGATTCCCCCTCGGGGCATACTCCTGGAAATTGATATCACTGGAAAAAATGGAACCTGAGGGAAAAGTCATGTTCAAGGGTTCAGGAATGTCTGTAGGCCACTTCCCTGAGGGCGGGGTGATGGTGGTGAACAGGCATGCCACAGGGAGGAGGGAAAAGACAGGTCTTTTAGGTGGCAGTGTGACTCTCAGCCTCTTGAAGGATGGCCGCTCATTCTAAAAAGTGGTCACTAGGGAGACAGGAGAAGAGACTCTTCCAGACAGTCATTTCAGGTACCTCTCAACTACCCTACCGCATCCAACCTTTAGTGGCCAGAATTTAGGATTCGGAATAAGATTTTTTTGGAGGGGAGAAGGATTGGTGAGTTTTGATGGAAAAGAGGAAAGCCATTATGCAGAAGTGTATGTGAGTGGATTACAAGCCTGCGTGGAGGGCCGGTAGAAGTGTCACCCACTTCATTAGAGTAACAGATTGCTCGTACCTGTCATATTCACTGAGTAAAAAGGAAGTAGCAAAAAAAAAATGGAATGAGAAATGATAATCAAGAATGAGCTGGTATCAGATGTTTTCTCTTGGTTTCTGCTTGCCCAGGTCCGACTGGTGTAGCTTATAATTAGTCTCTGCTTGCAGATGTGTGGTTCCAAAGACTTGTGGATTAAGGAGAAACTCTAGAATCTCTCAGTACCTGACAAGTTGTAACGTGAAAAGCTACACTTAGTCCATTAAAGATTTTTCACAGTGACATTTGAGTGCAGCTTGAGAAATATGCCACCTTGCCATTTATCATTTTCAGGGCACGGGTGTTGGGAAGGAGGTTGCTATGAAGAACAAAACAAAATGGATTGCGTGTGTCGAGGTGAGCTGGAGAATACTGATAAATGTACTTCACTGAATGTCACCAAATGTCACTTGAGAAGCCATTTGCAGCTACCATAACACTCCCAAACCCAACAAAGAGGAGCAAAACCAGGCAAAATGAACTGGGCGTCTTGCTTCCGCATGAATAAGCAATCAGCCCTCTCAGAAGTTACACCAGAAAGTTGTTAAACTTGATAGAGGAAGCTTTTTCAGCCATACTGATGAATACTATAGATGGTTGCAGAGGGATGGAGACCGTCTGAGGATGTTGGCACTGGGACTCAGGAATGAACTGAACAATCCCTTATCCCTTTGTCCCTGGTAGGTACCCTCCTTTTGTATGTGGAGAGACTGGTTGTCTCTAGGGAACATTTTCTGGGTTCTTCCTGACCTGCTGCCACTTTTGCTGATTCCGTGGACACCTGTGCTCCCCCACCTGCTCCTAACCTCGCCTCCCCTTGTGATCCAGGAGTGGCTGAAGAGGTAACCTAGGCACCAGGCCTCCAGACTGCGGCCTCGCAACCTTTATCAGCAGAAGTTCCAAAGTGACCACCCGTGACTCAGGCTTTTAGCGTGTCACTCAAGAAAAGAATCTTCAGCGGTGGCCCAAGTTAATTTGAAAAATCTGAGGATGGGAGTCAACTTTGATTTCATTCTTGGTGACCTGGCCAAAACTTGTGACTTAGGATTTCTGGAAACTGGTGCCAAGTTTTCTTCAGAATTCAGTTTGGACCAAGATGTTCCTCAGTCCCTCCTCAGCTAGGTGAGTCTCCAGACTGTGCTGCAGAGAAGTAAATGGGAAAGAAGATCATATTCTCAGAAAAGCTTTCCAGGGAAATGTGAGACTCATTTAAATAAAATTCTGGCCCCTCTTCCTTTCTGAATCTCTGCAGTCTCCTCCCCTCCCTCAACACATATGCACAAAATCACCCAATGCATTATTCCTCCTTTACACCAAGAGGCATCCAGAGCCGCCTGCACTCCTCTGGCCTTGTCAATACACACACACCCACACACACACATACACACACACACACACACACACACGCAGATGCACATTGCCCACACAAATTGAGGTCAGTTCAGCATACATTGGAGCAATGCTGTGGTCTGGGGCTCCCATACAAGAAGCCCTTTGTTGAATATACATCCCAGGCTCAGTCCCTGAATGTGCTAATGGATAGACTTCCCTCTTCACACTGTTCCGCCGTATGTTTGGCTTGTGTACATTAGAACTGAACACATTTTACAACCAGGAAGAGATGGGCTCTTGGGAACGCGAGCTTCCCTGGGATGAACAGGAGGGGTTGGAGGTGGGCTCCTCTTCCACTCTCATTTCTCAGTCCTTCATACTCCTTGCTTTTGAATTAGGTACTTCCTATGGAAGGGCCTTCACTTGGGTCTTGGGAACTCAAAAGGCCTCTGTTTATTATTGAAATTGAATTGCCTCGACTTGCCGACTTTCATGCTTTAGTTTAGAAAGAAACAGTGGTTTGTTGGCAGAGAGGTGAGGAGAAGATGAAAGACGGATCTCTGGATCAGAGGTGAAGGTTAGGGCAAATGGGAGGAGCTCCTACAGGGAGGACTGAGCTATGAAATGTCTATGAAATGTCTGTTAGGGACAGGGTCTCTAGTCCAGCCTATGACCACATTACTCAGCTGAGGCAATTTCTGAAGAGCCAACATCTGTGTGTCCCATGTAGATTGCCTGTCTCAGATCCAAAGACCCACTATAGCATAAAAATGTGTTGGAAACAAAAAGAGGAGGTATGGATTCTCGCCTTGCCAGTATTCTTTCTTTTTCTGGTTGGAATTTTTAAACTTATATCTGAATGCTTGAACTAATAAGCATCTGTTCCCAGGGGAGAAAAAAAAAACTGTTCATAATTGATTAATATCTCCTGAATCCTGCCATTGCTGGAGGCCAGAGCTATGTAAAAACTTTTCTTTCTACTATTTTAGTCTTTAAGGAATAAAAACAAAAGCCTTGTCATATAGACAAGGAAGTTGACATTGTCTGCCTCTCTGATGAAAAAAAAAAAAAAGCAAAACTGTTTTGGGGAGCTACTTTGACCCACTAAATTCGTGGCAGGGCCAAGTTTCCTGTTTAATCTAGAGGCCATTTTTCCATGGACTCCTCACTGGTCTGTGCACACAAGGGTGACCAGTCTATTTTGCATTCTGAGATGTTTTGAACAAAACATTCAGTTGGTAACATTAAAAAAAAAAAAAGGTGAAACTCCTAAGAATTGCAGTAAACCCCTCAGTGCAAGTATATAGAAAGTACATCAATATGGGGAACATTTGCCCACAGAGTCAGAACCTTCTGTGTGATAGCAGTGGATATCCGGTTGCCAGCCCCAGACATCATCAGCCACCTCAAACCGACCTCCCTTGTTGGCCTCACCAGAAGGAAGAATATAACTCTAGAGTGGGAGAGAAAAGTGAATTTCAGGCTAACCCAGCAGCAGGCATTCTAAGGGGAAATGTTCAGAGAAGTTTATTATCCAACTTTAAAAAAAAAAAAAAAACTTTCATTTTTTTCACTCATTAAAAAAACAAAACAGAATAAAACAAAAAAAAAAAAACACTTTTATTTGCCTACCTTATGTCAAACCTGACACTGCATCTGAGCTTGATGCCAAATTTGCTTATATGTCTTACCCCTCACCATCTAGACTCATAGTCAAATTTTACTGTCCAATTCAATCACCTCTTTCAGGAAGCCTTCTGAGATTTCTCCCACACTTTCCTCTCATTTGCTACTAATGGGACTACAAATGGGACTGCTTTCAACTGTATCCATCCTCTCCCCAGCCAGTATTATCCCCCTGGGGGAGGAAGGGGAATCTCTTATCTGCATCACTGAGATGGTCTTTCCTAATCCTCTGTTTAAAATGGGATTTTGGGGGAGGAAGCCATTGTGGGATTGAACCCAGGGGTACTCTACCACTGAGTCTCTTTTATTTATTTATTTATTTTTTATTTTGAGACAGGGTCTTGCTGAGTAGTTGAGGGCCTCCCTAAATTGCTGAGGCCAGCCTCAGCCTTGCAATTCTCCTGCCTCAGTCTCCCGTGTGGCTGGGATTACAAGCGTGCAGTCACCATGCCCAGCTAAAATGAGATTTAATGCTACTGAAAGATGGGTTAGCTCTCACTCACACTGGGAAACAGCCTTCTGTCCTCCTTGGCTATTGATAGTGTCTGGATTCAGCAGACAATGAAGGGAAGCGTTGCAGGTAAAAAGCAAGTGGGTGGCCCATCTGGGTTTCTTGGGCACTCCCTGGTAGTGGAGAAGAAATCAGACTGGTTAACTTAGGGTAGGAGGAGCTGAATTTGTCAAATAATTGTGTAGCCTGGCTTTTGCTGGCAAGTACGGGACACTTAGGTGTTTAAAGTCACCTTCCTCCAACCTCTGCATTAAATATGTTTTAGAGACTCAACCAGATTTAATGGGTTCAAAATGGAAAGAGTTCACATTTTGTTCTAGATCTGCCAGCATCAAGGTACCCAAGCTTCATTTTTAATACAATGACCCTCACTACTTTCAGGTAGAAAAAGTTTAGGTAGGAATCATTATAGTTTCGCCCCCCCCCCGCCCTTTTTTTTCTCTCTGCCCAGGTGGTCAAAAGGGGAAGAATCCTTAACCCAGCAAACCCACACCACTGATTGTATCATTGAAAACAGATTTTTGCAGGAGGTTTGCAAATGTTAATGAAGACTTTTGATGAAGAGATTTGCTTTTTAAAATCTGGGATTTAGAAATTCTCTCCCGTCTGATACATCTTATTTTCTTATGGGTCTTTTAGGAAAGCCTTTTTCTCAGAAATTTTCTATCTTGTTAAAAGACTCCCCTAGAAGGCAGAATATATTGTGTCTGAGCCAAGCGATGCTCCAAAAGGATCAGTGCTTCAAGTCTTGTGATAAATGCCCAAAGTTTTAACAAGCTTGTAGAACTACTATATTGTTTACTTAAAAAAAAAAAAACAACCTCATCAAACATAATTCAAAGTAACTATTCCTTATCGGTTTTTAAATGTTTCATTCCATTTCTTGTAAAATTTACTAATTTCCCTGCCTAATTAGGAAAGAAGGGGGGGGGGAAGCCTACCTCGATTTTAAGAAGAAAAAGATCTTTAAAGTTTCTTAAAGTAAGAGTGGTTGGAAAAAATTTCCCCCTCTCAAATGGCCATTTGGAAAAATATATATTTACATATCCATTTACTTCAGGGGTGAGAGCAGATTTGCTATTTTGGTTCAAAGGAAAATGTTTTTGAAGTGATGGAAATCTCTATGTGTGTGTTTCTAGAATTAATATGCATGCATTCATTTTAGCGGTGGGATTTCCTACCAGGGGAATCCTCATTGGGAGAAGTACCTCAGTCCTGGGAGCATTTAAGGAAATTTTAATATCCAAACAAAAGCAGTATTACCATTGCTATCCATTCTCTCACCCAGAGGAGAAACAATTAATAATTTGCATATGCTCATGACACAAATTAAAGACAAAGAGCTCCTCACAGGCTGTGGTTACTTATGCAGACCTCTCAGCTTGCTCCATGGTTTCAGCCCAGTACTGCCCTACCTTCCAAATGAATAGCATCAAGCTATATAACTAAAATTAGGGGTTCTGGGCCCTCCGGCCCATTCCCACTGGAGAATCCTCTTTTCCCAATCAGAAACATCTCCCAATCCCTCCACAAGCTTCTAGGCAAACAGAACGTATAGTTCCAAGGGGGTAAAAACATGTATATACTTTGCCCTTTTTATTTTAATGGCCAAACATTGTAATGCTAGCTAAATAGAAATTCTTGTCTGTTAATAGGTTCCTTTAGTTTGTAATAAATAGGAATGCTAATGACTAAAATTTGGTATTTGGTATGCATTAGCTTTTGTGAGCTTTTCTTTACAGTCCTCATTGACATGCAATATGGCAAGCTTCCTTTGAAACATATTTATAAAATAACTACAGTATAATTAAACCAACAAAGCCATCTTTTAAGTAAGCTTAATAGCTCAGCTTTTTTTTTCACCTCAGTAAAATTTTATTTTAAAAAGAAAAATAGTTATGCCTCAATCCCACTGTATATTTTATTCTGTGCATCTAATATTTCCTTTGCATCTACAATCTATGCATATCTAATTCTTTTTGACAACTATGATTATTAATAAAGTGCTGGTGAAAGATATGCTTCATAGCTTCTTCAACAAGAATAATGGTTTTTTGTTAATGGAAATTGTAACATATCTTGACAGATACAATATATAAGATGGGCTTTTTTCTTAATTGTTAATATTGCTGTGCTGAATACACAAGGAGCAGATCAACAGATATGGCAGGTAATAATCACAGTGGATGCTATTTTATACAATGTAACTAAAAATATTTTAATGATATAAAAGCAATAGATAAATAAAAGCAATTATGTTTAATTTTGCTTTCCGCGTGCCGGCAATTTTTGGTGGTTGCTGCTGTTGCTGGTGTGTTTATTGGAGATGGAGAAGAAGCCGGGAGCGCAGCAGCGGCTCTGCCTTCTTGCTGCCCGAGGGTCCTGTGAACCGCCCTTTGCTCGCCGTGGCATCCGCATCCTGGGCGCAGGACCCGGTTGAATGCTAATTTGGGATGTACAGTTGCTTGAGTTCACCCAGTTTCCTGCAGTTTTGCAAAACTGTTCTCCTCTCCTCAGGCCTCACGGTTTAAGACCATGCGATTTACTGAAAGGAAAACTCAAAAGACACCAGGCGTGGGACTGGAGTCGCTAGAACGGGCTCTGACTGCTCCACCGCCTCCCGGAACCTGGCCACTCTGCTCTGCCCCTGGCGCCCAGCTCCACTACACCGAAACTCCGTCCTCTCCGCCGAAGTGCTGTCGTGCCCCTTACCTACCCCCTGCACAGAGAATAAACACAGTTGACATCGCTGTTATAATCTTTATTTAAAACTGTTTCCAAGGTTACAAATTACCGTGCCTCGTATGCAACAGGTTCCTCCGAAGCGGTATCATTACAGATTAACTGTAATGTGTAGGATTAGAATAAAAGCATAAGGGATTAGGTAAAAGGAGAGACGCTAGAGAAATAACACCCTAGCGCATCTCGACTGCAAGTCAGCCGAGGGAGACCTGGAAGGCGCTGGGCGTTGGGGCGCCGCGGCGCCGGACTCTGTTCCTGGGCTCACCGCCCGGCCTCAGCCCGGTAGCGGTCAGGGGCAACGGCGCTGGAAGGGTCAATCCCTAAGCCCGAGCTTAGGGACGAAGCTTCTTGAGCGCCAGGGACTAGAGATCGGCCGCGGGACTGGTGAAGCCCAGGGTCCAGCAGGCCGCACAGTCGAAGGATGCAGGCAGGCCTGAGGTCCGGCTGGGGGCCGCAGGAAGCGCGGCACCGGGACACGGTTCTCCAGCTCCGCGAAGCCCCCGAGTGCGGCGAAGAGATCAGCACGCCCACACAGGGGTCACTGGGTTTATCCTTGTGGCTGGCATCGCATTCAAGGCCCAGGCCTGATGTGGTCCCTCATAGAGTCCTCCTGGTCCCCTCCGGGATGGGCCCAGCGCAGACCGCCCGAGCCCTTCGGAGTCCAAGAGTTGGGCTTTCGCACCCGGCGGAGGCCATGCGCCCATCGGGCCACCTCCCCTGCCCGGTTGCCGCTTGCCCCTCTCGCTCCCGGAAGGCCCCAGAGCCCCCTCTCCCTTGGTTGTGTTTCCTGAGGGGCCAGAACTCGCCGCGCTGGCCCCAGCTGGACTTCGGCCTGCCCTGGGCCACGGCCTCCAGCCGCTGACGCAGCCCCGAGGGCTGTTTGCGTGTCGGGTGGAGGGAGCGGGGCTGGAAAAACAAACAGGGCCGAGGCGGGGAGGCTTGGGGAGGGGGCTGGAAGGAAGTGCGCAGTGTGGCAAAAGCGACGAACAAAGCCCTCTCGGGAGCCCCGTCACCCCTCGGTGACCCCGGGCCCGCCCCGCTGAGCCGCGACGCTCCCGGGCCTCGCCTCGGAGCAGGCCGCACCGCTCTAGCGGCGCACGCCGGGTGAGCCGAGGGCTCCGGGCGCCGCTGCCTCCCGGGCGCGGGCCCTCCTGGGTCCCTGCAGGCAGAGTCCGCCGCCCTCCCCGAAGGCTCGAGGGACAGCGTGGCGGATGGTGACGCCTCACCCCACCTCCAGAGCCACCAGAGAGAGGCTGAAGGGAGACGCCATGCCGATGTCCTGTGTCAGGAAACTGGGCGACTGGGGCGCGCTGGAGCCACAGCTGTACCGCAGCCGGAGAGAGGGCGAGCGGGCTCCCAAGTGGACGAAAGTGGGCGACCAACTTCGCCCAAACTCCTGCTTGCCAGAGGAGGGCCCTGGCTGAGGCGGCAGCGGGAGGGGACTGTTGCAAACAGCTGTTCCTCATACATATTTCATTACACCATCAGATAATGCGTCCCACCACCTTCTCAATTATTCACAGATAAACATTTTCAAGACGTTTTGACATCTGTCTTAGTGCCTGCTATTAATTTAGTAATCACTGTAGTTAAAAATGTATGGGATTTTTGCCGTCGGAGTACCTCCTCTCGGCGCGCGGGCCCAGTGTTGGGCTGCGGCGGGGAGCCCGGGCCCTCGGGGAGTGAAGACACCTTTGGAGGTGAGATGGCCTCTGTACCTCGGTAGCGCGTCGACACTGTGGTGGAGGGGATTAAAGGAGTATCTAGTTATTTGTAGGAGATGGTGATTCACCTCCCCCACCCGCATACCCTCGGCCCAGTCGCGCTGCAGCCCTAGACCCACAATGGTGTTCAGCCTTTTGCCCCGGGCAACGGAAATGGTTAGTTTCATCTAGGCAGCGGGTTTCTGCTGAGGAAGCTGCGGGTAACACTGGCCAGTTTATTTTGGGAGGGCGGGATGGGGGGAGAGAGAGAGAGATACACAATCATTGAGAATTTCTTACAACAACAACAACAAAACTAACAATGCAGCGATCTTCATTCAAGAGGTCACAGAAATGCTCAGTTTTGCCCTGATCGTGTGTCCTCAGCAGAAGTGACTAGAGCATTTGGGAAATTAAAAAAATAAATGCACTCCAGTCACTGTACACGGGGCATCTGTTTGTGTGATACATGTTGCAACCGGCACAACAATATACCTGCAAACAGTTTTTACATCAGACAAGTAGAGTTTGAACAATCTTGCAAGACTGGGAAGTAATAGAGAATATTTCCAACTTTGAAATATTGTATTTGTGAGAAAGGTTCTAGATAAACTATCCAAAGAGAGGGAGAGTACCTGAAGGCAGAGGAGTTGGTTTCTTTGTGTTCCAGAGCTCAGCTATGGGGAGTGAAAGTTATACTTTGGGTCTGAGAGTGATGGCCCCTTATAATTTCTCTGTGTGTCATGTGGTCTCTTCCTAAAATGAGATAGCAGGTGAACTCTCATTTGGGAATGAGGGAAAAACAAACCTGGATGAAGAAAAATGGCCAAAGAAGAACTGCCCTTCCAAGGAAAATTAAGATTACATGACTCTAAAGTGATTTTCACTTTTTATTATTTAAAACATCCATGAGAACAAAACTCTTGCTACAAGGGCCAGGAATAAAGTGTAACTTGAAAAAGAAAAGGCATGCAATGTTTGCCCCCAAAAGAGGAAAAAAAATTCTTCTCTACACACACCCACATCTCCTTGTTTCTAGGGCAACATCTGCTGTGACAGGTCCTCTGGGAGTGTTTTTTTTGGTGGTTCATTTCTTCTTCACAAAATGCGCCTTCCTTTGCCCCTTGAAGGATGGTCATCCGACTTGCTGGCCCAGAAACTCCTTTCTATCTCTCCCCCCCCCTTCCTCTATCTGAGCAAATATTTTCAGACTTACCCTCTTCCTTCAGAGAGAGGCTCAGAAAATGAGCTCAAAAGAGAAAGTTGGGAAGAAGGGGGAGGGGTACCATTGCTCCCAGCATTCCTACCTCTTTTGAAGAAAACCAGGCAAAAGCCACTGTCCAGAACTATTCCTTCAGATTCTACAGGCAAATGGAGCTGACATTGAAAACAAGCCTGTACAGTTATTCTGGTCTTACCAGAGACTGAGAGCCCCTCTTGGCAGCCCCTCAGCTGATTCTGGACATTGAACTCTGTCTGGGATTGGGGAGCAGGGGTAAGAATTTCCCAATATCTCACAAAGAAAATTAGTTTTTAAAACTATTCAGCTCACTTTGGAGTGTACTTTTACAGATTCATTTGATATACAAGGATTGGGATGTAAGTGGGGATAAGGGGCGGAGTTGAGCTAACAATTCTTTTAAAGACTAACTTCAAGAGAAGTGAAAGGGGGAAACAAGGGCCCTCCCATTTCAGGAACTGCAGTTTGACTTGAACTTTCCCATTTGGAATTAGGAATTCTGATCAGTAGGTGAAGATGTCCATGGGCTCCATTCAAGTCCTTCTCCAGAACGCAATTGCCTAAGCCAAAAATAATTGCAAACAAATAAAATAAATAAGCCCTGTCAAAATGAGTCTTTCCTGTATTGCCCTCTTCTGGTGTCTCCAACAGAGTAGGAAGGAAGGTGAAAAGCCTGGCTTAGAGGTGGTTGAGCTATTGGTTTTCTAGTCTCCAGGACTTGACCTGAAAACTTTCACCCAGGTGACTCAATAAAGTCCCCACCCCATGTCCCTCTTGAGGCCTGTATCCTGGTTAGACCTACTCTCTCTGTGCAGCTTCCTATACATCTACCTCTGTGTGTCTGGGGTCACTCCACATGGCCGCTTCTGTCTGCACCTGAGCAAATGGGTGTGCACCCATGCATTCGAATAATTATGCCTATAGACAAATCTTTATTTCTCAAATTCTGCATGAAAGTTCTGTGCAATCAGGTGACTCATGAAACTCAGCTGGCATGACCCATGGGGTCTGTATTGGAAAGAGAGGTATGAAGTGCAAACTCTGAAGTTTGGGTGGGATACAATGTTGATAAGGCTTCCTGTCTCTAGGGTTCCTAGGTCTCTTTCATACCTCCATCTGTTCTATTAACCTTTCAGAAGGAGGAGACCCTCAGATTATCCTGACCCCTCGAACCTCCTCAACCCTTCAGGAAGGGTGGGACCATTCCCTGGGACCTCTCCTGGTGGACTGTGGCTGGATTGGGCTGAATGCCAGGAAGTCGGGTGGAGTGAAAAATCTCCTTCGGACTCAAAAATGCAGCCCTCATCCTGGCCACCTCTCGGGCCAAGTGCGCCCTAGGTCTCTGGGAAGGGTGAAGACCCAGTAGTACAAGTCGTGGAACCTTGGAACCAGCAATATGAGCATTGGAGGTGGGGGTGACAAAACTCTCTTCCTAGGCTTCCTGGGAGCAGCAGTATTTGTAACTGGGACCTAGCCCGAGCCCGCCCCTTTGGCCCCTCCTCCAGTCCTCACCTTGGCGCACGGTACCCAGCAGGTTGCTAGAGCGCGGGTTACCACCACCGCCAAACACTTTGGGGCCACGCCATTTTTCATGGTCCCTAGAGGGCCCAGGAGCCTGGATCAGGAAGGAAGGAGATCCAAACGAATGACCATGGTTCCCCCAAAGTAATCATGCGTATTTCTCAGCCCGAGTCACCTTGTGGGCCTGCACACCTTCTTTTCTCAGAGGCTCGTAGGAGTGCTGGGCCTCTGCGTATGGGTTGAGGGGTGTGTGTGTGCACGTGTTCATGTGCCTCTGGCTTCTTGTGCATTCCTGAAATCCTCCAGAAATGTTTTCTCTTGGTTGAGAAAAATTCGGACATGCGACTAACTTCAGATAGCTTATTACTAAAGGACGAATGTGGGTCCGATGGGCAGTCGGTGTGTTTTTCTTGCGCATTCTCACAAAGTGAAGCCACCTCTCCCCGTCCTTCAGGCAATCTCCCTGGCCTGGTCAAAGGGCCAAGGCCCAGGAGTCCTGAGGCTTGGAGCCTGAGGCTCTTAATGTATATCTCGGTGTTATGATTCTAAGGCCCAAGCTGCCCCAGTGCCCATTCAGGTTCAGAATGGAAAACCTAGGTGGGAAAGGGAGACCTGGATAACCACCCTCATTTCCGTTGCAGGGTGAAATCCCAATCTCGGTGCATTGGACCTACCGACCAGACGTGTCACAGCCCACTCAGTCTGGGATCCGGATTGGCGGCGGCGTGGTGGGAGGGATGGTGAGGGAGTTGGGTTGGTACAGGATGGAGGTGGAGATGGAAAGAGGGAAGAAAAAGAAACAGAACTGAGCAAGAATGTGGAGATGGGGGAGGATGGGGTGGAGATGGAGTTGGGACTGCCTCGGAGAGCGCCGACTTCTCACCCTGTTATGGAGAGGTGCGTCTGGCTGCTCCGTTGCACTCCCCCCACCCCCGAAAATAAAGCTAATGATGTAGTAATTTAGGAGGAGGTGAGGGGCTGGGCGAGAGAAGGGAGGGGAAAGGATGGGGGAACGCACGCCCCAAGAGCGAAAGCAAACAGCTAGCTGTGGAGGCGCCGCCCGCAGTTCAGGCTTCCCAACAGGATAGCTGGACTGGGATCCACCCGGTATTTCGCAGGAAAGGGGGGGTGGGACGAAGCAAGAGGAGGAGAGTGCATTACTAGAGGACAGAAGGAGGGAGGGAAGGAGAGACAGGAGAAAGAGCGCACCGCGCGGTTTAAAAGGAGAGACTTACACTTCCTAATGAATATTTATCCACCGCTGTTCCATGCTCCCGGCTTCCCTTACCTCTCCGCAGGTAAGATTCAACCCGAGAGCCTCAACCCTGGGGGCTTTCCAACCACCCCAGTCGGGTCGCGGGTGGCCGGAAGGGAGGTCTCTTGGTCGGCGGGGGGCGGGGGGTGGGTAGGGGAAAGGGCGGCTGTGCTCCAAGCTCGGCTTGGGCACCTGGTCGTGCGACCCCGCACAGTCATGTACCGCGTGGTGGGCTACCTGAGTGGAATGGGTGTGAGTGCGCGTGTAAGAGAGGTGGGGGAGGGAGAGAGATGGGGGAGAGAGAGAGAGAGAGAGAGAGAGAGAGAGAGAGAGAGAGAGAGAGAGAGAGAGAGAGAGAGAGAGATGGGAGGGGGAGAGATAGGCTGTGCGCCCGCGAGCGCGCGCGTCTGTTTGTGGCGCGCTCTGGGGACATTTTCCGACTTTTCACTCGAACACCCAGGGTTTTTCGTCTCGACCTTCCTTTGCGTCCCCTCCCCCTCTTTTGCGCTCCTCCCTCTCCCCTAACCCATTCCTACCCCAGGCTGCCGAGACGCTCTTCTGCGGGCCTTTGTACGGCTGGCGCGGGCTCCCCAGGGTCGGATCCCTCATCTCTCATAAAAGAAGATGAATAGTTTTCACAGTAAACCCTCACACAAAGGTCTCCAGCCAAGGGGTCCTCTGTCTCCCTTCCTGTTAGCTGGCTCTTGAGGTGCTGTGACGCGCTCTCCCTCTTTCCCCCTCTTGGGGCGCCAGGGCCCACTCCAAGGAGCTGTGAGTGGTGATCAGGACCCGGAGATGCCGGGTGGAACTTCTCGGGGGCCTCCTGCCAGCCTTCTTGGGCAGAAATCCTGAACCCGAAGACCTCCAGGGGGAGGACGCAGGTTCTCCACCGCCCCACATCCCCACCTCGTCAGCGGGAGGAGGCCCGAGAACTCTGGCCCGCCTAAGGGGAAAGAGGGAGGGGTAAAGGAAGAGAGTCGGGGAGGGGTTGACAATATAACCGGAATTCTTTAAACAGACTTACCTGGCCACCTGTTGAGAATGCATTTGGGTTGGCTTGCTCCGGAGTTATGCGAAGTAGAAACACAAAGCAAACCCCAAGTTGGGCGAAAAAATCTTTCTGACTATGCCAGTCTCGGCCTGTCAGACTCCAGCTTTGCGCTAAGGTCGCAGCTCTGCGCTTGGGTCGCAGCTCTCTGCGCTAGAATCGCGAGGCTGTAGAGCCAAGAGCGGCTTTGTCAGGTGCCCCGCCACTTCAGCACTCCCTCATCCCAGGACTGGCCCTCGGACTAGGCGCTCAGGGTTCAGCACGGGCAGCTCGACTTAAGCCGGGGCAGGCTTTCTAAACCCTGCTCAGAAGTCAAGAGCAGCAGCGCCGCCGCTCTCCGCGGCCTTTCATGCCGCAGCCACTCCTTATTCTTGTGCCTCGGCCTCTCTGGGCGCCCCCGGACAAAGCCCCCCGGAGCCCGGCCGCTCCCTTCCCGCTAAATCCCCTTCGGGGTCAGCGCGCTACCAGCACCGGGCCGTGCGCCTCTCCTGCCAGTCCTTGTGGCTCTTAAAGAGCGGCACCCCCCCCTCCGCCCCGCGCGCTCCTCCGACCCCCGTCTCCCCGCCCCTCTCCTCTGGATCTAGCCCCCAACTCCGACGCCTGAGGTCCCTGCTGCCCTGACCATTGCCCGCGGACTCCCAACCCCCTCCTTTCTCCTCCCCCGAGCAGCTGGTGGGTCCTACCCTCCGCCTCAGGTTCCCCTTCTCTCCAACAGCTCCCACCGCCCCCCATCCCCCTCCCCGGCTTCTCCGCCCCTACTTTTGCCCTTTAGATTGATTGTGGCCCGGAACACTGGCTTTGACCAGCTGGGATGCTACCTAAAGATTGTTCGTTTGGGCTTGATTTTGGAGATGGAGGAATGGGAATGGGGCAGGGTATGCCCTTGTAGCTGGAGAGAGTGAGGGAGGGAAAGGGTAAAGGGGGAACTCAGATGGACTGAGGGCTCTGCTATCCCAAGGCCTACCTGGCCTTTTGGCAGAGGGTGAAGACTGGCCCTGGGCCACTCCTTCCTAGAGTTGGGCACCCTGGAATGGGGACTTGAGGCTATAAACTTGAGCATACCTTCTGTGTGGAAGTTATCTAGGCACATTGGGGGTGGGGGATCAAGGATACCCGGAATTTAGTCTGTGAGGACTCTGATTCCCAAACCTTATGTATTCATCCCTCTAAAAGTAACTTTCAAGGGTCCAAGGACTGTGCAGGGAGGGAGTAAGAGGTGACCTTGAATTTCAGTGGTCCAAGGAAAAGGGTCATGTTGGAGAGAGGAGAGTGTGAGGGAATCTATTCTTACTGAGGACTGAGGAACAATTTCTAATAAAGTTTCTTTATCACTTGCCCCAAGAAAAGGAAGAGGGCAAATAAATGGTTGCCTACGTTGCCCTTTCTTCCAGAGCTTTCTCCCTCTTCTTCTCCCCTAGGCCTGAATTAGGCCCAGTCTTCCAAGAATGATGGCTCTACCTAGGGTACTTTCTTCAGGAATAAAATATGATGAAAGAGAGACCAGAGAAGGCACTTGGGAGAGGGGAGGAGGGAATGTGGGCAGTTAGCATAGGCTGTAGTGCCCTGTTTTCCCTGCTGCCAACTGTCACAACATTTGACTGTTGGGTCTGTGTGGATGGTGGGGGCAGTGGTAGATTGGGGGAATTGGGTCTGCTCACCCTTTCTCAAATACCGACCCTAGTTCTAGTTGTCAGGAGAGGATTGGTGGGAAAGGAACTTGGGGAGGGAGGAGGATGAAAAGCTGACCCTCCCCTGGGCTGCCATTCCAACATTAGTCCAGATGCACCTCTAAGGAGTTGGGGTGACTAATTGATTTGTAGTTGGCCCTCTTGGGAGAGGGTGGCAGTGCATTCCCTAGGCTAGATTCCTAAGGCTGCAAAATCTGCCCCCACCCATTTCAAAGGCACAACCGGTATGGCTCCTATCCCCCAAGTCTTCTAGTCATTTCTCTTGGGACTAGATCAACCAGAGAGGCTGGGTTTGTGCCCACCCTCCTAGGCCTGGCAGTGGGAGGTGCTGCAGCCCAAGACAGAGCCAAACTTCTCTTGTTTGAGGATGTGGGGGGTGGAAGGGTCTTTAGCGGGTGGTGGGGCTCATTAGGCAGAGCGGGGTGCCGAGAGGTGCGCGCTGCCGGCCTCTGAAGCCGCCTTTGAGCCGTCGGGGCTAGTTCATTAAGCGGCGCTAACAAGGCGTACAAATGCCTGGCCCAGCAGCTTTCTTGCAATGCCGGGGCCTTAGCAGGGCGCCAGGCTAATGAGGGTCACTCAAAGGGGCTGATCAAATATTCAAATTTCCCCGCACGCCAGGAACTTTTATGCACCGAGAAAGTTGAGGCAACTGAGCTGTGTTTATGGTCCTGGGCGACAATTGCTTGGAGCGCGGGTCCCCGGAGGCTAAGGGGGGGGGGGGCGGGGGCGCGGGGAGGGAGCAGTTGTTGTTGTTGTTGTTTTTCAAAGGAAAGTAATCGGGGTCCTTGAAGGGCTTCGCGGGCCTCCCCGCCAGCGCGCTGCGCTCCCCTGCGCCCTCCCTGGCGGTATTCGCCAAGAGCCTCAGTTTGCAGCTTGAGGTGAGGCCCAGACCGCAGGCCACACTGCCAGCCCCCACTTCTGGATGTCCAGGGAGCCAGAAGGGGCGTTGCCCCCAGCAGGAATTCCTCCTGGCCACCTGGGTCTGCTGTTTAGAGCAAACTAAGGCCGAATAGGGTGCAGTAACCCCAGCCCGCCGGATCCTCCTCTCCTGGAGGCCTTCAAACTCCTTGGCTTTCCCTGTAACTGGGAGCAAGAGAGTGGGGAACCCTAGGGTACGCTTTCTGGTGGAGTTGGGACTTTCCCAGTGTTGGGGTAGGGTTGACAGTTGTAAATAAATGCCCTGGAGGCCAAGAGAGAACTCGCTGCAGTACAAGCGTCCCCTTTCCCTCTTGCACCAACTGAACGCTGTCCGTCAGCTGGCCGCCCTGATCGCCATTGAGGAGGGGATGGTGGCGACAATTCAGCACAGGTGACTTTGGCCTGTACCAGTGACAGTCCCAGATTCACCAAGTCTCAGATCTTAGAGTTTGAACAGTGAGAGGGCAAGGGAGAGACCTAGAGACCCCGACTGTCTGAGCCTATCCAGCCCGGCCTTGCCGCTCTGAGCGACTAGGGGTGCAGTCACTCTCCGCACCTCACCCCCTCCAGGAGTTCCCCAGGCTCACTTGCCGGCCTTCGCGCTGCTCAATGAGGTCCCCAGACCTGCGAGAAAGGCGGCGTGGGCCCTGAAACCCGAAGTCCCTCTGCTCCCATTTCCCCAGTGCCCAACTCCTAGGGATGTGGGAGGGGACGTTCCGGTGCTTCACTGTATCACCCAAACACACACATCCAACCACCCTAGACCGAGACCTTGCGGAGCCTGCGCTCCCAGTCCCGCCCGGAGCCTCTCCCGCCATCCGCGCGAAGGACCCACCGCCCCGCCTCCCCGCCCAGCTCTCAGGACTCTCAACTTACTGGCTTCAGGCGGCGGGCGTGGTGCTTCCGGCCAGTGCCTAGAGGCGCTGGAGGCAGCAGGGCCGCGAGGAGGGCTCGCTGGGCCGCGCCGAGCTGGGCTCTGTGGGAAGGCGCGGACAGTCGGGGTCTGCTGCCCGCCCCGCGGCGCCCGGCTGGGTCCCGGCGCACAAAGATGCGTGCCTTGCCGCCGCCCTCCTCTCGGCTTTGCGCTCCGGAGCTGCGACCGCCACCCGAACAGGCAGGGTGCAACGGGTTGGCAGATGCCCGGGCAGAGGCTGGGGGGCAGGGGTGACGCTGAGTGGAATCTCGACCCCGCTTTCCTCCATTCTCCCTGAGTGGCGAGGGGTTTTCGATGTCAGCGTTTCGGCCGAGCCCGCGGCCCCTGCCCAGCTTTCCTCTGGGGGCTGGCACCGCAGCAGCAGGGAGAGGCCAGGTCGCTCCCACCCGGAGGCGGGGGGTTGCGGAGATGGGGTGGGACTGGTCGGGTTCACCCGCCCGCCCGGCGCCTGGGTCCCCGGCTCCGGGGGATGTAGTTTCGGGGTCACGAGCTGCTTTCAAAAAGTTGAACACAATATTCGGAAACCCACCCGTAGGAATTCTCCCCCCACACGCGGCACAATACCCACTCCCCTCCCTTTTTTCATTCCTTCCTCCCCCGCTTCCTCCTCCTGCCCCTTCCCCCTCCCACCTTTCAGTCTATAATCCTTCCCCAACAAGAGAAAGGGATCGGGAAGAAAAGATGAAGTGTCTGTTTTTGTGTCCCAACCTTTGGGCTCTTTCTGGGCCCACAGTGAACGACCGCCCAGAGCTTCGAAGCTGAGCAGAAAAGCACTCACAGCTAGGCAGAAGACAGAAAGAGAGGAAAAGACCCCCGAAGTGGGGCTTGTCGGGTCTTCCTCTTTGGAGGAGTATTTCACTGTCCCTGTAGGGAAGCTTAGGACTCGCTACCCCCAGCTGCCTTTGACTGACTGAACCGGTAAGGGCCCTTCGCCCAACCCAGAACCTCCTTGGTGTCCTAGAACCTTCAATGAGACTCTCACTTCTGGGCTCTCCTAGGCCTGGTGATGCAGGAGTCACGGCCCAAGCAGGGCCTGAGCTTGGGGTTTAGGGCCTGGGGCAATTGTGGCCCCAGTGACGTTAGGTTTCCCATTTAAATTTTCTCGATCTCTTTTTCTCTCCTCCCTCATTGAAATCTCCAAAGTGGTGTAAACCCGGTGCCGCGCCCCCAGATCTGCATCGGAATGCAGAAAAGATCTGTTTTTTAAAAAAAGTTTTGAATTCCTCAATGATTTTTCTTCTGGAAAGACAGCTTAGGATAATTATTTCAGCTTTATTGAGGGCAGATTAGTTGAAGTCTGGGCGCTGCGTTTCAATACGCGTTGTACACGGGCCGACAATGTGGGCATTGTTGGCTACTGTGTGTGAATCCATTCAACATATACACTTTTTAACACCAAACCGAGTCCTGTCTAAATATACACAGTGCATGGGGGAAAGACGTCTGTGACCCCGACAAATCTTCCATAGTTACAGAAACCTCACAAAGGGAGGCCCGCCTCAAGACGCTGATTACATCTTCTTAAAAGCAACATACCTAGGAATTAACACCCTCGCCTGGCCTGGGGGCTGTGATGGCCTCAGGGAGGGAGGGCCCTCTACATCCTATGGACATTTTAGGGTCTGTTTTAGGCTTGCAATATTACTTTCCCCATAGAGATTTAGTTTTATTATTATCATCATTATCATTATTAACTCATGGACAAATAAACAATTTCCAGGCCTTGTCTGCTTTCTCAGGGTGGCCTCCAAAGTCTCAGTGCCCTTCTGGGGCTTATGGGCAGGCCCAGAGCAGTCTAATATGTGGTGGCAGAGAGATGGTTCTCCCTAGGGTCCAGAGGGCTCCCAGGCTTCAGCTCCTCCACGACTCCAGGAGTCAGATGAAGTCTAGAGGAAAATAAAAAGTCAGATTGCTTTTTAAGATGGAAAGAAGTGTACTGTTATTTCCACTATTTTAAAATTCAAGGCAATTGGAGAAATCAAGGCTTC
This sequence comes from Urocitellus parryii, assembly GCF_045843805.1. Lineage (NCBI taxonomy): Eukaryota > Metazoa > Chordata > Mammalia > Rodentia > Sciuridae > Urocitellus > Urocitellus parryii. The sequence goes on from NC_135542.1 coordinate 66,940,525, forward strand.
TTGTCTGGAAGCAGAGTAAAGTCCGGCTGAAGCTGAGGGAGTTAGGATGGATATAACCAAAGGGCACAATCGGAGGCCAGAACCGTCTTCAGCACCCTGGGTCCTGTGCTCAGGCTCCCAGGTGCTACATGCCCTCTCTTCCAATCTGGGATCTGGTGACTGCTTAGCCAGGATCGGCGTGTGGTTGGCCCCATGATCTCATCTCTCCTTTCTTCCTTTCCACTATTAGTGCTCACATAGGCAGAAAGAGGCAGCCCGACGTGCACACCATGTGCAAACCTTGCCGGCCGGCTCTGCTGGCCCTGGGCCTCTCTTTGCAGGCAAGCCGCCTGGTGTTCCTGAGGCATGGGGAGACTCCTGCTTTCCAACAAAATCTCCCCTGTAATTGGTCATCTCTTTCAACTACTCAAGGTCCATAGCTTTTCGAATTTCTGAATCAACTTCTTTGGGGAAGAGGCAAGAGGAGGCTCAGAGACAGCCAGAGAAAAAAAGAAGGGGAGGGGGGAGGAGGGGAAGTGGCGAGATTAAGAGTTGCAAAGATTTAAAAAAAAAAAAAATCTTTCTCCCTGGTCTCCCTCATTCCCTCCTCTCCCCTCCCCCCCTCCTCTGGCTAAGTGGTAAAACCGTCCTTACGTTCTCGGTATTGATTGGCAGGGCTGACAGTGATTGGCAGTGGTTGCCGTGGCAACGCCACAACGACACGCAGCAGACCAATAGAAAAGCGAAACAAAATGTTTCAATGCTGCACTCACTGTGGATTTAGGGGAGATATTATGAGGCTGTTGTCATTAGGGCGATTGCTGTGGAATCGCTGAATCTTGACTCGGCAGTGGTTGGCTCTCGCTCTCCTCTCTCTCCCTCTCCCTCTCTCTGTCTCGGGTTCTCTCTCTGCGCGCGCGCACCGGGCCGCTCTCCTTCCTCCCTCTCTATGTGGCTGCGCGGGTGTGTGTGTGTGTGGATGTGTGTGGGGTGTGGGTGTCCCTTACGTCCTTCCTCCTCCCCCTCCTCCTCCTTCTGCTCCCCCCTCCTTTCCCTCACCTCCTCCCCCCTCTCCTCTCCCTCCTCCTGGTCCTCATCGCCCCTCTCCTCCTCTTCCTCCCCTCTCTCTTCCTCTCCCTGAATTTTCTCCTCTCCTCTCAGGTCAGTCCATGGTATTCCGCTCCCCCCTAGACCTCTATTCCTCCCACTTCTTGTTGCCAAACTTCGCGGATTCTCACCACTGCTCCCTACTTCTGGCGAGTAGCGGCGGCGGGAACGGTGCGGGAGGCGGCGGCGGCGAGGGAGGCGGCGGCGGCGGCGGCGGCGGCGGCGGCGGGAACCGTGCGGGAGGCGGCGGTGCTGGCGGAGCAGGCGGCGGCGGCGGCGGCGGCGGCTCCAGGGCCCCCCCGGAAGAGTTGTCCATGTTCCAGCTGCCCACCCTCAACTTCTCGCCGGAGCAGGTGGCCAGCGTCTGCGAGACGCTGGAGGAGACGGGCGACATTGAGCGGCTGGGCCGCTTCCTCTGGTCGCTGCCTGTGGCCCCCGGGGCGTGCGAGGCCATCAACAAACACGAGTCGATCCTGCGCGCGCGCGCCGTGGTCGCCTTCCACACGGGCAACTTCCGCGACCTGTACCACATCCTGGAGAACCACAAGTTCACCAAGGAGTCTCACGGCAAGCTGCAGGCCATGTGGCTCGAGGCTCACTACCAGGAGGCCGAGAAGCTGCGCGGCCGCCCACTCGGCCCGGTGGACAAGTACCGCGTGCGCAAGAAGTTCCCGCTGCCGCGCACCATCTGGGACGGCGAGCAGAAGACGCATTGCTTCAAGGAGCGGACTCGGAGCCTGCTGCGGGAGTGGTACCTGCAGGACCCCTACCCCAACCCCAGCAAGAAACGCGAACTGGCGCAGGCCACCGGCCTCACTCCCACACAAGTAGGCAACTGGTTTAAGAACCGGCGGCAGCGCGACCGCGCCGCAGCGGCCAAGAACAGGTCAGTGGCGGGGTCCGCGGCCTGGCTATAGCCTCTGGAGCCGGGGAAGGAGTCAGGGGTTGAAATGCCGGCAAGGGGGGCAAGGTAGGGGAGGCCGCCGAGCTCCGGAGAAGCCGCGTCTCTCTGGCCAGTTGGAGAAAGTTTCCGCTTGCCCCTGGCGCGCGGAAGAGGGGCGGGCTGTGGGTTTATTGACTGCTTTGCCGGAGAAGGGCTTTGGTCAGCGCGGAGAGCGAGTGCGTGCGACCCCGAGTGCCCACAGCCCTGGTCCCTGCCCCTGGGACCATTAGCGGAGCTTTGCACCGGCCCATCTCCTCTGCCCGACCCCAGCTAGGCGCTCCTCTGGGCCGAGACAGAGAAAGAAGGAAAACACTCCATGTTATCTGGTCCTTAATTCCATGCATTGCAAAAAATCCAAGAGAAATCCACGAATGTCAGGGAAAGGAGAATGAACCTAGGTCCCTGCCACAAAGGGGAAAGGCCACCGTGCTGAGGGCCGTCTTCTGGCAACACTACAGTTTGTGGGTCCGGAGCAGGAGAGTCGGGCTGGGGGACTGCAGAGGCCTAGTGAGTGTGTTCGCGCTCGCGCGTGCGCGTGCATATCCTTGCTTTCATTCCCCAGCCCAGGAGCATCCCTTTGGTCTTTTAACTTGGGAAGCCGACAGGAACAGCCATGCTGCTGGCAAGTTGGTCACTAAGTCACAAAGTTATATACTGGGTTTGACGGTCAGCGGAGCAGGTTTAGGAGGAAGTAAAGGAGAAAAAGAACTAGAGGAAGGGGGGTGTGGAGATGGGAAAGAAGGGAGACAGAAAGGAGGAAGTGGGTGAAAGCCCTGATGTCGAGCTTGCCTCCCTACTTAGCCTGAAAGTCGCAGGGCCTACTATAATACAAGGAGCAGGACCATCAGCTACTGGCAGCTGCTGGTGACTGCAGGCTGAGAGTGAGTTCCTGGAGTGTGTTGTGATTTAGCTAGCCCCTGCCTGAGCCCAAGGTCCTCTCAGCCCTGCCTACCCAGCCCACTTTTCGCCCGATGGGGGAAGCGCCCAGGGCCAGGCAAGGCCTCCTTATGGGGAGAACACAGAGACTCTAGGTTCAGGCAGCCGGTTCCTAGCTCGGGAAAGAGGCAGCCAGATCCTGCTCTGTGCTTCTCTCCTGCCTTCTTCTTCCTCCTTTCTCTCTCTCCCTCCTTTTTTCCCACTTTTAGCTCCCAACTTCCCCATTTTTGTCTTCCCCGGATCCTGCGCTCTGTGCAGGGATCCAGAAAGCAAAGGCGGCGGGTCCTAACCCGGGAGAGGCGGCGGGTGAGAAACCCGCGGCTCTGGGTGTGTGTTTGGGGGAGCCGGAGCAGGAGGCACTATGAGGACCCCACGCTCTCCAGGCAGCTGGTTCAGTCTGAAGAGGCCCTGGGGCTGGGGAGGAAGAAGCTCTCTGTTCCTCCTGACTTCTGCTCCTTCAGGGATCGTCGTCCTTTGCTGCGTGCCCAGGCCACCCCAGGCGGCCGGCCTCTGGTTCTACCTCTCCTGAGTCCGGTCCCTATCTGGGAAGCTTTGGGAAGCTTCCCTGGGGAAGGGAGCCAAGAGCCAAGACTCGGGCTGGGGAGTCTCTTCAGCGCCCAAGGAGTAGCTGGGTGCGTTGAAGGGATGAGCGCAGAGAGCGCAGTCGGGGGAGGCGGATAGGGTCACTGGATGGGGGAAGGCCTGGGAGCGCGGGCGGCTGCAGGCCCGGCTCCCTGCAGCGCCGGGCAACCGGCTGGCGGGCCGTTGTGTTAGCGCGAGCACGGCTTTCTCTCTCCCGCAGGCTCCAGCACCAGGCCATCGGACCCAGCGGCATGCGCTCGCTGGCCGAACCCGGCTGCCCCACGCACGGCTCGGCAGAGTCGCCGTCCACGGCGGCCAGCCCCACCACCAGTGTGTCCAGCCTGACGGAGCGCGCGGACACCGGCACCTCCATCCTCTCGGTAACCTCCAGCGACTCGGAATGTGATGTATGATAGCCAAGGCTGCCCTCCTCCTCCCACCCCCTCCTTCCCCTCCTCTTTCCCCTCCTCCTCCTAGCCCTCCTCCTCTTCCTCCTCTTCCTCCTCCATCCCCAGAACAAACCGAAATCAGGATACACAACCATACACACATATAAGTCCATACACACTCCCACCCCAGCCAAAAATATATAAAAATCAAGAAAAATAACAAATTAACCGCAAACCATCAAAAATCCCAAACCACCATCTACCACCACGGCCAACCCAAAGGACCTCGACGCCAACAGACAGTCACAAACGCTGATGTTGCGGGCAGAAAACATAAAAGAGGTGACAATTGTATACTTTCTAGGACAAGCACGGCTTCTCCTTTTGGTTCCCACGGACCCGGCACCCCACCTGCATGACGATTTATTTGTATCTGGGAAAATATTCTCTCTAGTTTAAAATGATTTAAAGAGTCGACTATACAAAAACCACCACCACCACGACGACAAGACGACAAAAGCAAAACAGACAAAAAAAGGAAAAAAAAATCTACCATCTCCGCTCCGAATTTGTTTAAAAAAAGAAAGAAAGAAAAAGAAAAAAAAAAAAAAAGAACTCCTGGAGAGAGAAATAGCAAATGTTTCTCGCCTTTTGTTGCGCTCTCTCTCTTTTTTCCTCTCTTGCTCTCTTTCTTTCTCTTTCTTCTCTCTGTTTTTAAGTCCAAGTATTGGTCAAACAAGATGCAATCTTCTGTTTTTTGTTCAGCAGACAATCATTTTCGTAAGCACCTTTTTTCTCTCTACTCTGTCACTGCCTGTGTGGGTACTGGTTATAAATGTGGAAAAAGAATAGTTATGACTGTAACAGATTTTTATTTTTATTTCAAAATTTTATATGAATTATGTATATCTTAATGATCGGTCATTTTCCCAGTTTGTAATATATGTGTAGAAATTGCCTGTATATGATATTGCTTTTTCTCCTCTCCCTTTCTTTCTCTCTTTCTCCCTCCTTTCTTCCTCCCACCCCGCTCACCTGTCTCTTTCCTTTTGGGGGTGTCCCCCTCCCACTCAGTGTTGCTGGCGTCGACTTGGTACTCCAGGCAAGGCGTGGTGGCCTGGGTTAGGAAGAGGGACCCCGGCGCTAGCTAAAGCGGAGAGTGAGACCGTAGTATTCTTATGCAAAAGCTATTTCAAGTATTTCTTAGCTGCTTTGGAGGTATCTCTCACTCCCCGTAGGGCGCTTTTACTGTTATCTTAACTGCGTGTTTATCTATATGTAAAAACTTTCTATAAGCAAATACAGTATTCTCCATTTTCTTATCACTCCCAGAGACTGGTGTTTTTATCCGCCCCTGGCCCGCAGCCCCAGGGTGCAGCGGCCCAGCCTTGGCTCTCCTCGGGTTCGGTGGACCACCAGAGCTGGGGCAGGATTTCCAAGCTTGGTCTGAGCTTGGCTGGGAGTTGGGTGGAAAGGCTGGATCGTGGCCTTCTGACGAGGGGCTCAAAGGAATCTTCAGCGAAAAGGCTGAGAGGACACGGGGTGGAGGGGGCTACCACAGCCAGTTTCTTCCGCGAGATGCCAGGCTCAGGTCCGCCCAGGAGCGTTTTTATCTGGGAATTTTAACCTGCCGAGGCCCTTGGGGTGCTTTGGGCATCTTTTGGTTGTTGTCGCTTTGCTTTTTAAAAGGAAAAACGCACAAGGTTGCCAAACCCAAGCATGCATCCTCAGCGATCTTGGAGGTGACAGGTTTGGTCTTCCTTTAAAAAAAAAAAAACAAAAAACTTTTTTTGTGTGTGTGGTGGGGGTGGGGGTGGTATTGGGTGGGTTGGTACTGCGGTCCCGGTGAGAAATATATGGGAGCTAGAGAGCTGGGAATTTTCCAGAGTTTAGGACCTAGAATCAGGATTGGCCCCTGAACAGTGTGTGTGTGTGTGTGTGTGTGTGTGTGTGTGTGTGTGACCGTGTGACTTGCCTTATGGCTCTTGATCTTTCTTCCTGAAATCTCTTCCCATCTTTTGGGATCAGTTCCTCCAGCCCCTAAGACATTTCAGAATTGGTTTACACTTTAAAACAAAAGCCAGGGAGTGGGGGAAACCACAGACTCTTGTTCCTGCTGGTCCCAGGCCTCCCTGCCTGGTGCAGGGGCCCCACAGATCCCAGGGATAGTGTGGCTGACTGTGGCTCTGCCACTGCAGGGCAGGGCGGACTGGGCCCAAGGAGGAGCTGAAGAAGTAATTTCAGAAAAGTTGTCCTTCACTTTGAAAGTCCAATTTCCAAAGCAAGGAGAATTAGAGTGAGACGTGCTTGGAATTTGGCCTGCAGTTTCCAAACTAATTTTGACTTCCCATTTCCTTTTACTTTCATCCTGAGCAGTGCCAAGGGAGTTTATGTGGACCAGGCTGGGCAGAGTGGCTGCCTTGTCCGAAGGTACACTGGGTAGCAAGAGGCCTGCTCGTCAATGGCAATCAGGGTTCCTGTGGGGGTCCCTTCTTAGAACCAGGGGATCCAGTGGACATCCAGAGCCTCCAACTTCTGTGGCCTGGCTCACAGCATCAGAATCTTCATGTGTTCACTGTCTAAGAAAATGTTCCCCCTGCAGCTATGTTTCAGGAAATATTGACCCAGATAATAGGAGTTTGGGAAAGGAATCCCCTGGATTCTACCTGCCTTGATCCTTAGCTCATGGACGAGGGGTTCTGTTACTTATTTTTCTTTTTAAATAGGTAGTCACATTCTTGACCCAAAACTTGGGCCTGGAACCCCAGAGAAGTGGCTGCCTCAGTATGGAGGGTCTGAGCAGCCAACTAACCAGAAATGATGGAAAGGGGTAGGGCATTGAGGGAGGGTAGATTTGAAGGCCCCAGCCTGGTGATACCAGGGGCAGGTACATTTTTGTTGGGTCAGGGGACAAACTTAGGAGTTATGTATGCTTCTTTCTGTCAACATAACCTGACAGAAAAAGCTGACTTGGGACATCAGTGCCCACTCCTTCTCCACTGAAGAAAGCAGGTTATCAGATTCCATAGCAACCTTCAGCTTGGAAGGCCTGGTCGCTGTTGGATGTCACCAGCCTCTTGCCTATCTGTCTGGCTTGCTATCACGTATTGCTTCTCTCATTCCCTATATCTCTACCCAGGTCTGCACAAATACCAATATTCTACTCTCTGCACTTTCTGACCTTACCTACAAGTCCCCTGCAGGAAGAACAGGAGTGCTTGTCGAGGGCAGTATATAAATGTGCAATTCTGAATGTGGGGCTTTCAACACATAATCAAGGTTTGTATACAAAAGAAGGTGTGTATGATGTTTGGTAAAAGTGCACGTATAGAGAGAGCATCGGTATGTGTCTAGTTTTCATGTAAATTGCATGGAATATACAATACTTGTTTATGGTTTGAGCGGTTTATATATGCCTACTTCTGCAAGGAGTATTAGGGTGACCCCAATACACCTAGAGGATGCTGCATGTTCAAGGACTTTCTGTGCAGTGTCCTTGTGGGTCTTGGTTCTCTTGCAGACATGTGTGAGTTTCCTTGTTCTTAGTCAATCTGCAGATAAGACCACCAAGCTGCCCATCCCTAACAGGTCTTCCTTTCCCTTTAAGAAATGGGGTGTCACAATAGGTATTCATTGTCTGGAGGGAAAAGGGGGTGGGTTTTCTTAGTTTACCCTTTACATTAATAGACTGCAAATATTGCTGTGGATTTGGCCTCTGCCTCTTTAAACATAGGAGTGAGGAGAAAGAGACCCTTTTCTGGCCAGATCTCTCTTTTTGCCAGCTGCCTGCCCATTTTCTTTTCGGGTTGTCCAAAGCCATGGCCAAAGCAGTCCAAGCCTCAGAGGCTGCAGAGGCAGAACTCCAGGGCAAGACCTGGCTGAAGTACTGCTTGGAAGAAGCCACTCCACCTTGTGCGCAGCCACCTCACCCCCCTACCTCCTAGGAACGTTGCAGATTGTATCTGGGCCAGTGGAGTGTGTGCATTGGTGTGTGTGAGCGCTGGCATGGGCCTCATGGGCCTGGATCAGGCCAGATAAGGTGGCCTAAAGCGTTAACCATCAGTCCCCTCTTTCTGGGCCGCATAGCAGCCTTCGAACTGGCTCCTCTCCTGGTATCCAAGTTTCGGACTTAACACTGTGCACTGAGTACTGTGCACTTCCGCCCAGTGCCCAACCCCACAATATTTCCAACCTTCCAACCTTCTGCAGTGTGTTTAGTACCTGGGCCACTTACTTTAGGGTGCAAGGAGTTTTAAGAATATCAAACCACTTGGCGACTTAGCAATGTTTTCTTCCCGGGCTCCCTCAAAGAAAAACAATGGCAATCCAGGATTTGCATCTGAAATCCAAAGGGCTCTTGGGGTGTGAAACTGAAAACAAAAACAAAACAAAACAAAACAAAAAAAATCTGTATCAAAGATTTGACCTCTAGAAGCTTCCTGAGGAAAGATGGGCCAATCTACTCCCGGTCTGCTCACCTCTCCCCCTACCTTGCCCTTCCCGCCCCTGGCCCCAGCCCAGAGCCTCCACCAGGCTCCTCTTTTTGCCCTTCTCAAATCCTGCGGAATCGACTGCCCAGTGCCAACACAGTTGATTATCCCCAGAGAGACGGGGCAACTGATTAAAATGAAATGACCCGGAAGCTGCCATGGCGCAGGGCTGGGATGCCGATCGATAGTGTGGCTAGAGGCCCTTGAGCCTGGCAGGTCGGGGCTGGGATTGGTGTTAGAGGCAGTGGCACTAAGCAGGGGTGGCCAGACTTTGGGCAGGCACCTAGCACTGGCGAGGCACTGAGTAGACCAGACTCAGGCCTAGGCACACCTAGGATGGTGGTGAACCCTAGTGTGGGCTGTGGAGGCGGGCTGAGAGGAGGGAGAATGGAACACCCTGGCACATTCTGGAAACAGCACATCACCAGGATCGCGGCAGCTTGCAGCCTAGCTTCAGTCCTATGGCACCTTGGACGCGTGAACGTCCCAATCACTCTTCCCAGTCTTCTGCCTCTGGGCCCTCTCATCCTGCCTAGGCCTTTGTGTGGCTGTCACCTGGAACACCGGCAGCCACCTCAAGGTTTTCATGGGCCCTCCCCTTGTCTCTTCCACCCCGAAGCACTAAAGAGACCCTGGGCCACAGATCCTCACTTTCAGACCCCCTCAGCTTCCACTGTCGAAGCCCTTTCCGGTCCCAGCTGAGCTGAGCCTCCAGGCCCCAGTGTGCTGGCTGGGGTGGCCGTCTGGCCCCAGGGAGGGAGGGGGATGGTGGGAGGGAGCCAGGGAGGAGGGGAGCAGTACTAGCCCGGCTCCAATTTCTCCGGTCAGCTGAGCACAACTTTCCATTCGAGTGTATTCATGCAGTGGCTGATTGAGCTCCGCTGGGCGGGCGGGGCTTGGAGGGAGGGGGCAGGCACAGCCTGGGGACACAGAGGGAACGCCACACACACGCACACACTTACACCTCACCCCCAAGCCATTTCGGCACAAACACAGTCTTTTCCTTACATTCACCTGCCCCTGGAGCAATTTCCTAACACTCATAGATCTCCTTTCCTACACAGCACAAGGTCTGTCTTTCTGCTTTACCCTTTGCATATTTTACATTAGTCCTCAGACACAAACACAAGAGTCCTTCATTCTCTTTCTTCTTTCCAGGTCTCTTCCCCAGGGTGTGTACACTCCAAAGTGGCATGGATGCACACACAAACCTGTCCAACCTCACAATCATGCCCTGCTACAGAGCTATCCAAATGCACACTGCAATAGAAACCTACATCTGTGTAAAACAACACTAGCACCCACAGATCTGAAGTGCACAGCCTGTCATACACAAAGGGGTGAGGCTCACTAAAAGTTTGCACATGAGAAAGGGAACAGAAGAGCAATAAACTCAGAAGACACAGCCACTACTATACATTCACCAAGACAAACACACAGAGGATACTCAGAAGAAGACCTCAAACACAAGTGAACCTGGTACCCAATCTAAAGACATAGTAGAAATACTACCCAGAGGCATCCAACCCCAAACCATATAGCCTAACTCTGCACTCAGCACAGGAGGTCAACATTTGCCCAACCTCATCTATTCCCAGAGTGTGTTCCCCGGCACTGGCTTTAGTTTGTTGGATTTTGAGATGAGTATTTACCATCATAATTAATTTGCGACTATTATTCAACAGAAATTCTTAGCAAGGCCCCTAATGACTGAGCGCGCTGCTAATTAGCGGCGTGGACGCCTTTGGCTCTGCAGCCCTGGACGCACGCCGCCGCCTCCTGCCTGCCTGCCCGCACCTCGTGCGTCCGCCATGAACCGGCGCTCTCCCTCCAGGCCCAACTTCGAGGAAGAACTGAGGACCGACAGACACACGTGCATGTGCGGGCGTATGGAACCCAAGCCACAGCCACCACTGCCTTCCCCCCATATATCTGACCTGAAGAGTCAGCGATTACAGGGAATGGGGAAAATTAATTTCAGAGAGGACCACGACTTGGTCACTGTCACACAGCAAGCCTCTACCGTCATCCCTCCTACGCCTATTTTCGCGGGGGCACACAGGGTGAGGTGTAAGTGAGAGCAGGGAGTGGGGTAGGGCAGGGAGTGGCACCCCCAGGCTTTGCGGGTCTGGGCAGCCACTTATCACACAACCTGCTCTAAGACCTTGCAGTGTGTCCCACCATGTTTCCTACAAGCCTCCTACTGGGGCCAGGTGGGAGAGCAGTGTCTGCTAGAGGCTAGGCACAGGACTTCCAACAAAGCCCAGGGGATGAACAGGGATTTTAGCTGGCTCCTCTCCCAGAATGAATAGGCCTCTAGGAGCCTCCAGGGCTTCCCAGTGGACTGGGACTCTGTGAATGTGAAGTGTATGGAGATGTGTGAACTTTGTTGAGTGTGCAGTGAGGCTATTTTGCAGAGTCCTTTGAGGTGCAAGAAAAATGTTTACCTCGCTCAGGTGACATATCTACATACAGATGTGCCTGGAAGCCTGTTGAGAGACCCATGTGCACTGGGGGGTATGATGTGTCTTGGTCCCAAAATATCACATAGGTTCTCTAAGATGGGAGAGGAGAGAACAAGCATGATTTAGCCTGCCCTCCAGTTGCTCACAGTCTTGTGCGAGGGATAATTGAGGTCATCAGTTGAAAACAGACCCCTTGTTAGGCACACGTGGAATGTCTCCAGGAGTGGTAAATTTGTGATTAATTACAAATTTGGGAAGAGATGGCATTGACAGAGAGGTGGACTGGATTGAGTGGAAGGGATTCCAGGAAGGGAGGGCTGGAGCACAGCAGGAGCAGGTGCTGGTTGCGGTGGGGAGCAGGGCAGTGGGGCTGGTGCAGGGGCTGGTGTGATGTGGGTGGGGCCCATGAGTGTTGACAAGGTGGAAATTCAGTCTGAGGAAGGGTGAGTTGCAAAGTCACACAAATTGTGTGGCCTTGATCCTATGGGCTCTGGGAAGACAATAAAGTTTTGTAAAAGCATTCAGGGGCCACATCTAGAACTCAAGGACTTCAGTTGGAGGGAAGGAGAGAGACTGAAGACAGGAGGGCCCTTAGGATACTTTCCTATTGGCAGGCAAGAAGCTAAGGCTTGAGCTGGGGCCACATTATTGATGAAAGGTATTTCCAAGGAGGACTTGATGACCAGTTGGAGATCTATGGTCTCCTTAATGTCCCAACCTCAGTGTTTGTCCCCCTTTTTATGAATCTGTGACTGGACCCTAAATCCTGTCCTCCTCACCCCAGTTCCTCCAGAAGCATGGTGAGAAGTTTGTCAGTGGACTCCCAAGAATCAAATTCTTTGCACCTTGTTCTGGAAGCCATCCCTTACCTAGAATGGGAGTCCTGTATGTCTAGATGGCCCATGCCCACCCATCTGCCTTAGTTCCACTCTGCCCTAACAGGCTCTGAGGGGGTGCCTATGTGGGCAGGAAACCAGCATGCTAGGCAAATGGGAGGAGGATCCATATGAAGGTCCCCGGGTAGTCCAAGGTGGAGCAGGGGACCCAGACCACCACTTCTTCACTCTGCTGGAGATTGTCCTCGGTGACTTTCAGAAAGGAGCTGTCTGCTTGAGACAAGCTATGCATCTGGTAATTGGATAAAGATGATTTAGAGACAGAGATGTGGAGTGAGTTGGAATCAAACTGGTTTCTCAGGGTGTAGTCCAGCAATGATTCCATTGTGACTCTCCTCAGAGCCTGGAGAGTACCTGTGACCTGGACAAATCACACCAGTGGATGCCTGCCTGCGTGGCCTTGGCTACAAATACCTACTGAGTGTGTAGGGATGTGTGTATGGGTGTGTGTGTGTGTGTGTGTGTGTGTGTGTGTGTGGTGTGACAGGTATGAGGGAGCAGGACAGGGCAACTTCACCTTCCTGAGCCGCTCAGGGGTCCTAGTGAGTGGGAGCGCAAGGAGGTGTGTGGGGAAGGATGGAGGCAGGCCCTCTGTCCTGGTTCTGCCAGAGTCCAGGGGAGAATGGCCCTATGAAAGCTATTCCAACCCGCAGGCAAGTGAAGAGGACTTGAGCTAAGGCGACAGAACTGACTAAAGGCATCTCCGAGGAGGAATGCTGAGTGTTAGGAGAGAGCGCGGAGGCAGAAGAAAGAACCCGCTTCTTGGTGGTGGGAGGAAGGGAGGTTCCAAGATTCCCTTGAGAAGTGTCCAGATACCAGTTGAACTTTATGAGCTGGAGACCCGGGGAAGCTACTCTTCCGTCTCTAGAAGCCCGAAAGCCCTCCAGGGCGCTCTGCGTCCTTCTGCGGCCAGATGCCCCTTTGCTCTAGCTGTGCGCACCCAGGCGACAAGCAAAACCAGGTCCTGGGCGGAAAGCAGCGCGCGCTCTAGAGACATCGGCGGGTTTTTGCTGCCACCTCGCGGCGATGGCTCGCAGCATCCCAGCTCTGCGCGGTGGGGCCCGGGCGGTGCGCACTGGTTGCCTGCGGCCCTGGTCTCACTGCGGGGTCCACTTGGGCCCGGCTTTTCGAGGCATTTCTTTACCCGGGACAGGCTCCTTCTACGCTTAAAGAAGTCTGTGATGCACCGTATCCCGTCTTATACCAAACTCCAGTTTTGCCGTTACAGGACACTCTGCCCTGGCCTGTGTGATCTGGGTTCCCCTTTCCACCTCTTTCCTCTTGCTTTACTGATTGATTCCATGACTGTCTACAGGTCCAGCGAAGGGCTTCTTCTCTCCTGCACTACTATCTTTCTCTTCTGCCGACACCTCTGGGGCTCGCCTGGATGAATCATGCGGCTCTCTTCCACAGTCTATCTGCTGAAAAGCCACACCGCTTTGTTGAGCACCTGTCATGTGCCAGGTGCTACGGTACACATAGGGGACAGCGAATGGCAACCCAGATCCTGACCCTGCCATTATAGTTTAGGGGAAGCAGAGAAATGCAACACACAAATTATAATTTAAATGGCCATATCGAAGTGGGGACAAAGAGGAATTTGAAGCAGACACCCCCCCCTCCCCCTTTTTTTACCCTTGGGTGATGGAGATGAGATCCGGGACCTCGGCATGCTGGGTTATTCCTTTACCACTGAGCTACACCCTCAGTCCTGAAGCAGATCTGTCCCACAAGTATTAGTTTTGGGGGAGAAGGGATGGACAGTTCAGGGGCTGGGGAGAGTATGTCCAGAGACACTCAGGTGCAAAGAACTTTGGTATTGAGAGGGGCTGCTGTTTTCCTGGGGTCTTCCCTGGTCTCAAGATGAAGTCATTGCCCCACTCTGGACAGTACAGCCCCCTTTGGCTAATGTATTGAGTAAGCTCATACAATGGCAGAGGTAATGCCCCTTATCCCACTTCTAAATAAAGGAAACGGAGATTCCAAATCTCTTAAGACTTAGTCTCTGTCCTTAAGTACACAGCTAGTTAGGTGGCTCTAAACTAGTTAGAGTCCAAAACAGTGCCCAAGTAAGGCTGGCTTCCAGTGCCAGGTGGCCTGAGAGGGGAGGTGGGGGAAGGCAAGAGGAGCCACAGCAGGCTCTCTTTTCTCAAATACTGTTTTTTTTTTTTTTTTGCCTGGTCCTTTCTCATGCAGCATACATTCTGACCCTCAATCTCTTCTACACATCCAAAATTCAAAGGCTTTGGTTTTTGTTTGTTTGTTGAGTATGTGCGCTGCCAAAATGAGTTGGCAGCAAAACCTGACCTAAACTGTATGAAGCTATTTAAAGTCTATTTATCCACTTGGCATGGATATTAGATGTTTCACTGCAGATATATTAATGCATCTGATTAGGTACTGTTCCAGACCCACCAGGGTGATATTAGGTAATATATAATAGATACACTAATATACCATTATATGTACCTTTTCTTTTTCTTTATGTTTCTACTCCTCCTTCTCCTTCTGCTTCTCTTTCTCCTCTTCCTACTACTTCTCCTCCTCCTCCCTGTCCCCCCACCTGCTAGTGCTGAGGATGAAACCTATGGCCTTGTGCATACAAGGTAAGGACTCCACCACTGAGCTACATTCCCCACTCAGTGTACTGTTCTGAAATATCCAAAATTGTGAATTCCCAAAGGTTTTGGGAAAGGGATTGTGTTCTATTGGAATGAGCCTGTATTGCCTGAGGATAGAGTTCATGGTGGGAGAGGAAATTGGAAGAGTTGGAAATGAAATCATGCAAATGGATAAACCACAAAGGATAAAGGTCATAGGAAGGGTAGGTCAAATTGGCTGTGGGACAGTGTCACAGAGCCTGGCAGCTCACCAGGACTTCATATGGGCTGTGCCCCTCCCTGCTGATCAGGGGAGCAGTGCTGTGGCTGGAGATAGGCATGGATAACATGGAAGGCCTGGGCAACTTCCCCTGGACTGCAACCCCACAATGGAGAAAACCTGGAATGTCACCTGGGATGCCACTCAGCTGGTGAACTAAACTCTCCTGGGAATGTCAGTGCAGTCCAACAGCTGAATCTCCAGACAGTTCTCAGACCCTGTGAACATGGGCTCTGCCCTCCCTGCCTTTCTGTAACCAGGAGCCATAGTATCTGGAGACATGGGTAGGGACATGACACTCCTCTTCTGGAAGGCCAACTGGGAAGTTCAGTGCTAGGAGAGACAGAGAGCTGATAGGGAGGCCAGTTGGGATGAAGACCTGGAACAAGTCTGGGTCTTTATGTTTCTCACTCTTCATCCAGGGACTTTAGGTCTCAGGGCGACACTACTGCCTCAGTCAGGGCACTTTGGAACTGTCCTTACTGAGCTTGGGCCAATGGACACTACCTCTCCAAAAACAACCACAGCAGAAATCGAAAATTTCCTTTTATACTTGAAAGAGTTCTAGAACTCTTCCTCCCAACCAGGGGAGTGGTTGAAAGAATGAAAATGGAAGAAGAAATTCTCAAGGCCATAAAAGGTTTTATTTATTTTTGTTTTTTATTTTTTAAATTGTGGTACTCTATGATGAAATTCACCTTTCTCATCATTTTGAAGTGTAAAACTCAGTGGTATTTAGTGGACTTACAATGTTGGGGAAACTATCATCACTATCGAGTTCCAGAACATTTTCATCACGCTAACAGGAAATCCCATACCTATTAAACACTCACCATGGCTCCCTCCCTCATTCCCCCAGCCCCCTGGCAACCACTAATTTACTTTCTGTCTCTATGGTGGATAATTCATCTAAATGGACTCATTTTATGTGTGTGTGTGTGTGAGTGTGTGTGTGAGTGTGTGTGCGTGTATCTCATCTTTTTGTCTGTTTTCACTTAGTATAATGTTTTCAAGGTTCATCCATTGTACCATGTATTATGCCATCCTATTTTATGGCTAAATAATATTTCTTTGTATGAATGTATAAGTCTGTTTCACATCACTACAATGAAATACTCAACACAGGCTACTTATGAAGACAAGAGATGTTTATCTTGGCTCATAGTCTTGGAGGTTCCAGTTCAAGATTGGTCCCATTGAGAGAGCACATGTCAGAGCAAGCATTCATATATCAAGCCAGGAAGCAAAGAAAGACAGACAGGAGATGACAGGAGTCCCCAAATCCCTTTCGAGGGCTCGCCTCCAATCACCTAAGGACTTCCCATGTGGCCCCCTTCTCCTAAAGGTCCACAGGACCCCTCAAGAGAGGCACACTGGGAACCTGCCTTTAATTTATGGACACAATGTTCAAATCGTAACAATGGATAGACCACATTTTGCTTATACATTTATTCATTGACAAAAGTGGGTTTTTGCTCCTGTTCAGGGAAAGCAAGAGATAAAGGGGAAGACGTGAGGACATGTGCATTGGGTCATCTCTCTGAAAGTGGCTACATTTTGGCTGTAGAAGGAAATGTCATTTGGGTTGAAGACCTTTGGCCATTGTCGTCAGGTACCTTCCCCAGACACACAGCCCCTACACTCTGCTGTTTCTCAGCACATTCATTTAAGACAATTTTACCTTGTTCCTGGGTAAAAAAAAAAAAAAAAAAAAAAAAAGCCATGGGCCTAGCAGCCACCTAGGACAGGAGTAGGGGAATATGTG
Organism: Urocitellus parryii; assembly: GCF_045843805.1. Lineage (NCBI taxonomy): Eukaryota > Metazoa > Chordata > Mammalia > Rodentia > Sciuridae > Urocitellus > Urocitellus parryii. The sequence continues at coordinate 66,956,957 of NC_135542.1, forward strand.
GGTATTTGAAGCCAGGGGTGGGGATGAGAGCAAAATCCTGCCTGGAGATGCGGGAAGACTCCTGGAACAGCCAGGGAGGATTTGGGGGAAGCTAAGTGTCCTCTTCCTTCTTGGGGGCTCTCCCCACTTCTGCTCTCTGCTTGTTACTCTTTGCTGCCGAGCCTAGGGAGGAATGCAAACTTGACCTTCAGTGGAAAAAAAAAAAGGCTTGGTACAGGAAGCTTTAAAGTTGAAAATAAAATGGTCAGTTTCAAGAAAGCCTATAACACTTTAGGGTTTTGGATAAACTGCTAAGTTGACATCTTGGCCAGGGCCAGCTCTCCTGTCCTGGCTGTTCTCTCCCAGACTGGGACTCACCCTGGGTGGCAGAATTCACACTTTTTCCAGACCCAGGGAAGCACCAGACTCACCTCTCCAGGTCAGTCAGGTGGGGACAGTCAGTCCCCCTGATCGTGTCGCTGGACATCTGGAGGAAAAATCTACCTCCACAATAAAGCCACAGGTAAGTGCCTAAAAACGTAAGCCTTTACATGACAGAGAAAGCCTCAGAGGAAGGGAGAAGGCAAACTTAACCTGGATGCATCCTAGGTATCAGGCAGGATCTCAGTTCTTTTGCCCATCTTATTTCTTGTCATGCTCACAACATCCTGTGAGATCAGTATTTTTATCCCCAACTCACAGTTGAGAAAGCTGAGGCCCTGGGAAGATTACTGGATGCTTGCTAGTCCTCTTCCTCACCCTAAGGTTACCCTGCAGTAGGGTAAAGATTTCCATTACAAGCTCATCTCTCTCCTTCTTCCAGGAACCTGGTGACACTGGAACCCTGATAGTGTGTGGGAGGTGTGTGTGTGTCCTTCTAAAGGAGTGGCTGGGGGCCTGAGCCCTGGATGAAAGGCCTGGCTTGAGGACAATCCTGTGGAGCTCCTTTCCCTGAGGCTCCATCATAGACATATAGAAAGACGACACATCCTCTGGTCTCTCTGGTTAAACTACTCCCTCCCCAGCAGGACTCACCTCCTTCTGTGGCTGTTCAGTTCTTCCATCTGGGCCAGAATTTCTCCTCATCCCTCTGCAAGAACTTGAGCTGTGTCATTTTGGATGTTTATTTAAAGTGTTATTACACTAAACACCTGTGGCTATGGGAGTCTGGAAGGACACTCCCCGGGGACATAGGGGGCTCCTGAGTCACTGCAGAAGGGCTTGGAGACAGGGTGGGTATGGTAACCTGAGCTGGGAAGGGTGACTCAGAGACACCTGAGTCATCCTGACTATCCAAAAATAGAAAAAGAACCCTGTGGGTGGTTGAAGGGGAGATGGGATTTAAAGTAGCAGGAGGAAGGACTCTCCTCAGATTGGGATAGAAATTGCTAGACTAACAAGGTGCCCTCCCTGAGATGCCCTGGCCACCAGGAAGCCCAAGCCCACAGTCTGCCCAGCCTTATAGAGATTTGGCATATGGCTCATCTCTTCTGCTACACTGGAGTAGGGCTGCATCAAATGCACTTTCGTTCCACCCATAGCACCTACCATAAAACCTGGCACCCCTTGCTGAATTATGAGTGAGTAAATGAACAGGCATCTGCTTAGAGCTGTAGATAAAGGGGCCAGGCACTACTGACTTACTGCAGGATATTCTGAGGGAAATCAACAGGTGACCCAGATGGGACATACAGAACCTTGAACCTTAGAGAAGGACTAAAAGGAAGGGTGGGGAGGTGTGCCTGGGTAGAGGGGACCAACAGGAGAATTCTCCAGAGCCAGATGTAAGAGAAGCAGCCAGGGAGCATGAAAGAAGGAAGCAGAACTAGGCAAGGACAGGAGAAAAAGATGGTGTGCTCGTGGCTTCCTGTCACTGTAATGAATAACCCAGATGATCAACTTATAAAGAGAAAAGGTTTATTTTGGCTCCCAGTTTAGAAGGGGGTTTCAGTCCATGATTGTTTGGTCCCATTGCTTTTAGGCCTGTGATGAGGCAGCACATCAGGGTGGGAGTGTGTGGTAGAGCCAAGTCATCTACGTTGTGGCTGAGAAGCAGAAAAAGAAAGGAAAGAAGGGCCAGGGTCCCACAATCCCCTTGGAGGGCACGCCTCCCAAAGACCTAACTTCCTCCCTCAAGGCTCCACCTCTTGAAAGTTCTATTACCTCTTATTAGCTTCTCCCTAGAGACCAAACCTTTACCATGTGGACATTTGGGGGACACCTAAGATCAAACTATAGTAGGCAGGCTTCTCTGGAAGCACAGCTAAAGGAGGCTGTGGGTGTGGTGGGAAGCCAGGGAAGGGTAAGGTCTTAGAGACGATGTCACACTGAGGCTCCTGGAATTAGGTTGACAACACTCTTGCTTGGGGCCAGGTTGGTCACTAGCATTGAAAGTTCTTTTCTGGGACTGTCTGCACTCATTCAGGTAAGGCCATGGATTTCAATGGGGAAAAATAAAAGAACTCACTATATCTTGGATATATGGATAAACTACCATTTATCCATATACTTCAGTGGTGGGAAAGTCCAATTCCAAAAATTGGGAATTTGAACCAATGATTTTTGTAGGTCAACATCTCTCTGTAAAAGGTCCTATCCATGTGTCACAGGGCCAAATCACCACCCTCATATATATTTATTTTGATTTTAGGAAAAGACTAAGGATATTTCAGGTTCATTTGGGTTCGCACCCCAGGTGTGAATACCCTTTTCAGAGAAGGGCTGATCCACAGTAGTCTGAGGAAGAGACCTGGGTTTGACTAACTCCAGTTCTTCCATGTAGGCACTCTCCCATCTTGAACTTTTGGAATGTAGTTTCTTCATCTGTAAAATAGGAACAGTAGCACATATCTTGCCAAGGAATATGGAACATTAACAAGAACATGTAAGTGTCCAGCCCCTGTTATTTAGGGGGTGCATAACAACTGTCTGAAAAGAGGCCCCGGTATGGTGGTAGCAGCTCTGTTGGTGGCTGGGACAAGAGCAGAGCAGATAAATGGGGAGCTGGGAGGGTCTCTCTCCAGCCCATGGTTCCTCCTGCTCAGTTATGTGGTACCTCTGGGCTCAGCTAAGCCCTGATTCTGGGTCAGTTCTGCCTTCCTTTCCTCCATGCCATTCTGGCTGCTGGCTTAGGGCCAAGCCTTCCAAGCCCCAGATCGCTGCTCTTCTGTCATCTGGAGGACCTGCAGACATGTGGACACAGTTTAGGCCTCTGCTTCAGAATCCCCTCGCATCCCTGCTCCTTCTAGTCTCTTCCTTAGCTGCTTGATTGCATTTTCTAACCTAACCCTAGCCCTAATCCAACCCTAACCCTAACTTCAAGGTAAGGGCAGAGCGTGGTGTCTGTGCCCATGGCCACTGTTCCCCCTTTGCTCTTTTCTTTTCTTTAGTGCCCGGGTTCAGCTCTGGATTTCTCTCTCTCTCTCTCTCTCTCTCTCTCTCTCTCTCTCTCTCTCTCACACACACACACACACACACACACACACACACCCCTCACTGCCCCATTGCATTTCCTTTTTTTTATTGTTGTTGTGTCTCTAGGGATGGAACCCAGGGGTGCTCCAGTACTGAGCTACATCTCCAGCTCTTTTTTCCAGCCCCTACTTTCTCTTTCCTTCTTCTTAAAATTATTTATTTATTTATTTTGAGGCACGGTCTCCCTAAATGGCAGAGGCTGGCCACAAACTTGCAATCTTCCTGCCTCTGCTTCCTGAGTTGCTGAGATTATGGGCATGTGCCACTGCACTGGCCATCTTTCCTTTGTGACATTCTTTCTCTTATTTGCAGGGTGGCTACACCTTGATCCTGATGGCTCCAGTGCCCCTTTCCTAGATGCCCCTTCTGACTTTGTGGTACAACCTGACCTTTGGCTTTTGGTTCCTATGTGAGAGATGAGAAGGTGCAGGCAGAGAGATGGAAGGAAGCCTGTCCCAAGTTGAACAAGAAACCAACGTCAGGGTCAGATAAGGCCTCTCCTGCTGGAGGAAAGGGCACATGGTAAACCTAGGAGGCCAGGAAGAAGGGTTCATCTCCAGGACCCTGATAACCCTGCCAAGCTGTGGCCACATTCTCCCCACACTTCTAGGATAGCAGTTCCCAAACTTGTTGGCTACAAGAACACCTGAGGCTCTTGTCAATCATACTCCTGAGTCCTTAATGAGTTAGAGCCTCCAGGTGCTCCAGGTAATTCTTATGAACAGGCAGAACCTTGCCACTCACTATGGAGTATGTGTGGGGGTGTCCCAGCAGCATTGGCTTCACCTGGGAACTTCGTGGACATGAAGTCTTAGGTCCCACTCCAACTTGCATTCAAACAAGACCTCTAGATGATTCGTATGCATGGGAATGTCTTAGAATTTGAAGTTCTTCAAGCTGACATTACATAGAGAAAATTCATACCTGGGTTATGTCTTTTCATCTGGGCTCTTGCCTTTCTCCCATGTAAATTAGTGGCATACTAAGTAGTGGTTGTGGGGACTCAATGGAATTTGGACTTGAAGACAGTTCACAAGCTTAGAAACCATGACTAGTCCTGTTATTCAGCCCTTGCCCTTGGCTATTGACCTTTCACTCTGGCCTCCCCAGGACTCCCCATCCTGTCTGTCTTCTCACAGATGCTGGCCTTCCCACTCTGCCAAGGTGCACAGGCTGATGGCCTAAAGGTGAGGCTCCTCAGCTGCTGAAGATAAATTCCCAAGGAAGCAGTCAGCATTAGATGGGTCTCCATTTGGCCACACCCACAGCTTCTCTTTCCATCCCCACCTCTCACCATGGAAACCAAATGACATCATCACTCAGTGGACAGATACTGCAGGAAAACAGGGAGAACAATCAGAGAGGAACAGACCTATTGCCCAGAGTGACTCAGCACTTCCCAGAAACAGCCCTTGTAGAAATTGGTTTGGGTGATGGGCAGGCCTGTTGAAGATGACTGGACAGGGGCCAGCAGCTGGAATATCGTAGGGTTGAGGAAAGGTGGCCAGAGCAGATGTGTATAAATGGGAGGATTGTGCCACCATGCAAGGTATCCCCCAATCAGTCAGCTGGCCTGGCTGTGGATGCAGAATAACATGGGGCTGCTGCCAACCTTCCCAAAGCTAGCTGCATCTCTCAGCTCTAGACACTTCCTCCTTTATTAAGATTAGTCCAAGCCAGGTGCAGTGGTGCACAACTATAATCCCAATGACTCGGGAGGCTGAGGCAAGAGAATTGCAAGTTCAAAGCCAGCCTTGGCAATTTAGCAAGATCCTGTCTCAACATAAAAAATAAAAGAGAGGGTTAGGGTGTAGCTCAGTGGTAGAGCACCCCTGGGATTTAATCCCCAGTATTGGGAGGAAAAAAAAAAGATTTTCCCGTGCTGCCCAGGTGGGCCTTCAGAGCCCCTCAGTCTGCCTCAGTCACTGTGTTCATGATAGTGGCATGTCCTGGATTTTCCTAGCCTGTCCCCTTCAGTTTTATACTCCCTCCAGTTTGTTTCTTTAAGTATCCTCCTGTGTATCAGATCACATGTCCCTTCCCCCCACTTTTAATCTCAGAAAATATGATCATTTTATTTACACGACTTTGTTGAGTTTTATTTTGTGGAAGGCAAAAGTAGAGCCTAATTGATGTTTGTGAGCCCCTGCTTTCCGACTCATTGTAGATTTCCTTTGTTTCCTCAGTTGCAAATAGTAATCAACCTATCATCTACGATGACAATACACACATTTTCAGTCAGTGGCTCTGAGTTATACTGATCTAAGTCCCATACACACAGCCCAGAATTCCTTCAGGTAAGGATACCCCACAGCTTTCTGGGGTACAGCACTGCTTTTTTTCCCAGGTGAGCGCTGTAGTGGGGTGGTTCTGAAAAAGGCAGATTTCTTCTCCCTGTGATCCAAGGCCAATAGGCCTCAGGAAACATTTTTTCAAACAGCCCCACCAAGATCCATGAAGAGTTCTCAAAATTCCTGAATCTAAAACCAGAGACTTAAATTTTTATGTCCCAGCGTTTACCAGGATGCAGCAGTAGCATATTTGTATATACCATAAGTGGTATATTTGTTGCTCGATTGATGCTTTTATAAGTGTCCTATGTAGGGGAGACACCAGGACATAATGGAGTGAGTGAGAAATTAATCATGGCAGACTCTCTGCAATTAGTTCACCTCATCTCCATGTGGGAATACTGAGCTCCTGGGAGATGCTCACCCGGGTCATCTACATTTTGGAAGTGACATCTCAGGTCCTATATTTGGAAACCTTTGTCATGGTTGCAGAGAGGTGTCTTTGGAGTGGAACGCCACTGCTTAAGATTTGGGGACCTCTGCTTCCAAGTGAGGGTCCTTTTCCTCTTCCAGAGGCCTAGCAAACTCTTCCCAGGGGACTTGCTGGTCTGGCTCCTTCCTTTCTTCGTCCCTTTCCTCTTCTTCTATGTCCTCACCCTCTTCAATCACCTTTGTTTCTCGCACCTTCCTTTGAGAGCCTGCCCGGTGCTCCCGCTGGTAAGGGTCTGAGCGCAGAGTGACAGCCCCTGCCGGCCGAGGAGCCAGCACCCTGTGCCTTCTGGCCCCCGACTGCAGCTGACTCCCTGCCGGGGTCCCCCTCCCCCCCGGGCAGACGCGGGCACCTCCCGCATTGTTCCGGTCCTGAAGACGAGCAGCTGCGGTCGCTAATTGCCACCAGCAGGGGGGCCGGGCGCTCACACTCCTCCCGCCGATTAGGAGGCGGCCCAGGGGGGAGGGACTCGGGAGCCGAGGAGCTGAGCCAGGGCGGCGCATTATTCCAGGAATTTTAAATCCTCGTTAAAGGCTTTACCGTGTCTCACTTCAGTACACATCATGCTCCAGTTACTGCTCGGAACCGCGGGGGCATCCGCCTGGGCAGCACTTATCAATATTTTAGCACGAGAAAGGCAAATGATGTTGAAACATTGAACTATATTTCCATCTGTTCAAACTGATGGGACACGCCGGGCTCAGGAAATGGAATATCTCCTCCCCAGCTGCTTGGGAAGCCTTGATACCCACTGGCCTGTCCTCAGCGCTGGGGGGTTGCCTTCTTTTCTCTTCTCAGTTGGTGTCCAGTGTTCATACCTGCTAGGCCAAGTCTAAGGAGCTAGTGTCACCTAGGTGTGAGGTTTGCCAGTAGAGCAGGGGGTGGTGGCACCTAAGAATCTGAAAGCGAGTCCCTTCTTGCTAAAATGTGCCTTTTCCATCTATTGACAGAGAAAAGGGGAATCATATGTGATCTGTCCCCTTTGGTGCTGGGGAACGGTATCCCAATCCTATTCACTGTCCTTGATCAGTGCCTGCAGATTGTCCCTCCTGTAGGAAGATCCAGGATGGACCTAAAGACCTGAGAAGAAACCCACTGACCACATTCAGGAGTAAAACTATAAAACTAAAGCATAAATTCTGTAAACAAAGCAATTTTTATTGTACTCTTGTTTTCCTGGAATAAAACAGAGTTTATTAGGAAAGAACTTGGAGAATATAGGTGTTCAATTGTCTCAGAGGTGTGGAAAGCAGGATGGCTGTTGTAGGTTCAGAAACCAGTCATCTCGAATGCTTCAGGGGCCACTGATTTCACCTATTTCTCTTCTTGCAGACAAAGTCACCCACATCCCAACCAGAGGAAGAAGGAGGGTCTTTCAAAGTCTTCATTTCCTCACCCAGCTCTTGTAGCCAGGACAGGGGACAGAGGAGAAAAAATACTTTTAACACTTGAACCAAATACTCAAAGGTTAAGTGACATCACACATAAATTATCTAAAACAAGAAATCTGATATGAGTAGGTCAATGTTCTTGCTGACGCTCCTGAAAAAGAAAGTTCTGTGCAGACATTTGTGCCTGGATGAGGATGGTGGGGAGGAAGCAAGATACCCAGCCTTGCAGGAAATCGGGAGCTGCCTGAGAGACCCATTATGTCAATGCAATAATCTGCTTATTTCAGTCAAAGAGAAGTGCGTTGTAACCTGTCTCTGGTAAATTCAGAATTAATGTCAAACTATGAGATAGACTCAGCATTTCACTACCTTCCTCTGTTGACCCTAGAGAGAGGACACTTTGTAAGGAAAATTTGTAAAGCAAGCCCAGCCAGGGTCTGTTATGGTTTGGATCGAGAATGTCCCATAAAGGCTCTTGTGTTGAGGATTTAGTCCCCAGTGCATCAGTGTTCAGAGGTGGGCCCTTGGGAAATGATTGGATCATGAGGGTCTGACCTCATCAGTGGAATAATCCATTGATGGATTCATATTTGATGGCATTATTGGGAGGTGGTGGGATCTATAGAGGTGGGACCTAGGGTTGGGGTTGTGGCTCAATGGCAGAGTGCTTGCCTGGCACACATGAGGCACTGGGTTCGATCCTCAGCACCACATGAAAATGAATAAACAAAATAAAAATATTAAAAAAAGAAGAAGGTGGGGTCTAGTTGAAGGAAGTAGGTTACAGGGAAGAATATATATTATCCCCAGCATCCCCTTCCTCTCCCTCTACTTTACTTCCTGGGTACCTAGAGTGGCTTTCATCTGAGCAGCACCCCTCCTCTGCCCTCTGCCACGATGCTTTGCCCTGCCTCAAGCTCAAAGCACAGAGCCAGCCGAAACCTGAGGGGCTGAAACCTCTGAGCTATGAGCCAACAGAAATCTCTTTTCTAAGTTGTTTTCTTAGATATTTTGTCCCAGTGATGAAAATATTTGACAAAAACACAGGGTGACAGTGATCCCTGGCCTTGGAACATCCCTATATATATTGTCCCTCTAGGGACTGGGCAGAACACTAAGAGTCCTCAGAAAGCTAGAAGACACAGGGAACCAGCACACTAGCTGTAGCCAGCATAGGTGACATGAACTCAGACTGAAGCCAAGAACCCTACTTCCAAAGCAATTTACATGTATTGAATAGGGCAGAAAGGAGAGGCGAGGGGAAGAGGACTGGTAAGACAGCACTTAAGTGCCTAGCGCTGTCCAAGGTACTTCATGTGCATTATTTCATACAGAGCCTCTGAGATTCAGATATTATTAAACCCATTTGATTCACAAGAAAACTGAAGGTCAGAGAAGTTAAATGACTTGCCAAGTGACATGCTCAAAATGTCACTGAGGTAGAAAGTGGCGCATTCAGAAACCAAACCTAAACTTGTATACCTCCGAGGCTCATGTTTCTTTTCTACTTTGTCCCACATGTTGCATGTAGCCCCAATGTCAAGGGCTGGGGAAAAGGAGCTGGCAGAGGGTAGGACAGGACTTACTGGAGGCCAGAGGGAGTACTGTGCCTTCAAGGGTACTGAGATGTGGCTGGTCCAGCCAGGTAATCTGGAAGTGCAGAAGATATGGCCATTTCAAACAGGGGCTAGCAATCAGAGAGATCCCCAGGAGGAGAGCAAAGACAGCTAGAGTGAGTGCAGATTATGCTGAAATTGAAGTTGCAAGCTCAGAACCCAAACCAAAGACCATAACATAGGCGGGGGACTGATGGGTCACCAGCATTCCTGAGCCTCAGTGAGTGCACGCAGCATGGATAGGGGGCAAACACTTGGTGAGGGAAGCATTGTCCTTACTTGTGAGACAGGCTGATACCATTAGTGTACCCAGAAATTCAGTCAGAGATGAACAAATGCAAACATTCTTTAAACTGTTACTCCAAAGAACCTCATACCAGGCATAGCAGAATCATGTGTGTGTGTATGTGTGTGTGTGTGTGTGTGTGTGTGTGTGTGTGTGTGTGTGTGTGTGCTCTGCCCACTCTATACATATTCATGACAGCAAGGGTCCCAGGTTGGAAGGCAATAAGGACACCAGTACCTGCTTGGAAATCCATCTGCAGAGATGACACAGCAAACAGGGCCTGGAGTGGGAAGGCAGGGGAATAGGGTTCTTTTGACTTCTTGGAGCACAGAGCCATTTGATTTTCTCAGAAAGCAGGGTTCACAATATGTGGAAATGAACACAAGAAGGGTCTCAGTCCTGAGACTGGCTTCTGAGAACTTGAGCTGGACCTCATGTAGACCAGGGTGTGAGCTGTTGGAAATCAAAAAGTCTTTGGGATGGAAGCCATCTCCAAGGTTATATGGATGTTCCCTTAGCAGGTGTCCCCTTTCACTCCACCACTATTTTTTTAAACTACTTGTTCATCAGACTATGAACCTCAGAATCAAGAGGTTTAGGACCTATATATTTCGGTTACAAAATTAAAAGAAAACTGCAAAAATCACAATAAATACATATTTTATTATAATACCCAAAGTTTATTAAGTTGATATTTGTGAAGTATTTGAAATCAGATTGAAAGCTAGGGTCTCATATTTCCCAAGTATGTTCAATGATTGAGACATCAACATAATGAAATTTGTCAAGATTCTATAGACAAATTGAAGTAGGCAAGTCCATGTGGTAACACATTAGTCTGTTTTACATGCAGCCTTCAAAGCTCTTAAAATTGACCTGAAGGAGACTTTGCTTATGTCAGGCAGTTCCACATGTTTATTGAGTACCTACTTTGTATCAAGTTCCTAGAACAATTTCTAGGAATTTGGAATGCATTAGTGGACACAATAGTTAAGGATCTGTGTCTTAATATCAAGGGACAGGGACAAGGAAAAGAACAATATATTAGTAAAACATAATATTTGGAGATAACAATAAAAAGTAGGACAGTAAAAGGGGACTTGGGGTAAGAAAGTGAGACATGAGCAGACTTTAAGGAGGAACTGAGTTTCAGGAAGACAGAAGAGCTATAGTCAAAGCTCCAAACCATGCCTGCTGTGTTTGAGGGACATCAAGGAGGCCAGAGTGACTTGAGGGGGAGGTGGTCACAGAAGTGATGATGCAGAGCCAGAGTGTGGATCCTCAAGGCCACACAGGAGCACTTACATGTAATTGGCTCCTACTGGAGGGAAATGGGTGCCCTAAAGGTTCTCAGCAGCTGCAGGATTGAAGTGGCCTTTCTCAGAGGCTGGGAAGTCTTAGGGTGAAGGATGTCTGGGACGTGGGGTATGATCAGGAGTTCAGTTTGGACATGTGGTGTCCAGATACAGAGGCTGAGTGGGGGGTTGGACATACAAAGATGACCTTGGGAGAGGTGTAGGCAGGCTGGACTTGTTGGCACGTCATGTAGAGATGGCATTTCAAGCCATGGAGTGGGATGAACTCCGTAAGGGAGCATGGAGAAGAGGAAAGGAACAAGGCAGAACCCTGAGCATGGTAACTTACAGGTCAGGGAGAAGAGAGAATCAGGGCAAGAAGCTGAGGGGTGACCTGGAACACAGGAGGACAACCAGACAGGGTTGTTCCAGGTGCCAAAGAAGTACCCCAAGGGGAAGGCCAGGATGATGATGTAACAGCACATGTGCAGAGGGTAACAGAGTTTGGCAGACACAAGAACTCAGCAAATGACAGATACTGAGATATTATAGGAGGGGTGACGGTTTGTGAGCACTGGAGGAGAGAAGGGAGGAAGGAGAGAGGCCAGTAGAGAAATGAGCTCTTCAGTCATTGGATCGTCATTCCTAAGAATCTATGTTCAGTTACTATCTAAAGGAGGGGACCCTTGCTTCACCATCAGAGTTAAGCAAGCCTCCCTCCTTCATCAGCTCTGAGAACAGGGCTCCAAGTTTAGGGACAGAGCCCTTCTACTCTGCTCCAGCCCTCTGTCACTCTTCACAGGAGACTTTGCAGCTAGAAACAATCCTACAGATGTCAAAGTTTGCCCCCGCCCCCGCCTCAATGACTCCTTGGATCCCTTTGCCCCCCCCCCCCCCCCCCCCCCCCCCCCGGCTTCAAGCTGGGAATCGGGTTTCTGCAAGCCTGCCAGCCATATGCACAGACACAGGCTTGTGGATCCTCTAAAGTGACAGCTCTCTTGAGTTCTCTGCTTGTCTCTACCTGTCACCAGGAAAAAACAGCCCCTGCTGGGATCTCTAAACACTCATCAGTTTGGGTAGTGACCCAGTCACAGATGCCCAGCCTGACTCAGAGCTGAGGATTGGATGAAGCAAGGCAGGGTGAAGGTTTAGCAAAGGCTGCAGAAGGGCCCCTGGGGAGTCCCTGACTCCCCACAGAGGCCATTGCTGGAGATTGACTGCATGTGGTTATCTGCTGGGCCCTGCAGTGGGAACTCAAGGGACCATTTTTGGGACTCAGATTATTGGATAAATCATCAGACTGTTTGCTATGCTGTCTCTCTCCCATCCTCAGGGTATCCGCAGCAGCTCCAACATGCTCAATAAATGCTCCTTGCAGGATGCACATGAATGCTGGTATGCGCATCCACTCACTGCCACCTGATCTTTGACCCTGCAAAGTGAAAATTCCAGCAGGGACAGAGATTTCCCTACCTAGCTCTTGTTCCTGGGTCTATACATTTGTCATAGAATCCTATGTTTTTACCTGAGATAATTCTCAGGCAAGGGATCTTGACAGGTGTATTTTAAACACACCTTGGAGATGATTCTGATGGGCATAGACTTGGGGCCCTAGAGTCTGCACAGAGTCCCTGCATCAGGGAAGTGCTTTCCAGTAGTTTTAGAGATTGATCTGCAAGCCAAATGGGTTTCCCAGGTGGGACAGGCAGAGGGTATGGTGAAAAAGTTCCAGAAAATTCCCTTTGCCCAAAAAGATGCCCTCACCTAACCTGCCAGTTCACCTTAAAGAATCACTTTCAGCTCTGGGCTATGTGTTGTCCTATCCAAAAACTCCTAGAAATGCTGCTTTTCTGGAGAGTCCATCCCAAGGTGGGGGCTGCTGGGGGCACCAGCTGCTCATCTCTGGTGGCTCTGGAGTCATCTTGCATCCATCCTGGGCTGCACCTCTGCACCTGCCAAATCCGGAGGTCCCATGGTCCTCACTCTGCAGCCCAAGGCCACCTGTTCTTAGGTTCTGCAGTGGTCTTCTGAAAGTGTGAGAGTGACATGTTCTTTCTCTGTGCCCATCCTCCTCACTGTAGCACTCAGGGTAAAGATACAGGGAGTTGGACTGCCCTGTCCTGTCACTGTTGCCAAGAAGCATCAGGGCAGCATCCTCTGCTGCCCTGTCCATGTGCCAGGGACCAGGAAGAAAGAGAGCAGTTTGAGATTATCTAGTGCCCTATGCCAGGCAGGCTTGCAAGAATTAGTGGCTTCTTCTGAAAAAGCCACAGCCACTCCTTTAGATGACTCTTCCTCTCCTGGAGATCTCTGACCACAGAGATCTTGTGCAGCTCAGCACACAAGGGACTCCAACATGTGCAAGACAGCTTATCTTAGAATATCTCTGAGATGGGGAACTCGACGTCTCCAAACTTTGCCCCATCTAGTTGTGCTAGAAGGTTCTTCCTTGTACTGACTCAGAAGCAGCCTTCTTGCTATTTCCTCCTTGGCTGTGAAGCAAAACCTGCTGCTCCATCCAGGGCCAGTGGGGGCACATATGTGCCAAGAGGCTGCTTTCTCTAAGCTCCTCCTCTGTAGAAATTCTGGAGCTGCCACTGTCCAAGGGAATCCCCTTTGGACACTGAAAACCCCTTCCTAATGGAAGGGTACTTTTAGGATTGCTGTCCCTAGTGAGCTTCCTCTGCTCCTCTTTTGGCCACCACTGTCATGACCTCAGGCCCCTGTCAACTGCATGCTCCACTCAGCCGTCACTCCAGTCAGGTTGGCATAGTTGCGGTGCCACTGTGCCCAGTGCTAGGCCAGGATGTTGGGGGCTTGCTCTGGACCCTCTCACCCCAGCAAGCGCTTATCCTGGAGTCCTTCCCACTCCTCAAGAACTCAAGGATGGTGGCAGCCATCACTCCAGTCACTCGCAGGCCATGCCCAGGTAACCATGGAAAATGGCTACTAGGCCGTGATTTTGGGAACTGAACTTTGCTGAACCCCAAACTCCAGCATTTCCACAGTATATTTCACCGTGGTGAAATATACATATCATGACATTGCCCATCCTAATCATTTTTAGGCATGCGGTTCAGTGGCTGTGAGTACATTCACTCTGTTACACAGTCATCACCAACCATCCATCTCCACAGCTTTTCCATCTTCCCAAACTGAAACTCTGTACCTATTAAACACTAAGGTCCCACTTCCCCTCCTCCCAGCCCCTTCCTGTCTCTATGAATCGGACTGCTCTAGATCCCTCATACCGATGTATTAGGTCACACAGCATCTGTCCTTCTGCATTTGGCTTATTTCACTAAGCGTCCTGTCCTCAAGGCTCATTCACTCTCTAGCAGATGTCAGGATTTCATTATTCCAGAAGGCTCAGTAATATTCTCTTGTATTTATAGACCACACATTTTATCTCTTCATCCACTGATTGACCTTTGGTGTCTAAAGTCTACTTGGGCTTCTATTAAAAAATATCTTAGTCTGGGTACAATGGAAATTTATTATGGTTCTGGAGAATAAAACATCCAAGATCAGGGTGTCGGCAGATGTGGTGTCTTGTGAGGGCCTATTTGTGTCCTCACATGGTGGAGGGGTCACGGGAGCCTAACAAGTTCTCTCATGCCTCTTTTATGAGGAATTAGTTCCATGATAAGAGTTTCATCCTTGTGACCCAGTCACATCCCAGAGCCCCCTCCTTTTCCTACCTATCACATGGGTGGTTATGTTTAACCTACAAAATTTTTTTGGGGGGGATACATACATTCAGACCATAGCACTTGGGTTGTTTCTACCTTTTGGTTATTGCATTTAAAGTTTCTATGAATATTAATATCCAAGTGTCAAGCCCAGAGTATGTATTCCAAGTTTCCCACAGATCTTTTCCCTCCTCCCCTAAAACATACACTATGTTTCAGTCCAATAGAAAACTCTCCCAGGGAAGGTGGGATCCTGGATCTAGGTCTACTTTGTACCCTCAACTCTTCCCCCGCTACCTGGGGTATCAGAAAGCATCTTAGGTGGTGTGGCTGGGTGATGTGAGAGCTGGTACTAATGTGACTGCCTCCTAGAGCATCCACACTAGGACATAATAATATGGGCTGGGCACACTGAGTCACCTGTGTTCAAATATAGGCTCTGCCATATGTAAAATTAAGCCAATATCTTTTTCAAAATGGTCACGATTCTTGGAGATAACACTGACAGTCAGTAAACAGTGGTAATTTCTGTTGTTATTGCCAGTTCTCCTTCTCATGCTGTTGGCCCAGCATATGTATGTGGTTATTTATGGTAGAGGTGTCAGTATCTGCCCTATCCCCTCCTCAATCTCTCAGGGATCAGACCCCAGATTTCTCCATTTGCTCTGCAAAGATGCAGCTGAGTCTCACTGGGAAGCGGATTGTCACAGCTTGAATTCTCCCAAGGCTCCTGGGAAGTGTGGTCAAGTCTGGGAGTTTCTTGTACCAAGGCCTTTTCCTGCTCTTTTGGTCTCTGAGTGTCTGGAATCTGCATGCAAGGCTAGGAGCTGGATCTCCCACCCCAGCAACATGCAAGACTGACTCTATTACTTATTTTCTACCTTTTTTTTTGGGTGCCTTTTCACCTAAGGTGGCCCTCCTCTTCATTCTCCCTACATTCCCCCATCAGAACCTTCACAATGGCCCCGAAGAACCAGTGTGACACCAAATGGGGTGTCTGGCATTTTGCAGGACACTGCTGTAAGACAACACACTGAGTCTATGGTGGAGGAATCTCCAGCACTAGTGAAGTACATGCAAAAGATTTCCGGTGGAGAGTGCTCAAACCATTCCTCTTAGTGGTCACCTCTTTTGACAGTCCCAGGAGACTCAGATTAAAGAAAGTATAAGGCCACTGGCTCCATTTCTTCTTCCAGTCCCACATTCTCTTGACTTTGCCCAGGTTCTGCCTGAACACCTTCAATCACTGAGAACCCTCCACCCTCTGAACCAGCCCTACCACCTCTGGACCACTCCTGAAGAGTTCTTTCTCCCTGATTCAAATTCTCTGTGGGTCCACTGTCTAACCCTTGAGGTTCTAGGACCAACCAGCTCCCATTCCTACAAGTGCAACTTCCTTTAAATATAGGAAGCCATTATTTGATCACTCACAGGCATTCCCAATTCCAGGGTAGGACATCCTAGCTTCTGAAACTCTTTATCTTAGAACCCCATTTTGGTCTGGGGGAAGGAAGTTTCTTATCTAGACCTGACCATAGACTCTCAGACTAGCAACAGTCACATAGATCCCATTTGTCTGGGGCCACTTGGTCCTGCTCTTCTTTGTCCCAGGGATGAACCCAGGGCTGACAGCAGGGTGTGGGGAGGGAGGGAAAGACACCAGCTTCCGTTGATGCTAATGGTTGTCCAGCCAGGTTTGGTGCTAGGCTTTTGCTGTGGTCTAAATGTCTGTGTCCTCCCCCAATTCAAAACCTCATCACAGCCCGAGTGTACTGAGAGGTGGGGCCTTCAGGAGGAGATGAGGCTGTGAAGGCAGAGTTCCCATGAATAAGATTAGTGCTCTGAAAGAGGAGACCCCAGAGACTTCCCTTGCCCTTTCCACCATGTGAGGACACAGGAAGAAGACACCATCCATGAATCATCTATGAACAGAAAATGAGCCCTCACCTGACACTGAAAATGCCAGTTCCTTGATTTTGACCTCATTGGCCTCTAGAACCACGAGACATAAATTTCTGTTGTTTATAAGCTTTCCAGTCTATGGTGCTTTGTCATAGTTGCCCAAATAGGCAAAGACAGCTTTTTACATGTATTAACTAGGCAAAGACAGCTTTTTACATTTACATGTCAGTCCGACAGATAAGGAAACTGAGGCTGAGAGAAGCTAAAGTTCCAGGATCTATGACAAAAATTTGGATAGTCATTTTTCTAATAGCACCACCACCACCAGCAGCTTCCCTGTTCCTCCAAATTGGGTTGCGAAGGTAGTGGGAGAAAGTGGTCTTAATAGCCTCAGAGTTGCCCTGCAGGCCTTTCTGAAATGAAAGGAGGGCAAAGGAAAATCCACTCCCCGAGAGGGGGCGCTGTGGGCAGGCCACCACTGTGTGCACAAAAGCAGCCCCGTCCCTGGTCTAGCCAGACCCCCTGCTCCAAAGCACGAAGCTCCACCCCTTCAGGGATTCTGGATCCAGCTATCCAGGCTGCTGCCTGGCTTTCAGCTGTTTCCAGCTTATCTGGGGTTTGCCTGTCTAAACTAGCCGAGTTTCCTGACCAGGGAAACTCAGGGAAGGTCAAAGGTAAGGTATGGTGACAACTAGCTTCCAAACCCTACACACACACACACACATACACAAACACACACACAAACACACACACAAACACACCCACATACACACATGTGAGCATACTGCATGATTTGTCTTCCTGGGATGGCATTTGGGAGATGTCAGCCTCTGGGGCTTGGCTACTGGATCCAGTGAACTAATAGGAGAAAGAGCAGGAGGAGAGGGATGTGGAGGCTCTTCTCTGTTCTACCCCTTTACTCCTTCCCCATCCCCTGTCAGCAAGGTATTGGGATCCTGGGCGATGACATGCAATTCCCTACTCAAGTAAGAAGAGGACCCAGCTGGTGCTGGTATGGAAAGCTCCCTCTTGTGCTCTGTCTCCTTAGCCTCCCACTTGTTGGTAACTCAAACATCTGTCAGGTGAGGTGGGCCTGTAGGCTACATCCGTTCAGCTTTAGACCTTGATCCTTTCTTATTCGATGGCTTATAAGTCTCTGACATTCAGAACCCATTTGGGAGAAGACCTGCAAAGGGGCCATTCAGTTCATGGTGGCTCTTGGCTTTATGGTCCTTAGCTGGAGTTTAAGGGGTCTTCTGTAGAGTCAGTGATAATAACAAGTGGCTCACCAGAGCACCACAGAAAAGGTTAAGCACCCTGTGTTATGAGTGTGTGACACATCCCTTTGGAGCTTCAGTTTTCTTATCTGTAATAATGAGGACAATGATACCCACTTTGTGAGTTTGCTTTGAGGATTAAATAGCAATAGCAAAACACTGACCAAGATCCTGACACATAGCACCTGCTCAATAAAGGCGGATCACCAAGGTGGTTATTATTATAATGAGTTATTATTATCATGAATATGACTGTTTTGCCTTGTCCTCTGGGCTTCCCTCAGCTGCCTTGGAAGACCCTAGGTTTCAGATGCTCTTGGTTATGGCCTTTTCATTCTATTGCCCATTTTTAGAACCTGGAATGTCTACCTCCACATGGCTTTTTTGTAGTGCTGACAATCAAGTTGGGGCCTCACACATACTAGGCAAGTGCTCTACCAAGGAGCCACACCCCCAACCTATATAGGTTCTTCTTGTCCTTATCTTTCGTGGCAAGGCTGGGTCTCCCCCCGAATGCCCTGGGTTCGTCACCGGGCCACTTGTTATTACCACTGACTACGTGGAGTCGCCTCTGTATCCCTCTCTCCCTCAGGCCAGTGTGCAGTCCAGGTCTGAGCCAGCTGTGCTCCTCACTCCCCTGAACCTCTGGAGTTTTTACCTAAAACAGTGCAGACACACCTGCTGTCGACCTAGTTTATAGGTCTGTGTCTCCTGTAGCGGGGCCTAAGTTCCTGTCTTCTGTTTCTCTTATGTGTTTTTAGGCATCAGGATGGGTGGATAGGAAAGGGGATGTGGGGAAGCCCTGTGGATCTTGGGACTAGTACCATAGCCGTGGTTCTCGTTAACCCTTTACCATCCTCCTTTTAGGTGAAACTGAATCCTCAGTCACACCTCCTAGGCACTCAAGAAAATGGAGCAGCCGTCTCTTCCTTCACCTGGGCATGCTGATCCTAACCTAGAAGGTGTAGGTGACTTGTCCAAGGTCACAGAGTAAATAAAAGCCTCTGGATGCAGGACAGAAGTGTCGACACTGTCAGTTCCTCCCAAGTTTTTTTGGTTTTGTTTTGTTTTGCAGGACTTGGGGTGGAACCCAGGGGACACTACCACTGAACTACATCCAGCCTTCTCCATTTTATTTTGAGGCACGAGCTTGCTAAGTTGCCGAGTCGTCCTCAAACTTGAGATCCTTCTGCTTCAGCCTTGGGAGTAGCTGAGATTATAAGCATATGCCACCGCTCCTGGGCCTCCAGTCCTTAAAGTTTCTTTGTGCTTCTCTGGTCCCATCCTGAAAGAGAGGGTAGGTTGAGAAGGGGGCTGATGTGAGGCGCGGGACTTGCTGTCACATCCTCAGGTTTGAGAAACTAAACTCAACCCACCCGGGAGAAGGGATGAAGAAAGCTGAGCAAGCCTCAGTTTCTGCCTAGGAAATGGGCCAGAAAGTTTGAACAATTCCACGGAAGTCTCACTATGGGAAACCCTCTCTCCTCTCCCTGCCAACCAGTACAGGCAATGGTGGCAATCTTTAAGGAAGATGTCAGCAGGCTGCCATCTGCACAGCTGCAGACCCAGGGCGAGCTGTCCCAGCTGCTCAGTTCTCATGGATTCTGGAGTTTTCGGAAGAAGGAGCAAGTTTGGGATAAGTTAGAAGAGGGAGAGGTGTGGCCATGCAGAACTGCTGGGATTGATAGGGGAACTGGGAAGGGGTGCTGGCGGTAGGCAGTGAGAAGGGTAGGTGTGACAGTGATGACTGCTAGTATTTACTAAGCCTCCAGACTGCCACCACCACAGCAGGAAGACATTCTGCTCATCATATAGATGCAAAGAAGCAGGTGCCAAGGTTCAGTGAGCTGCCTAGACTCACTGTGGAAGGATCAGCCCTGGAACCCTAAACCTCGAACCCCAGATTCCATGTTCTTTCCTTAATGTTACATGGTGATAACTTTGGATTTGGATCTGGGGACCACTGCCACAGGACTTGTTTATCTAGAGAAGGGACACGAAGGACTTCAGGACAGGAGGCCTATGTCCCAACCCCCACATCTGGACATACATATCAGGTGCGTTCCTTCAATGAGATGGAAAGTCCAGGATTTGAAATCCAAACATCAGGTTCATGCCCCTCCAATGATTGAGAGAATGGCCTCTTCACCTCTGTGCTTCATAAAATTCTTACCACTGTCAGATTTTGCAAAGAAAGTGTGCTATGTACCCAAGTCCTTCATAAGCCATTGGCTTCTAAATGAAAGCTAACGATAATTTAAATATTAATGGTTTCATTGTTATTGACCGTCCTCCTCTCCAACTGAGCCAGTGGTTTTAAGGGACCTCTCTTAGAGAAGCATGAACGGCACAGGGGGCAACAGACTTCCAGAACTCCTTTCAGCATTAGGGTGCTAACAGCTGGCCATCTTTCCCATCCGTGTCTCCAGGGCACCCCGTGCACTGCCTCCTCAACATCCAAGCACAACCATTTCTTTCAAACTTTCTCTTGAAGGAATTTCTGAATGTCTCTTGAAGATTCATTTCACCTTCTTTTTGTACTGGGAATTGAACCCAGGGGTGCTTTACCACAGAGCCACACCCACAGCCCTTTCTGCTTTTTGTTTTGAGACAGGGTCTTGCTATGTCTCTTAGGGCTTTACTAAATTGCTGAGGCTGGCTTTGAACTTGTAATCATCCTGCCTCAGCCTCCAGAGTCATTGGGATTACAAGTATGGGCCACCATGCCCTGGTTTTCATTTCACACCTTTAGAGCAAGGATTTCACAATCTCTCTCTCTCTCTCTCTCTCTCTCTCTCTCTCTCTCTCTCTCTCTTTCTCCCCCCGCACATAGGCCCAGCCTCCCTTATCCACTCCTCACTGGGAGTCTAAAAAACCATTTTCAAAGCATAAAAGAAAATACATAGGCTCTCAAAGGAAACCAATCATTTTGAAATGCAGTGATCACAATATTTTTAAAAAGTAGTGATATAGTAATATGTGCTTCTCCATTAATGGATTAAAGAATAAAATCTAATGGCAGGACTAATAACCACTGGAAACATTTTTGAAACAGTGATGAGCATAGATAATATTTGCAGATACCTGGCACAACTGTTGTGGGATTTAAAATATCTGTTATCACTGCTAATACTGCTGTGGTCTGTTGCCAGCATTGTGATGTAAGAAAAAGCTGAAGTTTAGTTAAAAGTCAGTGAAGATAAAGAGATCAGGGTTTTTTTTCCCAACCAAAGTCATAGATTCCTTTGAATTCCTTCCATAACCCTCTTGGGGAGGAAAGGTTATCTGTGCACTCCATGTTCAACATATCTGTTTTAAAGCAATGATTCTAAGTGTGCTCTGAGAATCAGCAGTGTTAGCATCACTGTTGGAGATGGGACCCCTTGGCTGCCGACTTTTGCCCTTCATCTACTGAATCAGAAACTCCAGGGTGGGGCCCAGCCATCTGCCCTTGAACAGCCTGTAGGGGATTCTGCTCTGTGCTCAAGCTTGAGAACCCTGTCTCAATAAACTTCTGAAGAAGTCACAGTCCCTCTCCCCACAAGTCCTAGAGAATAATCTATAGACTAGTTTTCCTTTCTGCTTCCTAAAGACTAACCCTCAATTGGAGGTAGACTGTGGTTTGGAGTTTAAAGGCTGGAGATCCTTGTTAATGCATAACAAAGTGCTACAATGTAGCTTCTGTCATAAGAGCAGAATAAACTACAGCTGCAAAGAGAGTGGTTAAGGTTTTACTCCTTTATGTACATAAAAAAAAATTGGGGGGGCTGCTGGGTTGTGGCTCAGCGGTAGAGTGCTCGCCTAGCACATGTGAGGTGCTGGGTTCGATCCTCAGCACCACATAAAAATAAATAAAATAAAATAAAGGTATTGTGTCCAACTACAACTAGAAAATAAGCATTTAAAAAAATAATTGGGCTTCTAATTATCTCCATAAAAGTGAGGAAACTTCCCTGGCTTACTGACACCTTTATTAGCACTAGGAAATAATTAGAGACTCTTAATAGCATTCTAATGATCCCTAGAGGAGGGAACCATTTGCAAGGCATCTGCCTGCCATTATTAGGTCATTATGGAGCCTTTCAGATCCAGTCTACGCAGAGTGGCGGCATTTACAGACTCATCAGTGTTAGTAAAACTGTTCCCTTATCCCTAGCCATGCCCTGCAGCTTCAGCAAGATTTGTCTCCACGGCTCTTGGAATAGGACCCTCCCGATGGTGGCAGACAGGGCCTATCCACAGATAGGGGAAGCTTGGGGAACCCCATCTCTCCTCTGTTCCTGTCTTTTAAGGGACATGGATCTGTCTCCTTTGGGAAAGACTGCAAGGTTTGTAACACTGCAATTCTGAGACCCCAGAGCACAAGCTTTGAAGATCTGGAGGCCTATGGGTAAGCAGGACAGCAGTTTCCCACCTGGTTGGGAGATAGCCTCTCTGCAGATTTTGGCTCTTCAGGGTTGAGCATTAGGGCGGAATTTTAGGAAGAAACGGGACCTGCAAGTGTAGGGAAATCAAGCCTACATTTCTCCAGCAGGTGGCGCCATAACTTTACCTTCTGGCGATGGCAGCTCTGAGTTTGCAAAACGGGAATGTGAAGAGACTACCTGGAACTCCTCTTCTCAGCATCATAGCTTTAATAACCCATAGAGGTCTTTTCCCAACTGACCTTCTCCATATCACTCTGATCCCAAGATTCTCAATATTTCTGTTTCTTTATCTGAGCATCATGAACAGTTTCTTACAAACTTGTCCGAAATACTGGTTATTTTTCTTCAACTGAGGATGCAGCTCAGTGGTAGAGTGCTTGCCTAGCATGTATGAAACTCTGTGTTCAAGCCTCAGCACTGCCAAAAAGAAAAAAGAAAAATATTGATTATCCTTCCAGACCTGAAATGGTGAGAAAGAATTTGTGCAAGGCATAGATAATTAATGTGATCACTCTCAAATTCTTGGACTGTCCCCAGATCCCTCACCCTCCTCTCAGAGAGTTGCACCCAAATCTAGAGCTTCTGAAATTTACCTGTGTGTTCAACCTAATCATGAAATTTCTTGTCTCGCTGACCCTTTCATCTCATCTCTCAGAAGCTAGGGGGCACACTTCCAGATTAAGCTCTAAGCAGTCTTTAGAAGGATGAAATTCTGACCCATAGGGTAGGGAACACACATTTTAGCATGTTTATGAGGTAGGATGGTCCTTTTTCCCCCCTAGAATCTCAGTTTAGTTCACCTAATTCAAGTGCTCCCCCAATGCAGGGGTCCTTCCTGCAATGTGACAACCTTCAGAGTCCCTTCCAGTTTGACAGATGATGTTCATATCCTGTTTAATGCTCACTGATATACACAGGTGATGTGACTCACCCCTGGAGTCCAGCTCCAAAGTGCAGGATCTCATAGTGTTGCCTGACGTCAAGTTCAGCACTTTCTTCTTCTTTCATGCTTCATCCTTTTGGTGCTGGGGATCAAACTCAGGTACCTCATGTATGCTGGACACCCACTTTACACTGAATTGCACCCCCAGCCCCCCAGAACCTTTCCCTTGGCTTTTATCAAGTACTCTCTCGGAGGCTGCCATCCCTCCCTCTCGAGAATGTCTGTCCCACTGTGAGACCTCTGATTTTGAGAAATACTTTCCTTATGTCTGAATGACCTGTGCTGCAGAATAAATGGTGATTTAAAGCAATACCATGTCCTTATACCCCAACTTAGTAATTTAAGATAATAGCTATATTTTTATATCTCATAATTCTGGGCATCAGGGATTCAGGGAGCATTTGCCTGGCTGATTTTCCTGTCCCATGTAGCCCTGACAGATGTCAGGTGGTGGCAATTAGTTGGCCAGTGAGCTGGGGGAGGGTCCAAAACAGCTTCTTTTGCCTGTCTGGTGCCTTGACAGGGAGGGCTGGAAGTGGATTGGCTGGAATATCCACTATGTCACCTCTGGTGGCCTCAGGGTAGGTAGGCTTCTGGTGAGGAGGCTCAGAGCATCCAGAGTGAGTGTGCTGATAACTAGAAACTGCAAGGCCTTTCAGGATCTAGCTTGGAAGTCACAGGGCACCATGGCCACCACATCCTGATTGTCAAGTAGTCAGAGAGCTTCCCAGATTGGAGAAGAAAGGAGATTAAATTCTATTTCTTGATAGGGCAGGTGTGTTTAAAAAAAATTGCCACTATGATTTGAAAGCTTGTTATTAAATTGAAATTCTTTTTTTTTTTTTCTGTATCTGCCTCTAGTTTTTCCTGTATCTGTATCCTTACTAAGTCTAGCCTTTCTTCTCTATTCAAAACCTCTCTGTCTTGTTGGGGATATAAGCTCAATAGTAGAAAACAAGGCTGGGGTTCTAATGAGAATGAGATATATTGTATGTTTGTATACATCTGTCAAAATAGACTCTGCTGTCATGTATAACTAAAAAGAACAAATAAAAATTTTTAAAAATAGTAGAGGACTTCCCCAGCATGTATGAGGCCCTGGATTCAATCCCCAGTACTATAGAACAAAATAAAACTTCTCTGTCAAGATTCCAGGTAGCTATGACTCAATCTACAAAATTATACTTGAGAATGAGACCCCAAATAACAGAACTTCCATTCATATTTTAATGTTACCTAGAAAATTAAAATGACACTTTTTAATATGTCATGTGTGAGTTGACTCTGGCATTCAGGCTGTATCTCAGTGTAAAAATATGCTACCTGTTGTATACAAGATATGCCAAGATAAGAGTGGATATTCCCCAACAGGATTGCCAGGGCAATCCTTAACCATGCATGAGCCTCATGCTACAGAAGTGCTGGAGTTTAGACATGCCAAGATGATGGAACCTGGTTCTAATTAAATTACCATCCCCTAAACTGTTACAGAGCTAAGTAGGATTTCTGCAAGCAATCTGTAGTTTTAAAAAAAAACTACGCAATTAATCCAAGCAAAATAATGCAAAAAATGGCAGAGAGGCACTTTAATACCTGGCTTAGATACTTCATTTACCCTATGATGACACAAAAACAATGTTATCCTAATTATATCTGGCAAAGAAATAATCAAATATTGAATCCATTGTTGTTATTGATGAATTGTTAAAAATAAGATATTAAAAATGTTATAGTGAATTTTGTACCTCATCTAGTTCTAATTATCTTTGTGCATTTAATGTATACAATATCATATATAATGTATTTAAAATGCTCATATGGAGGGGCTGGAGTTGTAGTTCAGTGGTAGAGCACTTGCCTAGCACATGCGAGGCACTGGGTTCAATCCTCAGCACCACATAAAAATAAGTAAACAAACAAACAAATAAAGGTATTGTGCCCAACTACAACTAAAAAAATATTTTTAAAACGTTCCTATAGAGCATGCTCAAAAAAATTTTTTTGGATGCAGTATATAAACAAAATTTTTTTTGGATGCAGTATATAAAGACTTTGGAATGGACTAGGGAGGTAGCTCAGTGGGTAGAGTGCTTGCCCAGGATTCATACCATTTTCAGTACTGGGGGAAAAAATCCTTTGGAAACCAATGGAATTTGCTTTTATCTTTCCATCAGTTTAGCAAATATTTATTGAGTGTCTACTATATGCACATATATACTATACCAAATGCTAAAGACACAAAATCCCATAGATCTTTACCTTCACATATTGTGGAAGGGAAGCTATGTTTAATAAAGTAGTTGGAATAAAGTGTCTGGGTAAAATGGTTTATAAAGTACTGTGGGACACTCAGAAGCAAGGCGGTTCCTGGGGGAGCTAATCAGGCAGGGCTTCACAGAGGAAGTAACATCCAGTCTGGGCTCAGAGGGAAGCCCTGGCCTCTAACCAGTGTGCAGAGGCAGACACTGCTCCGCGTTTTTTGACCTCCAGCTCTGTTGTGGCTCCTTCTGAGTCTAGTGAGCCATTCTGTAGACAGTATCCCAGAAAGCAGGGGAGGAAAATATTTTCAAATCCCTTCCTGGTGATACTTGGAACTAAACCATACACCCCCTTGAGGGTAGGACACCTAGCATGTCATAGACTTTTGCTAAATGCTGTGCGATTGAACTGCTTTGAGCTTCTTGACCACAGATGCTCTCGAGCTATGCCTTTAGAGAGTGGCCAGCACTAGTCTGCACCTTCACCATTAGCTCTTAGCTCTTAGGTGATTCTCCACCCCCAGAGTGTCACTAACTTGCCTCCGTTTACCTAACATTTTCTTGCCCACTCCCAAACCTTGATGGGAGCTTCCTGAATTTGTTCTCATCCTCTTGGTCTTTCATTCGCAAAATAATAGAAGCATAGTAACATCTGAAAATCTAGATATGTCACTATGTTCTTCCAGAGCACTGCCAAAAAATGAGAGAAGACAGTTTTGGTTCTACAAGCAGAAAAGAAAATAAAGTCAACTCTGTTTACCAATAGCTCACCCCAAGAAAAGCCTGAACTGAAAGTGGGAGCATCTCTGGAAGCCTGCCAAGGCTGGGCAAATCCATCTGGGCATGTGTGGGGCTGGAAACTTTCCTCATTACCCAAGCAATGCTGGAACTTTTTTTCCCAAAATATCCTCTAGTGGGAACAGCATGAGCTAGGGTCACAACTTCTTGGCTAAGTCCACTTCATTGCCTCAGGTGCTATTTTGAACTCAACCATGTAATATTTTATTATTTTGTGAAATAAGAATGGTCAGACTTAATGGCCAAGGAAATATTGGGAGAATAGATGCAAATTATATACATTAAAGGACTTTAAGGTTTCAGGAGGAAGATCGCACTCTCTGAATATGGCCATTGGAATTTGAAATCTGTCTAACTTCAACTTCAAAAATATTAATTAAATGCTCATATGGAGCATGCTCAAATTTTTGGGGGGTACAGCATGTGAACAAAAAACTTTGGAAAGGACTAGGGAGGTAGCTCAGTGGTAGAGTGCTTGCCCTGCCTTCATTCAGTCTCCATTACTGGTGGTGGGGGGGGAACCTTTGAAAACCAATGGATCTATTTTCATTTTTCCATTAATTTAGCAAATGTTTATTGAGTATCTACTATATGCATGTATATACTATACCAAATGCTAAAGATTACACTCTTTGAATATGGCCATAGCTGCAATTATCACATCTGAATTTCTATGATCAGGTAGTTGTTTTTTTTTTAATTTAGAATGAAGTACAGTTGCATGTGCCAGGAAACCCAAGGGATACATACCTAAAATAAGGTAGAATTTTATTTATCTTTTACTTAAATGAAGACTGGAATCGGAGGACCAAGTCTCCAAAGTCACAAGCAATTCAGGCTCCTTCTGCCTGGCTGCTCCACCAACTTCAGCCCACTGCCTCATGGTCCAAGGTCCAAGGTCCAAGGTGGCTGTCCCAGCTGCAGTTATCACATCTGAATTCCTATGATCAGAAAGGGAGAAGGGAGAAGAGAGGGATTCTCTTCCTTGAACATTTCCAGAAAGGTACATACATGCTTCCCATTACATTAATTAGCCCAAACTTAATTACATGACATATTTAGTCAAAGGCAGACTGGAAAATGTAGTTTTATTTTGGAGGGCCATGTGCCCACCTATGAATCACAGATTCTGTTGTTAAGAAGGATGTAGATTCTGATTGAAGAGGGCTGATGGCCAACTGTGCCCAGGTGGGAAGGTAGAGCCGATTACCAGAAAGAAAATAGCACTAACAGCCTAGAGGACATACACAACACACACACACACACACACACACACACACACACACAACACCACTAAGGAATGTATGAAAAGCATTTTTTTAAAAAATTTTCTTTGTTTGAGTCACCTAATTAGTCTATCTGGGATTCACTTTAGAGGAGAATCAGGAGGTTTCTCCTGATCAGTTACTCTCTTCTCTCCCCATTACTCTGGACCCTTCCATCTTTCTACCCTCTGTCCTCTTAGTGTCTAGCTCCAGCTGTCAGTCATCACCTTGCATAGGAGATGAAGGAAGGCCGCCTTTCCCAGCTCAGACTCAGAGGGCATGGCAACCAAACAGGCCCACCTGACGACTGCTCATGATGGATGCTTCTTGGGGCACTCTATGGTCACCGGCTCTGTCACTTTCTTCTATTTCACTGAAGACCTTCCCACAGTTTTCTAATCGAGAAAATCACCCTCCCCACTCAATTACTGTGAACCTAAACACCCGTGTGAGCTTTCCAGCGCCTCACTGAGAAGCAGTGTCCCCCTTTCCTTGGTAGGATGTCATCACATATCACGTGGGGTCTGCCTGTATCACATTCTGGAAGTGGGTAGGACTTTTATACATCATGGATAAGACAGCTGCAGAAACACTGACCAGAAGGATTCCAGGCTTGGGAAACTGACTAACGGAGAGCAGAGCTAAGAGTTCAAATGCCCTTGTTCTGGATAAAATCCCATATTTGCCATTGTTAAGTGTCTGGGGAGTTGCCCCTGGCACTCCACAGAGAGTGGACCTGGGGATTCAGCCCCTTTCACTAAAGGAAAGAAACACGTGCCCATAGGTTCCCACTGGATCGAGGCTGGTGATAGTATCAGTAGGATGCTTTTGGTCTCAGGCAACAGAATATCTAATAATTAGGTAACTCTTTGGTTCACAGAAATAAAACATCCAGCAGTAGGGCAATCTTCAAGTGCAGTTGAATATGGCTCAGTTTCTCCAGACTTCTCCAAAGTCTGCTTTCCTCCATGTGTTCACCCTACTCTCAGGCTATCTTTCCTCATGGTGACAAAATGGCCAAAGTGGTTTCAGAGCACAGCCTCTTATTACTCAGTCCAAACATAGAGACAGAAAGCAATCTTCTCTTCAAATATACATGAATATTTCATGAGAATGATGGGGGGGTACCAGGGATTGAATCCAGGGGTGTTGTACCAAAGAGCTACGTCCCTATTCCTTTTTATTTATATATGTATTTATATTTTGAGACAGGGTCTTGCTAAGTTGCTCAGGCAGGCCTTGAACTTGTGATCCTCCTGCCTCAGCCTCCTGAGTGACTGGATTATATATGTACCACCTGCACCCAGCAATCTTCTCTTCCTTTAATGGACTTAGATAATATATCTTTCACTTCTCTGAGAGTCAGCAAATCACACGACTCTGCACAGAATATCACATTGATCTAAGCCTGGGTTATATGACCATCCTTTCAACCATAACTATGGCAAGAGGGTGGGATGGGTTTGATGGTATTAGAACAATCAGGACTCTACCCTGAAGCTGGGGTTGGCATCAGTACCACCCAAACCACGTGGCTGTTATACAAAGGGGAAGAGATGAGTTTCCAAAGGAAAATCTTGGTGTTGGTAGGAAGAAAAAAGGGGGCAGGGGAAGGGGGTTGTGTCGGGTATGAACATCCCAGGAAGGATTCCTTACTTCTTGGTTCTCGTCTGTTGAGAGGGAAGGGATTAAGTCCAGATGAGCAACTAAAGCAAAGCAACTGTGGAGATCCAGACTAGAAGCCAGAGCCAGGAAGGAAGAGAACCAAGGAAAAGAGGGCAGAGAGTACTGGGAGGAGTGATTTCTAGTAAAATCCCTTTTGAATTCTAGTAAAATTTTAGCTGTGTTATGAGAACAAGGGTAAGGCTAGTGTTAAGCTCCAAACTGGCCCTTGAAGTCATCAGGATAGTGTTAATCAGCAAAAAAAAAAAAAAAAAAAAAAAAAAAAAGTACCCAGGGATAGAGTCAGGGATCTGTGGACCAGGACCCTTCTCCTCCAGGAGAGTCTGCCTCCAATGTCAACCTCCAATTTCATGGTGCAAAAGAAAATGACATCTCTTTGCAACTGCCCTGGGGCATAAGAATGTGGTGCCCTCAATGTAGGGAAACTGAGAGTTGCTTAGAGGTGAATCTGAGTCTCCTTGGACTTCCCAACCCCCACTCCATTCCACTCTTCTCTGCTCATGTCTTTCTTGCCTTCATTCAATCCCCCTTGATTCTTCTATTTTCCTTTTCCCAGTGCTGCTTCTTCTTCTTCTTGTCTCTTTATTTCTTTTCATTTTCTTTTTTCCTCCTGTCTCCAAGTTCTCTCCTCTCTAGTTTTTCTTCCTCTTTCCTTCTGACATTTCAAGATTTCTAACTTTTGAAAGAAATTCAAAATTGATTGAGATTACGTAATTACCAATATGTAAATTACCTGGACTCTCCCTTCCTGTATGTATTTGAGATGGACCAAGATGGATGATTATCAAGCGTGGAGAAAAGAGAGATCTACAAAACCATCAGAGCCAGGACAACCACCCCATGTGGGCTCAGGAAAGTCACCCCATATCATTGAACCTTGACTTTCTCAACTGAAAATTGCAGAGATTAATTATATATTTTTTTTCAGAGTCCTTGCAGGGCCCTTCGAAACTCTAGGACTCGGAAATGACTCTGGAGGCCAGTCACTTTGATTGTAGCTCTGGTTACTTGTTTGTTTGGTTGGTTGCTTTGTTTTTAACTTATTTTTGGAAATAAGTGGCATCTCTAATAGTGGGTTGAAGATCAGTGAGTGTTAATTGGTTGCTCAGTTCAATGAGCAAACTGAGGCCAATGGCCTCTTCACATTGTGGCAGGAGAATCACAGTTTTATAAAACACCATTCACTGTAAAATGGAGGGTTTTTGTTAGTTTGTTTTTAGTAGCACTCAAGGATATTGTCAGAGAGCAGAACTGGGAATGTCTTAATTTCTTCTGCATTTTTTGGGGGGGACAGCTTTTCTAGGTATAGAAGCTTAGTTAAAGGGGGTTTTCTTTTCTTTCTTTCAGCACTTTGAATAAGTCATCCTATTGTCTTTGGATTTCATGGTTTCTGATGAGATATTAGCTGTTAATCTTATTGAAGATCCTTTGCACATGAGTTGCTTCTTGTTATGGTTCGAATCTGGAAAGTTCCCCCAAATCTCATTTGTTCAGAGGTGGGGCTCTTGGGAAGTGATTGGAGAATGAATTGGCTCTGACCTCATTGGTGGCTTAATCCATGATGGCTGAATGGACTACAGGGAAGTGGGACTCAGAGGACGTGGGTCACTGGGGACATGCCTTGGGTGGGTTCATCTTTTCTCTTGTCCCCTCTCTTTCTCTCTCTGCATGAGCTGAGGCAGCTCTTCCACCATGATGCTTCTGCCTTGGAACCAGCTTACCATGGATTGAATCCTCTGAAACCATGAGCCAAAATAAATCTTTCCTTCTATTAAACTGTTCTCATCAGGTATTTTGGTCACAGAAATTAAAAGCTGATAAAACACACTTCTCTCATGATTCTTTTAAGATTCGTTTTCTTTTGCCACTTTGATTATAATTTATCTTTGCATGGATCTCCTCAGACAAGTTTTTCCTATTTGAAATTTATTGAGCTTATTGGATATGTAGGATTTTCATTCGATTTGAGGATTTTTTTAGGGTGGGGCTAATATTTGGGGCTAATCCCCAAAGATTCTTCCTCTTCTTTCCTTCCAGAATTGTGGTTATGTTTATGCTGGGATTCTCTATGATGTTCCACAGATCTCATAAGTTCTGTTAATTTTTCCTCATGCTTTTTCTTTCTATTGCTTAGATCAGATAATCTCAATCATCTATTTTCCAGTTGCTTATTCTTCTATACCCTTGAATCTTCTGTTGAGTCCTTCTAGTGAATTTTTAAATTTCAGTCGTACTTTAACTCAGCTCTTTTTCTTTCCTCCCCCTCTTCCTTCCTTCCTTCCTTCCTTCTTTCCTTCCTTCCTTTCTTGTTTTATTGGTACTGTCACAGGGATGCTTAAGCACTGAGCTACATCCCCAGCCTGTTTAATTTTTTATTTTGAGATAGGATTTCACTGAGTTGCTTAGGGCCTTGCTATGTTGCTGAGGTTGGCTTTGAACTTGTGATCCTCCTGCCTCAGCCTCCTGAGTTGCTGGGATTATAGGCATGTACCAATATCAAGCATTTCTATTTATTGGTGATTTCTACTTGGTGAGGCACAATTCTGATACTTCCATTAGTTCTTTAGACATTATTTCCTTTAGCTCTTTGTTTAGTAAGTAAAATACCTGGGCTTTCTCAGTGACCGTTTCTACTGATCTCTGTTTTGTCCTGTTTACCAAGCATAATTTTCTGTTTCTGTGTATGCCTTATAATTTTTGTTAAAACTGAATACTTTACTAGTATGATGTGGCAACACTTGGGAATAAGACTTTATCCCTTCCTCAGCATTTGCTTTTTTT
Source organism: Urocitellus parryii (assembly GCF_045843805.1). Classification (NCBI taxonomy): domain Eukaryota; kingdom Metazoa; phylum Chordata; class Mammalia; order Rodentia; family Sciuridae; genus Urocitellus; species Urocitellus parryii. The sequence continues at coordinate 66,988,805 of NC_135542.1, forward strand.
TTTTGTATATGATTTATTTACTTAATGACTTTTCTGAATTAATTTAGTAAAGTTTCTAGTCTTTGTCATGTGTGGCCACTAAACTCTATTTCATCAGATTTTTAGTCAACTAATGATTAGACAGCGATTTCCTTAAACACTTGGAACCAAAAAGCTCTGTCTCTGCAGAGGGATTCTGTATGCATGTAGAGTGTGTCTTCAACACCAAGTCAGCAATTGTATCCCTCTGTTTTGGCCTTTATGTTCTTCCTGAGCAGAGTTTCAAGGTCAACCAGAACTGAGAGCTTAGAGCCTCCCCAGGTATTTACTGAGCATGCACACAACCTTGGACCTGTATATGGTGTTCCAGATTCCCAAGAATATTGGAGCTTTACTCCCCAAAGCATATCACTCTCCAAACTTTCCTCCCAAGAATTTCAGTTATTGTGTTGTTTGCCCGACTTTTATCCATTGTCTGAGGCAGCAGAAATGAAAACGTACCTGTAAATGTTTTTGATAAATGCCCCCGGCAATGGCTTTAGCGCAAGATAAATTTCAGTCAGGTAGGCAAGATAAAGCAATTCTTTTGAGCAGGATTTCTATCGAGCTGCCAGATAGACCCATAATTTGAGTAAAATGAGGTCCATTCTACTCCCTCCTGTCCTGGTGCTGAGTGTGGGCTATTCTTTTTAAGTCTACTGCTGAGCTGGTGAGTGGGGGATGGGACTAGGAAAAGTTAAAACACTATCAAGTTTGCCATGGTTACTGAGATTCAGTTATTTTCTTTAATACACGTTTCTTGGGTTGCTGTAAGCTTTTAATTAGTTTCCAGAGTTCTGAAAAAGATGATTCTGACAGGTTTTTTTTTTTTTGATTGATTTTTATGGAGATCTGGGCTTTTTAGAGTTTCTTTTCTTTTCTTCTTTTTAAATTTTTTGTTGTTGTTGTTTTAGTTGCCAATGGACCTGTGTTTTATTTATTTTTATGTGGTGCTGAGAATTGAACCCAGGGCCTCACACATGCCAGGCAAGCCCTCTACCACTGAGCCCCAGCCCCAGCCCTGGAGTTTCTTATTCTACTATTTTAACTGGAAGACTTTCCCCAAAAACCTCATTTTTCAAAAATCCCAGCATAGCAGTTCAAAGGCAGAGGGTTCAAATAATCGTCCTCCAACCCAGCTTCTAGGGAAGTAGTGTCAGTATTGCACAACTTTGTTTTCTAAAGGAACAGTGTTATTACCAATACCAATTGCTATTCTCAAGATCTTTCCTCCAAAAATTCCAGGCTACTTTCCACACTCATCAGACTTCCTCTGTCATGCCTGTGGAATGAGAGGCTATGGTGAGTCCTCTTCCTATATTGGCAGGGGAAGCCAAAACTTCAGATCCTGACTAACATGCTCAAGGCCTCATGAGAAGATGGGGACCAGGGATGAAGCCCCAGATTTCCCGACTCCCCACCGAGTGCTCTCTTCCTGAGTTGAAGCTGAAGAGATGTGTGCAGGTGCTCTGTGCCAGTGAACCTGGATTTTATCTTCTCCATTAGTTTGAAGTGCTGACTTCAGCTGACCTCTTCCTAGACCAACTTGCTCTCTGCCCATAGCCATTCTCACACATCATGAAGTCAGGAATTCTTAGAACACTCAAACAAGCTGGGAGAGAGAGAGAGAGAGAGAGAGAGAGAGAGAGAGAGAGAGAGAGAGAGAGAGAGAGCATTCTTACTCAAAGCATTGGTTCTAGAATAGTATATTAGTTTCAAAAGTTCTCTGCTGCTTGCTGTGGTTGTGGCTCACAGAATCACACAGGTGAGAGTTGGGCAGGATGATCTTTCACTTCCTAAATAGGACACAGATCTAGTTATCTGTCTACATCAGGAATTCTCTGCTTGGCATGCCCATTCTGTTTACCCAGTTTATTAATTAGGCTGTTGTGCTCCACAGGCTCATAAGGAAGTATGAATAATGCCTATTGGGGCTTAGAGATTCACTGGAACTGAATTAAATTGAATTGCTGTAACAAATAGATCCCAAAACATGTTGGCTCAAACTCAAAAGAAGTTTTTTTCTCTCTTACTTAATCTGGGGCAGCTGGTTTAGCTTGGCTGATAGGGGTTGTGGGGGGTGGTGTTCAGTGCTCTATTCCATGTGGTCATTTAGGGACCCAGGCTAATGGTAGAACTTCCGTCTTCCATGCACAACTTACTAGATAACTCTGGTCATTGCCATTCTGTGGGAAGGGAAAAAGAACAGGGAAGCATATGTGGAGGTTTTATGAAGTGGCCCACATTCCTCTGAAGCAAGCATGGTCACACTTAACAGCAAGAAAGACTGGAAAAGTCATGTAGTTGGAGACTTCAGTTCTGTTATTAATGAAGGTAGGGAAAAAATGATTTACACCTCTTATCTGGTACTAAACAGGTAAAGATATTCAGAAAATATTTACTGACTGATGGGATAAGTGAATGGATGAATAAACAAATGAAGGAATGGAGTAATTCTCCCATGGCTACAAAGCTAGTTAGAGGAATGTTTTGGATGCCTTCCCTATTCTATTAACAATGAAAGAAGTTATGAACTGCCCTCCCCCCTCCCAGTATTTCTCTGTGGTTTCCAGGAAACATCTTCAAATGAAGATATGAGGGAAACCAATATGAGAAAAAAATTCCCCTCACAAACCTTCACACTAAAACCATAATAGTAAACAAACAACAACAAACAATAAATACAGGTGCATAGGAAAGGGACAATTTACAGAGTATAAATGCCTCTGTTCTAAACTCTCTGATGACTGATTGACTTTATACAGACTCAGTAAATTCTTTTCCTGGGAGTTTTTTTCCACCTAGTCAGACATGTAGTTCCACTTTCCAGCCTCCTTTGCAGTTGGGTTGGTCATGTGACTTAAGTTCCATCCAATAGAATATGAGTGGGAGTGATGTGGACCACTTCTAACCTGCACCCCCCCAGCTACATCTCTCCTCATGCTCCTTACCCATCTAGCAGCGGAATGCAAAGAACTCTAAGGCCCCAGGTGAATATGGAGCCACCTCACAAGGGAACCTTTAACCACCCACCTGGGAAATCACCTGCTGACCAGAAATGGTCCTATTGGACTGTTAGGTGAAAAGTTAGCACAGGGTTTGGGATTTATTGGTTACAGCAATACCTAATACAAATGCTGTTTTACTTACATCCTGACAAATTAGTCCTAAGTTGAAAATGCATCTACTCTGCCTGAACTATTGAATCATAGTTTAACAACATGGTATATTGCAAAATGTTGGCTCTTTCCCCTTGGGATTAACTAGGAGCTTTGGCTCACTCCTATGTGAGAGTATTATACTGCATGCAGTTAGCCTGGCAAAAAGGTCAAAATTCAAAATTCAATTTCAAGGTATGGTTCTACTGAGTATACATTGCTTTTGTGCCTTTGCTTTTGAGACCATCCCTAAGGTCTCTTCCTGCTCTTTACCTCTGCTCCAAATGCACTGGAAGCTGGTCTGTGTTAGGTTGACTTTGAACCTGAGGTAGGTTTGTGTTGACACAGCTACCAGGTACAGTAGTATTTCAGTCTTTCCTGGTTTCTGGTTTGGTGCCTAGCACATTCCAGGTGCCTCTGAGTAATGTGGCACTATCTGTTTATGCCTTCAGTGGTTCTTGGTCCCTGTATTCTATGGAGGGAGGTGCTGGTCATTGGCCTCTAACATTGAAGAATGTGTCTTGGCTCCACCTATCCTGGACTATCACCTCCTTCACATCTTCTCCGCAGTCTTGTCTTCCCTCCTATCTTGTCCCTAACCCTCCTTGCCATTTTTTCCTATTTAATATTTGCTTTTAGGTGATTGCTTTGTCTACTTCTTTAAAGAATAATGAATAAATTGAAAGTGAGACTTGATTTTCATACCAATGGCTCCAAACTAACATTAGGGTCTAGTATGTCAGTATAAATAAAAATCTTGAGTCTCTTCCCTCACCCTATTTTTCAGTTAGAAAAGCTACAGACTTTGGGGCAACACCCACAGACTTTTTAATTCACCTTCTAAGAAAACTCTGGTTTTCAACTCATTTGGCTGAGAGACTTAATTGACATGCGCTAAGTCCAATTAGAGAATAAATCTCTAGATCTCCGTTCCATCAACTTCCCCAAGCTCCCTCGGTTTGGGTATTCCTTTTTATTATTTAAGGAGCAGGGTGCTGTGATTTTGAGAGACATTTTCTTGAAGTCTCTGAAGTACCTATACCTCCACCATGGCTGCCATCTCTCTGCATCCTACCCCCAGGGGGACAATCGTTGCTCTAAGTTTGGCATTTGATATTTTCACCAAAACCCAATTAGTTTACCTCAACAATAGACTGTAGAGGAAAGAGCCCCCACTAGCCCTGTTACCTCAGGAAAGCTACACAGAACAATATCCTGAGTCTCATTCTCTCATCGGTTGAATGGGGATCAAAATTACCTGCCTGTTCTATTTAATTTTGAATATCAAATGATGGGACTTTTCTAATGCCCTCTGGCCTCCTCTCCCACCCCATTAGGGCCCTAGGAGTTGAAGAGGGTTGCCCCCACCTAGTGCTGGGAGAGGTGCCCATACTTTTCCCCTGGGTGGAAAAGAAAGGAGTCACTCACTTCTTGATTTTATATCCTTACACCTGGTTTCATTCCTTCCATTCACTCACTTCCTGAGTGCAAGTGACTCGCAGTAGCTTTCCAGGGACTTGGATGGCTTTGCCGGTGGTCAGTAACATATTACATACCTTATCTTGAAAGTGACGAAATCATTTAGGTGGAATTGGAGAACTTGAACCATCAACATCTTTCCAGAGAGAAGGGGATTGAGGGCTTGCAGTGGGGCCTAAATGTGTTGGGGAGGAGTGGGTCAGATCTATTCTGGTCTTTTAGAGAGAGTCAGGGCTCCCTCTCCCTCCTTCCCTTGCCTTGGGGACCCAGGCTAATGGTAAACCGTGTGAATGGAATGATGCTTTAGGATATTACACGTGTGAAAACACACACACACACACACACACACACACACACACACACACCATCCAAACCATCCCAGCGCCATGCCCTGACCAGTGCAGGGGTGGGCAAAGAGGACGTCCATCAGAGTCCAGAATCACCCTCATCTTCCGCAGAAGTGGCCAGATGGGGAGGGGGTACAGAGGAGCAGGAAGAGGGAATCTGCAGGAGGCTGACTGGGGTCTCAAGGTTTCATCTTTACTGGGGAATAATCTGCCCCGGGTGAACCTCCTTTTGTGCTATTCCATCGTGACCCGTGACAAAGGGGAAAACTGGATAATTAGCCAAACTATGGAGGAGATAAACTCTTTGCATCTCAAAGGTAAACTGAGCCCTGAGGTGCAGGCTCCACTGCCGCCCCTCCGCCTGCAGCTGACCCTGGTCCTGTGGTTCGCCTGGCTCTTGCGCTGCTGAGCGCTGTCCCTAAGCCGGGTGGAGAACTCGCGCCCCCGCTGCCAGCCGGGGCTCCAGGACAAGGCTCCAATTGCCCGCACTGCGCTCGTGGCAGCTGACATCCAGGGAAGAACTTGTGGGCAAAATCCAAGAGACCAAATTCAAAGGCCGATCTTTCGCCGCTGTAAGTTCCCCAACCTGGCGCCTCAGATTCTCTCACCAGTAATACTAGCGTCTTTGTGTGGCTGCTGCGACAGAATTAAACAGATACCAGGTGCGGCAGTGTCCGACTCATAGCATGCATTCAAGAAATGGTAGTTATGACCAGTATGGGGACCAAAGAAGTCTCCACGGCCCCCCAAAAAAGTTACTTGGCTAATTCTGCCAACAATGAGCTTTTGAGGAGTGAGAGCGCCCGACTGGGCGGACTGACCCTGGGTGGGTGGAAAAACCTTGGGAGAAGGGAATGGAGGGCGGGCAGCTCCGCAAGGTCCCGCCGTTTCCGCTCTCAGTGTGATAGACCCGCCACTCTTTATAGACTCTCAGGTAGCTCAGTTACAACTCCCAGAGTGTAGTGGGGAAAGCGTTCCTTCCAGGGAGCCCCCAGAATCTTAGGTGTGAGCTTCGGTGGCCGGGGACAGGTCCTCCGCGCCACGATCGCTACTTGGGATTACAGAGTTGTGCCCATGGAGCGTCCCAAACGTCCTGGCTCCCAAGCCTCTCTCCTACCCACTGTCTGCTTTAAGGGGCGGAGAGACCAGGGCTACCCATCCCTGGGTCCTCCACTGTCCTGCCTTCAGCCTGGGGTCACGTTAGCCTCAGCAGTACTGGGGCAGAGGCGCAGGACCACAGCCCCAAAGCCAATCGCACCGGGCAGAAGAGCGGCGGTGGTCTCGCCGAGTGCCGGCGGGGCCTCAGAGGCCTGCTTCTCCTGTATCCTTCCCGAGCGGGCGCAGCGGCAGGAGCCTGGACACACTACTCACGGAATAAAGGGGCTTGGCGCTCTGCATTGGAGAGGGCCTTGGATGGTTCCTGAGTTAGCCTTGATTGGGATAAAGGTTGCAGGTGTCCTAAAGAAGCGCCCCTAACCCTCCATATGTCAGCCCTTGTGCCGGCCTTTCTGGATTGTGGATCTCTCCTAGAAAGGGAGTTTTGGGGGCAACTAGGGGCACCTTCTAGGCCTCGTGAGGCCGATCTTCTTTCGAGCTACTGAGATTCTCCATTGCGAGACGGCCGCAGGAGGCAAAGAGTAGTCGCGGCCCTTCTGCACTCTGGATTCCACAAGCCACCCCAGAAAAACCATTTCCGAGATCCCGCCGCACAGATCGCCTAGGAGTTTTGAAAACAGTCTCCTGAGATGAGGCATGGAGGGCCTTGACCCTGACACCAGGATGCGGGGTCTTTCTCGTCCAGGTTCGCCCCACCTCCGGCTGCGACCCCCAGAGACCTGGAGTTTTTCCCTCTGCTCGTGGCCAAAAATGGCTTCAGAAACAAGGACTAACTCGCGCCAGGTTGGCATCAGGCACTCGTCCTCCTGCAGTCCCAGGCGCATCTACTTACAGGGGGAGGGCTCTGGTGTCCACTGATTTTCCTGGCTTCCGCAGGCACCCTGGGCACTCCCCGGCTCTTGCGCACGCCTGTGTTCTCAGCCCCTCTCTCAAGGCGCCCATGACCCTACCTACACACAGCAGCGCGGTTTTTTCCACGCTGCGGGCACACAGTGTCTCTCATGCCTTCTCACATCTTTCAGTACATTCGCAGGCACTGTGTGGCGGTCCCCCTCCAGCATCCCCAGGCAACTCTGGGTGCTCAGAGACTGAAACACGAAAAAGGGAAAGGGCCAGTCGTGAGTCCAACTCCTCCTCAGTCCTTCCTCACCTGTCCCTCAACACAAAAAGAGTCTTGCTCTTCCAGAGTTCCTGAAGCATCCCACAGGAGATAGAGCAGGTGGCGCTGTGAGGGCCGAATTTCCTGCATCCTGTCACTCAGCTGGCCTTTCCTTTTCTTACAGACCAGAATTGTGTTTCCCACAAGTACTGGCAATAACCAAGAACTGGGTACCTGTGGCCATGTTCTCTCCCCAGATCTCCCTGGCTCTGTTGAATCTTTGCCTTACTATCTGCTCCCCAGTGGGGCCACCACACAAGATGCAAGAAGTAGGGAATCCAGTGTCCTGACCAAGGTCCTCATCAGGGTTACAGGGTGAGGGTGGGCAGGACAATGACTGGGAGCCCCTCCCATCTCCTATCTGCCCCCAAGGAGATTTCCTTTCTTCTGTCCAGCCCGCTACCCCTGAGACTGCCTTTAATTTATTTGGTTTCGCCCTTGAGGGCTTTGTGAGCATGGGACCTGGTAAGGAACAAATGAAGGGTGTTTGGGAGTGCATGTGATGAGGGGAGCAGAAAGGGAGACTCCCCACTTCTAGTGGCTGCATCCCTTTGGGCCCAGGACAAAACCTGTGGCTTCAGAGCTGCCCTCTGACAGAGGGCAGTGGTTGGGAGAGGGGTAACAGGACTTTGAGATTCCAGTTTCCTTGGTGCCAATAGGAGTGTCTATATTCTCCAGGCAAGACTGCCCAGTTGGAGTGCTCCAGTCTGTGTGCAACTGGTGCTAGCTACTCAGGGTTTTCAGAACTTCTGCATAATTTCCCCCACCCCGTTTAAATAAATATTTTCCCCTTCAGCTGTCCAACGGGGAGGAGAAGCGGGAAATTGCAGCAAGTTGCCCCTGCTATGCGGCCTTTGAATAGTTTTGGAACAGGCACCCGCCCTCTACTGGCACATTAGAACTCCAGCGATCCCACCTGGGCAGACGCTAGAGTGTCTTGGGTGGGACCCCTAATCAGCTGCAGCCTTGGGCTGGGACCATCTCTTTCTCTAGGACCGAGCAGTTAGGTATCCAGGCCTTTACAGTAAGTCCTTCTGAAAGACCGGGCCCTGGTCCCCACAGGTCGGTGGGCAGAAAGTGGTTGCTGGCAGGGCAACAGTGTGGATTGTGGATTTGTGTGCTTCTTGGAAAGAAGCCGAATTTGTATGTGTGTCGTCGGCATGTGTGAGAGAGCACACGCAGGCTGGAGGGGGTCCATTTCTGCATTCTCTTGCATATATATCCAAGAGAGAGTGCTTGAGGACCCACTGTGTCTGCAAATGGTAGGAGGGTCTCTGTGTGCTTGGTTCTGTTTTTGAGTGCATGCAGGTATGAGTGTGTGTGACAGTCTATTTCTCTGGGTGGTCACTATGGATGAGAGGGTGAAAAGTTTTGTTGCCATCCAACAGCCGTGGAACATAACTGCCTGAATCAAATTAATATTAAATGTGTATGTTCATGTCTATATGAAAGTTAATATAGTCTGTTTTCCTGTGAGTGTGGGACTGAAAAACAGGGAGTGGGTAGGGGTGATACACATATACAATATGTGTTTGTCTCATTTCCAGAAGTGAACATGGAAAAGGGTGGACTCTGACATAGCAAGGGGCCCTTTGGGTTGAGGAGAGGTCGTTTTGAGAGGTGGTTTTAAGCATGGATTGGGTTTTTGGACCTTCAGGCAATGGCTAGCCCTTCATCCTTCCAAGCTGTGGAAGTTAGGTCGCCCAGGCCCCACAAGCACAGACAGTACCCAAGAGGACCTGAGTTGTTCCTGAGAGTAGAGCCTCCAGGAGAGGCAGAGAGAAGTATCCCGGCTGGAATTTCTCTCGGGGTGTAGAAGTGGACAAGCGCTGGGTGCTGAGCAGTCCCAGCTGGTAGGTTATCTCCTTGAATTCCAGACCTGCACAGATGGTAGTTCCCGCGCCTAGTTAGGCCACTCAGCTGCCTGAGTCTGCGAGAGAATTCTTGATAACTTAGAAGGTCCAAGGAAAAAGGTCTTCTGATTTTGCCCCGACTTTACCCAAAAGCGCTGATTTTGCCAGTAAGGTAGTCCTAAGAGGTCCAAGTGCTCTAGTATCTCAGCTCAATAAATGTCTCTTCCCCTCCATCCCTTCCAGTTCAGGGACTGCAGTCTGGGCGTCCTAGTCTTGGAGAAGGGATGTGTTCAGTACCCATGGAGCCACTGAAAACCAACACCCAAAAGCTCCAACTTCCTCCTCGCAGAGTTCTTCCTGCTGCGAATCTGGGACCGGCTTGGCCCAGCTAGTTAAAGGGGGCTAGAACCACAGTGGAGAGTCAGCGCTGAAGATTAATTCACCGCCACAGAAGCACCTGTGACGCACTACGCGCGAAGGCGTCCCCTTGGCCTGACCTTCCGAACCCAGGTGCCCACTTACTCTTCATTTACAACACGCGCCCTGCCGGCCCAGCCGCCTCTTTCTCCCCTGTCCACCTCCAGAGCAACCGACTGAAGCATTGGGCGGGTGTCCTACAGGCTACACGCCATACCTGGAGCCTAGGTCTCGGCAGCCGCCCCCTCTCCCTCCAGGCGGGAGGGGGCAGGGGGCTGGCATATCTCCCGAGTATTGCCCCTAGTTCCAGGGGCTGAGACTACTCCAAGGTGTCCGCCAGACAGGATACTTCCGCGGTCTGATTGGTTCCCCAGCCTCCGCATTTCTAAATGCACGTACCCGGCGGGCTGGCACATCCCATCTCCCCTTCCCAGATGGAAAAGGTGGGGGGCTCTGCGCAGTGGTATGGGGAGGAGCCCACACTCTGCCCACTTCTGCAGGGAATTTTCTGGAACAAAAAAAGGGATCCAGGGCTTTGGGAGAGGAAGTTTCAAAGTTTTCAGGCACTTCACCTAGCAAGTGATACACTTTGTCTGGGAGGGTGCCTCAGGGTTTCCGGGACTCACGGGTTTCTGGAATTCACCAGAGTATCCCTGTAGGGAAATCAGACACTGTTGCACTCTTGGCCCTCGGGCTTCATGGCATATATTCATATATATATTTGATTTCTAATTTTATTATAAAATAAAAGCAGAAATATATTCCGAAGAACATTCACAGGAGGACGTAACAGGGAAACGGCAAGACAGCGGCTCGGGAGGCACGCTCTGCCGGAGTGCTGCGGCCACAGTCCGGGGAAAGAGGAGAGAGCATCGTGGAGGAGCCTCGCAGAGAGAGCGGGAGAAAGCGAGAGCGACAGCGAGAGCGAGAGGAGAATAAAAGGGCTTCTGGGATGCCTTTCACTTAAGTTACTAGGCGAAAAGCTGACACCTGCAGCTCCCACTGATGTGGTGGGTTTCCTCTCCGGAAAGCCTTTGGAGACGACCTAGGATCCAAGACTTTAAGGGCCTTTTCCTCCTCCCCACTCCCGGAAAGTGCGGAGAGGGAAATCAATGGCCAGACCGGAGGAGAGAGAGGGTACAGACCCAGAGGGCCAAGGCAGAGTGCAAGACACCATCAGGAGAGACAAGGAAAAAAGAGCTAGAAATCTAGAAGAAAACAAGGAAAAGCAAGAAGAGGAGACACAAGAGAGGTGAAAGGACAGAAAACTGAGAAAGGAGAAAAGAAAAGGAAAGAAAAAGAAGAGGAGGAGAGGGGTGCAGGCAAGAGGAGAGAAGAAAGAAAAGGCGGAGAGAAAGAATGAGAATGGTGTATATAATTTATTCCCTTCCCTGGTTCAAGACCTGGTCCCCGGCCTCCAAAGGATCTCAAAAGCGGCTTGTTGAAAATAAATTCCAAATAAGGACCCAGAGTGCCATCCGCTTTGTCCCTGCCGGCGGTTCTGCCGGCCTTGCGCGCGGGTCTTTCAGTACCTGGAGGGGCCGCCGGCGCTGGGGCCCTCCGGGCACCGCCTTCTCTCGGGTCCCAGCGCCAAGCCCGGAAGGCAAACGCGAAGAGGCAGCAGAGCTCTACGAGCCCAGGTCCACGAGGTTGGCCGACATGGGGTTGAGGATGGAGTCCTGGAGGCCGTGATGATGCTGCAGTGGGTCCGCCCCGCCTCCGCCCGGCACAGGCACCGGCACTGCGCTGGGTCCGGGAGGGTGGCCCAGGCTGTGCAGGGACGGCAGCCCGGGTGGTGGCGGCGGACTGAGTAGCAGCGCGGGGCTGGACGACGAGTGGTCCGGCGTCCCCGACGGCGTCTTCTCGTCTTCGGAGCTGCCTAGCACCGACTTGCCGCTTCCATTGAGAGAAGAAGCCAGTGGGTTGTGGCTGTTGGAATTGGAGTTCTCGCTGTTCTCCCTGCAAGTGCAGGAGCAAAGCAGCCGGGTCAGCGGGGGAATGAGGCCTTTTAGCGCAGTCTTACCCTGAGCCACTTTGCCACCGGTCTGCGGAGACAGGGCGCCGGCGCCCTGCTTGCGGGTGTTTTCGGTTTCTATGGTTTTCCGCCTGGCCTTGGCTTTTCATTTATGCCAGTTTTCACAATCTTTCAACAATCTCTCTCCTATATCATCTCCCTCTCTCTTTCTCCCCTCCCATGCTCTCAATCTCTTGACTATCTTTCCTACTCTATCTACCCCCCTCCCTTCTTCCAGGAGAAGGCGATCCTGGAGTTGGAGGGTAGGCAGGAAAAAAAAAAAAAAAAAAAAAAGAGGATACCTCGATTTTCAGATTGCTCTAGGCATCTCCAGGTAGGTTTACTAAATAGAAGTGGGGTCAGGAGGATGAGGTACCCTAGATCCCAGGCTGGGTGACCAATTTGAAAGTGAGTCTCTCAAAGCCTTTTATTTCTTTCTGCTTTTCTCTGCATGAGAGAAACTTTTGGGCACAGGGTTCCGATCCGGAGGGGCCTGTTTCTCCAACCTGGGCACATTCTGTGAGGGCTGCCCTTGCTAAGCCTAGGATCAAGGCTTCAAGAATAGAGGGTTCCCTTTCCCTGGTGGGCATAGTGGAAACTTTGGCCAGGGAATTGGAAGCTGGGGCATGGAGGGTAGCCCCTGGGAGAAGACAGAGGGAGGACTTGGTAGTCTTGACCTAGACTTTTCCATCATAACCGGAAACTCCAGCTCTCACCAGGGGCTCCAGGGAAGGCAGTTCTTAAGGAGTCTGGACTTAGGCCAGTCTGGATTAAGGGGTCCCAGCAAAGAGAACTCACCTCTTGCCCTGCCTTGCTGACAGTCCCTGCTCAGACTTGGATATTTGAAATCCTGAGTAGAGTCTCTTTTTCGCCAGGGGCTTCTGTTCCTGATATCTTGGGAGAGGAATCCACAGACAGGCTTCGGGAACCTGACCACTGTGGATACCCCAACCTCAAGATACCAAAGTTCAGATAACAAAGTTCAGTCTGCAGCATTCCCTCCATTTCCACTCTTCAGCACTCCAATTCTGACCCTGATCATTCAAACTCTGGGCGAAACTAACACCCCATACCGCCAACCTCAGGTGTCCTATTTGACTGTTACTTTCAGGTTGGATTCCGTTCCTACAATTACTTTCTCTCCCACCCCCTGTCCAGATTTGGAGTTCTGAGGGGCTACAAAGCAGGCAGTAACAAGGGCCTGCTGGTCAACCCCTAGACTATTTCAGAAAGTCCTGGTTTCCCTGACAACACACAACTCTCAGGCCTTGTGAGGCTCTTAGCTCACTCGTGACATACCGACCTACCCCCTAAAGAGGGTAGTAGAACCTGAGGAAAAGGGTCAAGGGCCTGGCAGTCCAGGGAAGGGCTGCTGGGTCCAGTTAAGCAGCAAAGGGGTCATGTGTTTCTCCTCTTCTCTCAGAGCTGGCACTTGCTCTCTGGAGCCTCACCTCAATCCTCTGCATGCAGCATAAGAGACTGACTCTCAACTCCCACATTCAGTCAAGGAATATTCTTGCCCAGGCGCTTCTTCATCCAGTCCATACTATGGAAATCCCAGTCCTGACCCCTAGTCACACTTAGGTTTGGAGGTGAGTAAGACTGAGGGGAAGTGCAGGGAAGCACGGAGCCAGTCAGGAATCGCCTCCCGCTTCTACCTGGGCCCACACAGAGTCCTTGGCCTTTCCAGGTAAGACCAGGGCCTGCCTGCTGTGCCTACTTTGTGCGGGTTCAGGCCCACAGTTCTGCCCTCTCCTTGAAGCTCGCTGCTTCTCCACTTTTGTCCATAAACGACCAGGGAGTTAGTTGACAACTTCCCGCATTGGGCTTTGCCCGCTTTAGACAAATCCCTGCCCGCCGGTCTCCGAAAAGACCTGTGCGCCCTCTAGGTCAGGCTAGGCTGCAGCTGGCCGTGGCTGGGACTGAAGGGTCCAGTTTAGGCCTCGCTTGGGGTTGGGCAGACGCCCCTGCGACCCACTCCCTCGGGCCCGGGAAAGCCGGCGCCGAAGCTGTACTTACTCGTACCTTTCCTTGGCCTCCGCGGCCCGGTCGCGCTGCCGCCGGTTCTTGAACCAGTTGCTGACCTGCGTGGTGGTGAGGCCTGTGGCCTCCGCCAGCTCGCGCTTCTCCCGGGGTGACGGGTAGGGGTTGTGAGCGTACCACTCTCGCAACACGCTGCGACTCTTTTCCTTGAAGCAGTAGCTGGTCTCCTCGCCGTCCCAGATGGAGCGCGGCAGCGGGAACTTGCGTCGCACGCGGTATTTGCCCACAGCGCCCAAGGGCCGGCCACGCAGCTTCTCCGCCTCGATGTAGTGGGCCTTGAGCCATAGCTGCTGTAGCTTGGCGTGGTTGTGTGGCGAGAACTGGTGGCTCTCCAGGATCTTGTAGAGCTCGCGGAAGTTGCCGCGGTGGAAGGCCACCACGGCCTTGGCCTTGAGCACGCTTTCATTCTTGTGGAGGTGCTCGCAGGCGGGCAGCGACCACAGGAAGCGGCCCAGCCGCTCAATGTTGCCGCCCTGCTGCAGCACCTCGCACACGCACGCCACTTGCTCCTGCGTGAAGCCAAAGGTGGGCAGCATGGACATGGTGCCGGCTGCGCCCCCGCCCGCCCGCGCGCGCCCTCACCGCGCCGCGCAGTCCCGCATGGGCGCCTCCCCGCCAGCCGTCCGGGCCGAGAGGCGGGAGGGGCGGGCCCCCTGGTCCGGCGCTGGCTCCCGGCGAGTCCTGAGTCACTGCAGTACGTCCTCGTGCCGGCCGCGGGTCCCGCGCAGCTCCGCGCCCCCGCCGCCTGCGTGCCCAGCCCGCGCCTTCGCCCAAGTCCGGGGGCCGCCTGGGGCGCCGCTCCGCATGCTCTGCGCCCGCCCGCCGCTCCCTAGTTCGCTTCTCGCTCGCTCTCCCTCCCGTCTAGCTCGCTCGCAGCTTTTTTAATAATATTATTCTAAGCGGGCATGAGGCGCGGCGGCCCGCGCCCTGATTGGTCCGGTTATCTGACCCGGGGCCTGCCCGCGCCAGACAATAGTCGAGTCAAATTATTCGCCATGGAGACGCTGTCAGTCACTGGTAACCCGAGCCCCGGCGGGCCGGGCGGCTCCCCCCGGCCGGCTCCGCTGACAGATCGCCCGGCTCCGCGAAAAGCTGAGGGCGGCCCGAGACAGGAGCCGGAGGCGCTCCAAGAGCTTGGGAGGCGGAGAGGAGCTGGCAGGGGCCGGCGGCGGCGGTGATTGACGGGGCGGACGCCCAAAGAACAAGGAGGAGGAGGAGGACGCGGGAGGGTTGGGGGAGACTGGACGCCAGAAGAAAAGGGGAGGTGGGGAGGGAAGAGGAGAGAAGGGAAGGCGGAGGACCGTTTAAGGGGGTTCCTGGCAGGAAGGGGAGGGAGAAGGGTAGAAGGAGCTTCCAGGGGGAAGGAATTTGGGGCAGCTTTTTGAAAGGGGCGGCGCTTCAGCCTCACCCAGGCCCTGCTAGTTGCCCGGGTCCCACCTGGGTCACCGCATCCCTGCCAGGGTGGCTGTTCGCAGGCAGATACTATCCAGGAGCGGACTATTGGGATGGAGAGTTTGGACGTGCCCAGGCGCCGCTCAAAAACTTGGCTTTTTCTACTGAAAACGCCCCACCCCCATGCTAGAAACTCCGGACCCGAGCTGTCCTCGAGGGAAAGGGGGAGGGAACAGGGGAGAGAAGTGGGGGACTTGGCAGTAGCTGCAGGCGGACGCCTGAGAATCAACTTCCCGGAGGATCCCGCCTTTCCTCCCTCTCCTAGCCCGGCCGGCTGCCCCTCAGCCGGTACCGCCCTACTCAGCGCGCTGTGCTCCTTGTCGGGCGGGGACTCAGACTTAACCCCACGGGTCCCACGGCCCGAGAAACCTCAGGCAGTTCCGTGTGGCTTATACGGAAGTTGATTCCGGCGGGAGCGGCGACGAAGAGCCGTGGAACGACGTACACCTACAGACTACCGACGGGCAGCTGAAGGCAGGGGCTCCAGCTCTTCCCGGTTGGGTGGTAGGGAGGAGAGAGTGGTGGGAGCGCCACCGTCCAGCCTCTACGCTTGGACTCGGCTCAGGCTCTGCTCGCACTCCTTCCAGGCGGCTTCAGCCTGGGAACCGCGAGCTGGGCTCGGTAATGAGGGCCTTAGAAAGAGGGATTTTTTTCTTTTCTTTTCAGGGCACGGTACATTTTCTCTGGCAGAAGGGCGCACGTGGAGGAAATGAGAGAACTGGGGTGTGTTTGTGAGGAGGTGTTACTTCCATCTCCACGGTTTTGAAAGGCCCCCGAGCTTAACTAGTTCTGCGACTTGTCCTTTCCCCTTCCGTTTCCCCTCTCCACTCTCAGTTGTTGCAGGCCGGAACTCCCAGTGCCATTCTCAATGCTGGGTCCCCAGCCAGCACAGATCTCTGGCCCTCCTCTCAGTATAGGGCTATGGAATCAGAGTCTAGAATACATTTCTTGTTTCCACCCTTTTAAGCTTTTAGAGGGTTTGTGCTAGCAGTCCTGGCATGGAAGTCCAGGGCCCTAACTTTTTGCTTTGCTTTATGTCTAAGGCTAAGGCACATATTTATTCCTTTAAGTGTTCTTCAGGATTTTCAAAAATTTCCTTCTATAGTGCTCTAGCATGCTGGGGTTCCTTTGGGGGTGTTGCAATCATGAGAGTGGAACACCTGGAATCTCCCTAAGAGTTTGTTCCTAGGTGCTTGCCCCTTGTGTTGAGGCCAAAGGGCTGTCAAATTAGGTTCCAGACCAGTGGCAGGACAGCTTCCTGCAGATATCCAGGTGGTATCTTTGGAGTCTTCATCTGATGCATCCAGGACATTCTATCCAGAATCCTATGCGCTGTCACACAAGATTTGCTCCAGAGTCAGCCAGGAGGACCTTGAGAAACATTGAAGAAAATTTACTCCAGACTGCTCTGAGGTTCAGAGCCACCTTGCTAACGTTCAGCAAAGGTGACCTGCTCTTTCCAAGACCTCAGGCACACATTTGAAAGACTCCCAGTAGCAGGCTGGCCCCAGTTCTAGCCAAGGTCATTTTATATCTCTGCAAGATCAGGTTGGGGCTGGAGGAGAGTGCCTTGTTGGGCGTGGGTGGATGAGTCCAGGCAGTTACTTCCTCCTGTAAGACTTTGGGCCAGTTTCTGGTTTGCTCTGCTTCATTCTTTCTCACTATTAGAAGAGGCTTGGGTGATCTCTCAATCTCTGCTGATTCTAGGCTGGTGTAGTTTTAATAATACTAACCTTGACAAAGTGGGTGATCTCTGCAATCTCAGTCCCAGACTTTACCATGAATGTGCCTCTCCTGGGATATCTGGAGCTTCAATATTGAACTTCCCTCAGAACTGTTCAGTGAGGGAAGTTTTTCTGTATCTTTTTCAGACTCTGGGAGGGCAGACTTTTGGGGGGGGGGTAGCACTGGGAGAGACGGAGTCTGAAAAAGATACAGAAAAACTTCCATGCCCTAAATCCAACAGGCAGCCTTGCCAGGAACCTCCACAGCACTCAGCTGTGGAGACAGAACAGAACAGATGGGGAACCTACCACCTTGGGTAATAGAGTGTGTGTGCCATATGAAAAATCATTACAGAGTAAGCACAGAAAACTTGATGTATGGGTGTGTGTCCTTATGCCACTAGTTATCCTCTCATGTTTGTAGGAAACCAGTTCTAGCAGGTCTGGGCCGGAACTTCTTGACCACAAGGGCTGTTGGATGTCTGCCCTAAAAAGTTTAGTAGCTGAGCTAGGGTCTCTTCAGTCCCTCCTTGCCTGGCCTTCTCCCTGACAGTGTTTGTCACAAGATGAAACACTTGGTAGGTGTCTGGGTGAGGATTTGGTAGACGCCAGCTTGACCCCAAGACAATTTCATTCCCATTTCCAGCTTAGAGCAGCTGCTCCTAAGGCCTGCAGTGCCAGGTGCTTTGGGTCTACCCCAGATGGAAATGTCCAAAATCCCTATCTTTCTCCCCTCAGAGTACACACCTAAGAGACTTATGGCTAGCCTACTTTGCTCATAGAGCAGTAGCAGGAGCAGTTCCAAGGCCAGGAAAGAGAAAACTTTTGTAAACCCACGGAAATCTGGGCTTCATTGAAATGCCTCCTTTTACCTCCAAGCTGCTCTGAAAGTCCCCTAGGAGGATAGGACTTGCTGGAAAGCTGTAGTGGGTGGGCCCCATGATCTCACGCTGACGGAATGCCTTTGCCCTAGACTTTTGGTCAGGGACAGGCTGGGGCCTTTGAGTCTAAATTGGTCAGAAGTTCGTAGGACAGAGCCCAAAGGCCATTAATGACCAGTCACTGATCAGCTAAGGACTGACACATTTGGCCCATCATGGGACTTTTAGCTAAAGGGAGAAAGCAGCCGTGCAGTGCTCCGAAGGGCTTCCTTTGCTTTGGGTTGGGGCCATTTCAGAAGGAACGGGGTGATCTAGGGGGAAGGACTGGAAGGTTATTTCCAATGCCAGAGGATGGGAAGGCCATCCTTACCAGCAGGAATCCCTGTTTGTGACTGAGGGAAGAAGAGAAAGGAGCCGTCGGTGCCAAACCAGAAAACCAGAGCTGTGTGCCTGAATCGTTTTTATTTTTCCAGCCCATAATCGCTATAGAAATCCCAGGCAGAGTCCTGCCCTGGCATCGCCCGCCTCAGGCCTTCCACGCCGCTCCGCATGCAGCACGGTTTCTGCATTGCCCATCGCTGGGCTCTGAGGGTCTGGACCACCAGGATCAGGTCGGGGCTCTTGGCGGTTCCGCAGCTCCGGGCGCGGTGCCGGGCAGCCTCGGTGCCTTCTCTCCCCACCGCACGCTCGCCCAGACCTGGGCCCTTCCCGAGGCCTGGCGACGTGTTTCGTTGAAAGCGGGCCAGGTCAGTTGCGCCCTGACGGTAGGCACCTGGATTCCCGCCGCGTCCCCACCTGCGCCTACAAATCCACCCGGTCTGTCCGTCTGTCGCGTGAGGGAGGGCACAGCTGGGTGTTTGCAAAGCCCGACAGTCCAGGCGTTTCCGCATTGCCCAACGCTAGGGGCAAGTAGCGGAGCGGAACTTCTGCTCACGCGAACACTCCGTGCAGTCCCTGCGGCCCCCCGAACAAGTGCAAGGTTGCAGGACCCTGGGCTACGGTGACCTCACTCCTGGCGTCGCCTATGCCGCACGTGGTCGCCTGGTCACAGGCTCTGAGAGCCAGAACAGCACCAACCCGTGGGTCCCCGCGCTCCTCTACCCTCCGAGCCCTTAGCTTACGACCTGGAGGCCCCTCAAAAGAAAACGGTTTGGAGGCCACGGCCTCTCAAGGGATCTTGCTCAAACGAAAAGAGACCTGGGGCCCGTTTGAAGGCCGGCAAGGCGGCGAATTGGCCTGGGCGTTGCCAGGCCCTGGTGGTATTTGAGGCAGGTGCCCAGACCCGAGGTGTCTGGCCACCCTCCTGTGGCCACTGGTCCCGCTCGCCCTTGGGTTCCAGCCTGCCATCACCGCTCAGACCTGGTGTGCCTTCTTACAGAGCCGGGTTCCGTTCCGGGCCCTTTCGTCCAGGGGTGGGGGCGCCGGCGCCGCGGGCCAGGCATCCGGTGAGCGGGCCGGGCTCGCAGCTTTTGGTCCAGGAAGCGGTAAAGTCCGCCGCGGGGTAGTTTTTCCGCGGGACAGTAGAAGCGCTGTGCGTCCCTGTCCAGTCTGCGGCCGGTTCTGCGCGCGGGCGCCCCCGCGCGGCAGGTCCCCGCGTTCGGGTCGGCGGGTCGGTGTGTCAATTTCCCCCAGGCCTCTAGCCAAAGAGGAAGAGGGAGCTGGGGGAGCCTCCTGGCTCCCTCCTCAGCACCAGCAGTACCGATTCCCCGCTGTGCGCTGGCAGAGAAAGCACGAGAAATGGAAGGCATCCCTGAGGAGCTCTAGGGACACTCGCATGGTCCCGAGGTGCAATAGGCTGCCAGACAGGGTCTGATCGCAAGATTCTTGGGAGACAGACATGGCCTTTGCTCCATAGAATGTTCCTTCTGAAGCTTCTGAACGCCAAGGAAATGTTTGAATGGATGCCTGAATGACCAGCCGGGCTTGACTGACAGCAACAGCTGGGAAGTGACCAGGTCAATAGGAGGACAGCCCTCTTCCTCCTCTTTCCTCTGGCTCTTTGCTCTCAGCCTCCATCCATTCTCTTCCTTATAGGGGAAGTCTCACGGAGCTGCCTGTTTTCCTTTCACCAGAGGTATTGGGTGCTGAAGTCTCCTCCGAGACCCGTGAAGCTATAGGCTGAACCTGCTGTTCTTCAGAATTCCAGATCTACCTGTAGCATTACCAGATTCCCATGGGTTGCAGGAAAGAAAGTTTTCTAAGAAGAGTTATTCTGATTTTTCTGGAACTGCTGTCTTTAGTTGCATTTCCTTAGTCACTTTACAAAAATCCTCTGTAAGTAACGAATAGATCAGGTTTCCTGTAAGAAAGGGCTTTTTTTCCCCACTTCTTTCCATTACCTGTGAGAAACTCTCTCTGGGAGTAGGAATTCCTGCTTGGCATCTCTCTCTCATGTGGTATCTATTTTTATTACCATTAATTACAATATGTCAGACCCATTCATCAGTGACACCCTTTCCCCTGGCTGATGACTGTTCTTGGCTCTCTTGATTTGGGTAATGACTGGGCAAAAGACCACTCCCATCTGGCTATTGGAAGCAGCCCACACAGGATTCCACAACGTTCTGCATTTTGAAATGGAACCTGGAAAAAGCCAACATTCTTCTTAACTTGGCAATCCAATATTTTGTGAAATAAGGCTAAAATCCAGGGGCCATTTCTTATAGAAGACGTGCTAATTAATTTACATGCAGTGCTGAAAGAACTTTTGAATGAAGTCAGTAGAAACAAGATACAGTCCTGCCAAGGAGGGCAGATAGCACAGGGAAACCTGTGCATGAAGCTGCTGCAGAAGGACATGGTCAAAGCCAGTCTCAAATAGAGGCCTTCTGGTAACACCTGGCCATTCTAGCTTGTGGTGACAGGTAGGATTGGTCCTCTTGCAATTACTATCATTATAATATAGTTGCCCTGCTAGCATATGCTCACTCATGGAGAAGGTAATGACGACTTGGGCCTTGGCATCAGACAGGCTGGGTCCTTGACCAGACCCACCACTTTAGTAAGTTACTTAATCGTGCTAGTTTATTTTGCTCATTTGTAAAATGGGAACAAGAGCCCAGTGCATAGTAAGCACTCAACAGTTGGTTTTGAATGGAATTCAGTTGCTTTGATCCTCATGAAACATCTGGTTCGTAGTAGGTGCTAAATAATGAGGCTACTGTCGCTAGGGCTGTGATTTTGATAGGGAGTTTAGATTTGCATATACCCAGTGTTATACAGTCTCCCCTTAACCATGGTTTCAGTTTCAGTGACCCATGGCCAACTGAAGTCTGAAAACATTAAACAGAAAATTCCAGAAATAATTATTGTTTTTATATTGTGTGCAATTCAGAGTATCATGATATAATCTGGAGTGGTCCTGTTCCAATCCTCCTGGGATATGAACCATCTCTTTGTCCAGCATATCCACTCTGCACAGTACATACTACTCACCCATTAGTCACTTGGTAGCTATCTCAGTTATCAGATCAGCTGTTGTGCATTTCACATAATTTCAAATACCTCTATGAGCTAGGCATAATTAACAGCTTCATCGTCACCACCTACTTATGTTCCTGAAGCCTTGAGATTCCCTGAGGTTTATGGCCTTAGGTCCCCATTTGCCCCTGCTTGGTAGGAGCCACTGTGACCAGGCCAGCAGTACAGCTGCATTCTCAACCTCACAGCTGGTGAAGTCTGGCCATACTCTTGGCTCTGCTGAGTTGGTATCCATTATACCTATGGGGAGCCTGTGGCACCCAGAGAAATAGTGTCTTAGACAAGGTGCTTTGAAGCACAAGTCACAGAAATTCGTTCAGATGAACAGAGGAAACAAAAGAATAAATTTATTATAAGGACTCAGGGGTAGAACATGGATTCGAGAACAGGGACCACCACCTCTTAAGAGAAATAGAACAAGAACCCAGAGAACAGTTCAGAGTGGATGGAGGCAGCCACTCTCTTCACCTCCAGGTGGTAGAATGGCCTCCTTCTCTGCTTCCCTCTGAAAGTCTGTGTTCTTCTTCGTCTTCTTCTCTGTTTCTCTTCCTCTTGATCCTTCTCTTGCCTTTAATCTATTTTTTTGGTTCTGGCATTATAAAATATCTGGCCCAATTCCAAATTTTCAAGAGAGGGAAAGAGTGGAGGGAAGGAGAGAGAAAAAGAGGGATAAGGAGAAAAGGAAGAGAAGGAGCCAGAGAACACCTTATAGGCTCATCTCAGGTAATTCTTACTCCAATAAGTGACATTCAGGTGGGTGGGCGGGACTGCATGGTCCGCTGCCCAGTCTGCAGACACAGTGAGCCCAGACTTGGAGGTGTGAAGTGAGTGTAGGGCTTACTGTTCCACTGTGCCATCCAATGTGCAATTCTAATGTGTGGTACATAAGGGTCATTAAATACATATTAATTTTCTTCCTTTCCCATTAGCTCCCCAATGCTGGTACCTTTTCCAATCCACCCATCACAAAGCAGCCAGAGTCACCAATTTAGAGCACGGATAAGACTGTGATAACTCTGTTTAAATTCCTGTAATGATACCTATTAACCTCAGGGCAAAATTTAGACTCCAGCATGGCAGAAGAGGCCCTTTGTCACCAGTCTGTATGCATGTCCCTCAGATCTCTCCAAGATGCCCACTTCTTATTCAAGGCTTCCGCCATCCTGGACAGTATGTACTTCATGATCTCTTTCACCTGCATCCTGAATACACAGCACCACCTACTTACATTTCTGAAGGAGAAGCCTAAGTCCTTCCTCACTGACCTTGAGCTTGGCCATGTGACAGGCTTTGGTTAGGATGTGCTTTATCCTAGCCAGACTCGTGTTGAACTCTGGCCTCTAATGTGGCAGTGTTGAGAGGGGGTGGGACCTTCAGGAGGTGCTTGGGTCATGAGCTCATGGAGGGATGAGGGTTGGTTTCTTTCTCCCGGCCGTGGGTGAGTTCTTGCTCCTGCAGGACTAGGTTAGTGGCTTTTTGCAAAGCAAGGCTGCCCTTCATGCTACGTCTCTTCTCCATGAGCTCACTGGCCCTTCTGCTTTTCAGTCATGTTATGAAACAGCACCAACGAGATCCTCACCAGAAGCCATCGAGATGCCAATGCTGAGGTCTTAGATTTCGCAGCCTCCAGAACCAAAAACCCAAACAAACTTAAAAAAAATTTTCTAGTTTGAGATATTTTGTCATAGCAATGGAAGAAGGACTAAGACCTAAGTGAGACATTTGGTAGCCCTAGAAAGACTTTAGAGTCCTTGTTCAAAGGGTAATGTGGGGGCACACCTACATGTGTGTCTGCATTTTACATAAATAATATGCATATAGGTAAATACCTGTCCCCACACATATATAGGTGCACATACATGCTTTATACTGATAATTAATAGTAATAGTGGATACACATGCAGAAATAATTTCTGAACACATGGGAACCAGTTCACTTTCAAGGCACCATATGCCTCTGGATCACCCCCAAACCAGTCCTTTATAAGGAACTTTAGTCATTATTTACAGTCATGGCTTTTGGGGAAGGGATACTTAAGTAGTAACAGGGGTAGAAAGTTGAAAATAGAAAATGTAAATAAATTCAGTTACTGAGCTTTTCCCCCTTCGGAATAGCAAGCATTCTTAATTGGAAAAATTTGTACGCTCAATACATTATAATCTTTGTGGCTACTGTGGCACGTGGCTGGGGCTGTGGCCATTCATAAGGAATCTGTAGATTGTATTAGCTTTTTTTCTAACCCGCATTTAATCTGAGAAGTTTCTAGAAGGTCATATGTTACCCACATAAATACTGACAATGTTCACCAGCCATTTAATTCAATCTAATCTCATTCTGTTCCAGTCAATGAAATAAACAAATGTCTTTTCCCCAAATATGTAAATTTAAGGAGCATTTGAAGTGCTTTTAAGACCCTGGGCTTGATCCCCAGCACCATAAAAAAATAAATACATAAAATAAAATATATAGCAAAGCACACATTTAGGTCTAGGGATGTAGCTCAGTGGTAGAGCATTTTCCTGGCATGTATGAGGCCCTGGGTTCAATACCCCCCAACATGCACCAAAGAAAGTGCTTTTTAATCTGTGTCCAATTCTGTGTAGAGTGCTGTTGGGGGAGAAGATCACAAAACTATTCTCGTGATGCAGAAGAAAATAAGACCTGCCCTCTGCCAAATCCACTTATCACGGAGACTGGGGCCCAGGGTTGGAGGAACACGCTGCCTGATGGGCAAGAAGAAGAAGTGGTCTTGACCAGGCTTTGGACTAATTAGGGAAGGGGAAAGTGAGAGGGGCAGAGGTCTGAATAGGCAGAGGGCAGAGATGGGCCTCTGAGGTAGGGAGCAGCTGGGGACAGCAGAAGGAAAACTATGCTTTTCCCCCTTTTATCAGCTCAGAGATCAGTAACCTCAGCCTGGTGTTTGTCTAGGACCAAGAGTCAAAAGAGGGAGGTGTTATGGTTTAGATGTGGGGTCCCCCAAAAGCTCACATGTGAGACAATGCAAGGTTTGGGGGAGAAATGATCGAGTCATAGGCTAAACCTAAGCAGTGAATTAATCCCTCAGGAGATTAACTGAGTGGTAACTGGAGGCAGGTAGGGTTGGCTGGAAGAAGTGGTTCACCTGGGGCACGGCTATGGGGTATATATTTGTATCTGGCATGTGGAGTCTCTCTCTGCTTCCTGATCACGATGTGAGCTATTTCCTTTGCTACCATGATGTCCTGCCTCACCTTGAGCCCAAGGAATGGAGACAGCCTTCTGTGGACTAAGACCTCTGACACTGTGAGCCCTCTAATAAACCTTTCCTCCTCTATAATTGTTCTGGTAGGTCTTTCAGTCGCAGCAGTGACAAAGCTGACTAAAACAGGAGGGAACCCCAGAATCCTCAATTTAAGAGCCAAAGCTCTGCATCCCCAAGATCAGGGTCTGTCTTGTCTGCCATGCACATCCCCTGGGCCTGGCTCGGTGCCTGGCATATGGCTTCCCTGCTTCTGTTCTCCCCCACAGCTCTCCATGGCAGTCCAGTGATTTTCAAACTCTACCATGGTGCTTTGATATTTGGAATTTTCCGGTGGTTTCCTACTGCACCTAGCACAGTTCCTAACCATGATCTTGTGGGATGTGACTCCTGCTCAGCTCTCACATAGCACCTGGCACTCTTTGCTTATTATGCTCCTGCTGTCCTGGCTTCTTTCCTGTTCTTCAAACATAGCTCCTTCCCACCTCCAGACTTCCGCCTTTGCACTCCCCTACTCTCTCCCCTGAATAATCTTCCTTAGAGTGCTTGCTACTGTCTGAAAGCATCAGGCTGTTCTGATCACTGGTTGATGGCTTCCCTGATAAAAGAAGAGCTGCATGACAGTGGGAACTTAGCCTCACCAATTCATGGCTATATCACCAACATCTGCAAGAGTGTGTGCAACATAGTAGGTGCTCAATAAATATATTTATTTATTTATTTATTTATTTATTAATTATTTGGGGGTGCTGGGGATTGAACCTAGGGCCTTGTACATGCCAGGCAAGAACTCTACCAACTCAGCTATATCACCAGCCCCAAATATATATATATATTTTAAAGAAAATGGCAGTCCTGTGGTACATAACAAAGCATACATGACTGTAGGCCTCCATTCCATTTCTTAATTGGGTCAGGTGAGGAACCATCACCATCTTCCTGACCTACCTTAGCTGTACCTGGGAAGGCCTCCTAGGATTTGTGCTCTCAAGTGAGAGAGAGTGAGATTTCTGGGAAAAGTTCAAATATATAGAAATATATAGAATTGATTCATGCATGTTTGTTCTGGCCCTGTCATGAGACAATCCTGGGTGGCAAATCCAGTCCCACCCCAGAGGAGTGGTGCTCACTTGTAGTCTGAGCACCCGTGACAGACAGGATGAAGCTAATCTTCACAGCAATAGTTTTCAACTCTTTGGAGTCAAAGCCCCTGTTGGAAATGTGAAGAAAATGGTCTCCCCAGGAAAATGCACACATGTACATACACACACACACACACACACACACACACACACACACAAAAGGTGGCATTCGATTTCAGGGCTGCGCGGATTGCACCCCTCGAACCCTGAGCAATCCCTGCATCTGCAGTGTGGACTGGCTAAGGGCTCCTGGGACACAGCCGGACACTGGGGGCTCCTGTTTGCAGGGGGTTTCTCACACCCCTGTGGGTCTAGGACAGCGCTTTCTTCTCCCTTCACAGCACCAGAGCGTGAAGGGAGAAGAAAGTCTTGGCACTCGCCTGCCCCATCCCACTGCACCAGGGTCTCCCCCTCATCAAGGGCACAACAGCTCTTGTCCTTCAGTCAATGCTATCATTTCCTCAGACCACCAACACTCTTCCTTTCCTATAACTCATAATTTACTGAATTAAATAATTTCTCCCTCTTGGCGCTGGTGCATCCTCAATGAACATTGAAATGGTTCTGTATGGTGCCTTGTCCTCCTCCTAAGTGCAAAAAAATTTTTGAGCCGGGCGTGGTGGTGCACATTTATAATCCCAGGACTCAGGAAGCTAAGACAGGAGGATTGCAAATTCGAGGTCAGCTTCTAACCATTCTATTTGAGAGCCTGTCTCAAAATAAAAAATAAAAAGGTGGGAATGTGGCTCAGTGGTAAAGTGATTCTAGGTTCAAACCAAAAAAAAAAAGTATTGTTTTGTTATTTTATAAGCAATAACTACCTTTAATTGAGTGCATAGCTAGATTTCATTGACAACTCTATAAGGTGGATGCTATTATTAGGTCCATCTTGCAGGTTGTAGAATGGGTACTTGTATTTGAGGGAGGTTAAATTAGCATTGTGGTAAAGAAGGGAGTTAACCAGGGTCTGCCTGCAGAGTCTGGGCATATAACCCCTATCCTACAATACCGTTGAGTTGAAGTCGACCACCTTTACCACAATTGGCAGGAGCCAAAGGAAGGAAGAGAAGATGCAATACCTGCCCAGTCAGTGGGGGGATCCAAGACCAGTCTTGTCAAGTGGGCTCAAAGATGCCTGCAGGAGCATGGCTGCGAGGTCAGACCTTTCACCACTCCTCCCTGTGTGGTCTTGGGGAGCAGGCAATCTGAGCTGGGGCACAAGGACAGGCTGATACCCCAATTTACTGGCATTTTGTTCATTGATGGCTAGGGCAGGAGGAAAACTGCCTCCATGAAAGGTTTGGCTGATTCTGGATTGGAGATTCATTTCCAACTGTCCTTGCTCTCCTTCATCTCTAAGCTAGCTGGGGTCAGATAGAGGATATTTTTATAAGGATGAACTGTCCTTATGAATCTTTATCTAGCACATTTCCTGCAGCACAGGTCTCTCTTCAGCAGTCTCAGGACCTGTTGCTAATGTCCTCTTGGCTTCCCATCAAATTCAACTAGGAGAAAGTCCTTCTCTGAAGGGCCCCAGGTTTGCAGGAACCAGCCCAGTGGTAGGTGCAGGAGCAGGGATGTGGGGACCTAGGAGAGGGCTTGGGTACCATTCAGCATGCATTTTCGTGAGTGTCTGGCAGTGTACTGGGCACTGGGAGAGAATCTCAGCCTAAGATCCCACCATTAGGTAGTCATTGTCACACTCTGAAATACTAGCCAAGGAGTCTGTGAATAACATTCAAGGTGACTGCAAACACAGATGGGACATTTTTTGTTTTCAATACTAGGGATTGAACCCTGGGCCATCCACATGCTAGGGAAGTACTCTATCACTGAACTACATCCACAACCCTTGCTAAATTGCTGAGATTGGCCTAGCACTTGTGATCCTCCTGCCTCTGCCTCCCTAGCAGCAGGGATTACTGGCATGGGACACCACATCTGGCTAACAACTGTTTTAAAGAAGTGTTAATTCCTCATCTTTTACCTGCTCATAGAGGCCAGGGACAGACATCAAGGAGAGTGAGGGGTGACCTGGGGAATCCTATGAGGTTTTTGATCTATTTGTACCTCAACTTGCATATCTATAAAATGGGTTGACTAAGTCCATTGACAGGAGATGCCTTTCCCCATTGCTGACTGGTTGGAAGGTTGGCAGAGCAGTTCACACTGCAGATGCCCAGATTTGGCATGAATGGGTGTTGAGCCTGGCGTGGTGGCTTCGAAGAGTCATCTAGACCCTCTGCAGGGTCTACTTCCTGCAGGCCAGAATGAAAACAGCTTTTCATCCTGAGTCATTTGCCATCTCAGCACTCTGGGCCTCCACCCAAATTTTATCCTGAGGGGCTGCATCCAGCACAGCATGGCAGGAAGCATGGGGAGAAGGAATGTGTTGAGTCCAGTAGTTGCCAGGCTTCAGTTTCCTAGGGGTGAGCATGTGTCCTGGGGACTGGAGACCACTGGTATTTACTTGGTCCAGATTCCATGTTATTCTTGAAGTCTTTATTGACCATCCATTGTACACCCAGCTACAGGCTTCAGTAAATGGAGACCCTGAAGGGAATGACAATGTCTATCCCTGATGACCTGACCATTCACCGAAGGTAGAGGAGACAAGTCCAGCTCACCAGATACAGCACATCCCCCAGGAGAGATGTGCTTGGTTCTTGGGTGCATGCCACAGGTAGGTCTGGTGGCCACAGAGATGGCTAAGTGGAAGGAGAAGGGCTAGAGAAGAGATAGAGGGCGCTGGGGAGGATATTCCAGGGCGGGTGTCATTCTAAGAGTAGGAGTGGTTTCGACTGGTAATGGGATTGAGGGCACCGTGATGAGATCACCAGGATCAAAGCAAAAGGCAAATATTGGTGCAATAGATTATAGAGGACTGGTGAGCCATGAAAGTTTTTTTTTTTTTCCCCAGCAAGAGAACACCTAATTAGAGTTCCTTATGACTGCATTGTAGGCTTGCAGAGATGAGCAGCTCTCTGGGTTTCTGAGTCCAGGTCCTAACTAATTCCTGAATTATTATGCTCTTGTCTTTCTAAATGTAGTAACGACCCTCCTGCCCTTTCTCCTGTTCTTTCTCCTCCATTCTTCCATTTATTATCCATATATCTATCCATCCATCCATTATCCAAGCATCTACTTATCTATTTACTCAGTCTCTTGTCTTCCACTTTCTTCCCACCTCCTTCTAATAATATAAGATCACTCTCGAGGACAGACACTTTGTGTTCTCTGCCAATTTCTTGGTTTCTAGCACAGTCTCTGGCATATAGTAGGACCTTAATAAAAGAAATTTTCTTTCTTTATTTTTTTTCCAGTGCTGGGAATTTTCACACATGCTAGACAAGTGCTGTACTACTAAGCTACCTCCCAGCCCCCTGAATAAATAATTTGGAACATATTCTGTCATTGAATATCACTAGACACTCACATTTTGGATAGGATGCTCTACCAGGAATATTGAGTCTATGTGGTTCTGATAATTTGCTGGAGACACATCTGGTTATTTGGGGGGATCTAAAATGCCCCCTCAGTATCCCAACAGGGCCCTAGAGGGTCCCTTTCTCCTCTAGTTAGCCAAAAATCTTGAAGTTCAAGAAAGGAGCCCTGGGTGCTTGTCCAAAGACAAGGTGTGTGGTCTTGGGCATGAACATGCTCTCTTTGTTTCTTTGGCAGAGGGAGGACACACTTGGGCCAGGAGAGCTCTGAGTCTTCAGACTCTGCCAGGCTGTGATTCTACAACCCTCACCCTTCCATGCAGGATAAGCAAAACCAAGTTGAAAAAACTGCTGTGTTTCATCAAAAGGGAGTTACCCTAGATTCAGTGATTTAAGGAATGTTTCTTAGCAACAGAGCCTCCTTAGCTGGGCAGCCAACCATTACTCAGCCTTAGGATAGGATTCTCTTCTGGTAGTCCCATTATGAGCACATTACCTGACTCTTATCATCAGGGGGACCTAGGAATGCCCAAGAAGGGATTTAATTGCTCTGAGGCTGAGTTCCTTTTCCTGATTAAGTCACTTAATAAATGACCACATCAAGTACCCTAAAGTGAGGTATTTCCTAAGAGGACCTAAATCACTTTTAATTTTGAGGGCTGTGTGTTTTTCTACTGCAGCCTGGAGCTGCTGTGCCCAGCCTGCCATCTGAGAAACATTTCTTCAAGGTGTCAAAAGGATGTGTCATGCATTTGGAATGAGGGCTAAATTAAAAGGCCATACAACACATAGTTATATAAGTAGTGAGATATTCCGGGCCGTTTCCAATATAAACTACTCATTTGGCAGTCTTTTCTGGGTAGAGCTCTGGACACTTGCCTGATATTCACCTCTCCTCACATGCATTTCCATGCACTAGTGTACACATATGAATATTTATGCTCACATGAGCATTTATACTTGCAGTCAGGAAGAGAAGTGTAGGACCCTCTGAATTGGACACATCCATTTAGCCACGTGAGTTTTGTTGCTACAGAAGATGTAAAGATTGGTGACTGATAACTTGGTGCTGTATTTTCTTGCCTGCTTCTGAGACTGGCCCTGGGGCTCTGTCCTCTTGCTTCTTGACAGAGAGGCTTGGGGTTATGACTTAGATATTAGGTGTCCTCCAAAAGCTCATATATGAGACAATGCAAGAAAATTTAGAGATGAAAGGATCGGGTTATGAGAGTCTTAACCTCATCAGTGCATTAATCCTCTAATAGAAATTAAGTGGGTGGTAACTGTAGGCAGGTAGGCTGTGACTGGAGGAGTTGGTTGATGAGGGTGTGCCCTTGGGGTTTGTATCTTGTCCATGAGAGGGGAACTCTCTCTCTGCTTCTGGTGCTATACCCCAGCGGCTTTCCTCCACCACACACTTCTGCCATGATGTTTTGCCTCATCTCGGGCCATGAGGCATGGAGTTGGCCATCTATGGACTGAGACCTCTGAAACTGTGGACCCCCAAGTAAACTTTTCCTTCTCTAAAATCGTCTGTCTCAGGTCTTTTGGTCCGTGAAAAAACTGATTAAAACACTTGAGTTCCATGATAAATTCATATAACATGTTATATTTCTTAACTCAGAGGGGAGAAGAAACTAAGTGATTTTTTTTTTTTATCCGACTGCCTCATTTTTAAGATGAAGAATAAAAATGAGAGCCCAGAAATAATCCAGAGCCTGAGCCAGGTTCTTTCCTGGTTCTTCCCACGGCTGTGTCACCTGGCTTTTGGGCACTATAGCAACACACCTGAAATAATTAACTTCTTATAAAGAGAAAATGTCTATTTTGGCTCACAGTTTTTAATGGTTCCAGTCCACACTCAGGCAGATCCATTGCTTTGAGGGGTGCTGGTGGGGTTTCCAGAGGGCATGGTCGTGAGAGTGCCAACTGCTCATTCCACATGGACAGGAAGCAAATGAGGAAGAGGAGGAGCCCAGCTCTCACAATCCCCTTTGAGCGCATGCTCCCAATAACCTAGAGACCTCCCCTCAGCCCCACCTCCCAGAGGTTGCCCTGCCTCCCAACAGTGGCACCCCAGGGGCCAACCCTTTCATCTGGGGAACTCTGGGGGACACTCAACAACCACAGAACCTTCCTCTAAGACTTAAAGGGCATCCTTTGCACCAGGGAACAAAGTGGCAGTCCTTGTTACTTTGGCTTCCACTCTGCCTGGAGGATAGGCTGATGAGCACTCCCTGCCCCAAGTCCTAGTCACACCATAAGAACAATAGTAGTAGCTAGCCTCTCCCCAAGTGCAGCCCATCTTCCATGAATACCCTCTTCTGCTTTGAATCTGGGCTGGCCCTTTAAATCATTAGAATGCACCAGAGGTAAGTCACACCACGTGACTTCCGAGGTTGGTTATAGAAAGGCTTTCGGCTTCTGCCTTGGACTCTGGAAACATAGGTGCCAAGGAAAACCACCACTGCGTGAGAAGCGACTATTCTGAGTTCTGAGTCCTCCATATGGTAGAGTGAGAGTGCGTGGAGCCCCACCCCACCCATTCCTACTGTCTCTGCCCAGGTGCCAGACATGTGTGAAGAAGCTCTTGGGGGAACCTGCCCAGCCAGGGCTCCCATGGCTGCAGCTCCTGCTGTTATCTGCAGAGACCCAATATGAGAGTGCCCAGTGAGCCCTGTCAACCCACAGAACCGCAGGAAATTGGAATAAATTGTTGCTTTGGGGCTACTACATTTTGGGTGTGGTTTGTTACCCTGAAGTTGATACCAGAGTCTGCGCAGCCACTCACCGTGGTTTCTTCCAGCTATGCCCTGTCTTTAGTCAAGACCCCTTCTCTCCCCTCCCTTCTGTCTTATTCCTCTCTCACCCCAAAGTTATCCCCAGTTCAGATAAACCAAGAGACAGATAATTGAAGGAGACGACCTTGACTACTGATTTCACCCCAGAGAGAAAACAAGTGTTTATGGGCCAGCTGAGAAGTGCCCGCTGCCCACAGCATGTTCGGAAGCCACAGGCGCTGGAGAGGCCAGTGGCTTTGCTTCTACTCCATGCCATAAAGAGGTCCTTTGCAAAACCTGCTGGGAACTTTTAGACATTTTGTTGTTCCCATTTCTGCTTTTTATCTAGCCTTTTCATTCAAAAATGCCACCTCTTTTTTCCCAATTAAACTCTTACTGGGTGGGAGAGCCCAGGGTCAGCCCTTCTGAGACAAATGGAGGTAAAAGAGTTTGGGGGCCACACTCAGCTTGGATCCCTATCCCCAGGCATAAGGAAAGCTTGGGGAGAAAGCACCAACTATTCCTGAGCCTTTCCCCAACTCCCTAACCTGCTCCTGAGCAGTGAGGGGCCCTTCCTTGTTTCCATACTATATTTTATCTGGGATGCCTAATCTAGAGGGTTCTGGATAATTCTTCCCTTGACTAAAGGGATCTGCTACAGAGGAAAAAAATTTAGAAAGTTACTGATTTTGATCAGCCTACTTATTTTATTGTTTTCTAGAGAAAAACAAAGAAGGAAATTGACTTTCCCAAGGTTACCCAGGGAGCTAATGCAGGTGAGAACTGGGAGCTCACTTGGGTCGGGTCTTTGCTCCAATGTCACTTTCTCAATGAGGTTGTCCATGATCTCTTCATTTAAAATTGCACACTTCCACCCCAGGGGTCTATTTTATTTCCACACTACTACTATTACTTCTTCTTCCTCTTTCTCTTCTTCTTCTTCCTCTTCCTCTTCTTCTTCTTCCTCTTCCTCTTCCCCCTTTTCCTCTTTCTCCTCCTTCTCTCTCTCCTAGAGTGTGATTTGCATGAGGACAGAGGTCTTACTTGTTCTGTTCACTTCCATGACCCCATGCTCAGGAAAGTGCCTGCCACTGCCTTGGCTTGCAGTAAACATGTGTGGAATGTGTGAACAAAAGAATCAGGACTCACTGTGAGGTTCACAGTCAGGAGCTCTTCTTGCCTCTTCAGCCTTCTGCTTGCTGTGTCATCTCTTCACTGTCCCAGAGTCTCTTTGGATCCAGGGAATTTGTGCAACAGCTGTCTTGGGGGATCCCAGGAGGATGCATGTTAGGGGTGAGGTCAGGGGAGCAGCCTTTGGAGCCTTGCCCTCAAGTCCCAGCCACCCGTGCTGTCCTGCTGGGTGTTAGCAGCTGCTCCTGCCAGGCAGCAGAGGAGGCAATTTCCCAGGAGAGGAGAAGGGTGTGACCAGCGAGTGGAGAGGGAGTTCTCTCTGGAACAAGAGAACTCAACCCACTACAGTTGCTCTTTCCTGCCCTCTGCTAAGTAGAGGCCAGTGTTCTGAAAAGAGTCTGGATTATAGAGGTCCTGCCTCCTCTCTGTTGGCCACTCCACACTCAATGTTAGTCAATTGGCTGGGAATTCCCTCTTCCATCTAATGCTTCACAGTCACTGTGGCCTGGCAAACTCACAAGGGGAGGGCAGGTCTCCCTCTTCCATCCCCACCAGCTTCCTTGGCTGCAGCCCTGACATCAGGACAGGCTGCGGCTTCCGAGTACTGCTTTACCATCTTCCCCACTGAACCTCCTCGGGCATTGAACTTCAGTAGGACAACCTCTCACAGAGTGGGGAACCAGCTGGGTGAGATGAATGGTTCTGGGAAAGAGACCTGTTCCATTACTGAAGACATATCTCAAAGACTTGGTCCACTGGGACAAATATCTCTTTTTCGTAAGATGAAAGTCAAACACCTCTGTCAAGTCTGTGACTTTGGGAAAGTAATCAAATAAAAGATTCTGGATGACATCAGAAGTAACTTAGGTCTTTGCTTCCATGTCACAAAACAAAATGAGCTACAGTTAGAGAGCACAAAGTCCTCGGAGGTCCCCTGATCAACCCCATTTCCAGATGAGGAAACTAAGACTGGAGAGGCTGGGCTGGGTCCAGTTCATGGTGGGAGGAGTTAGGGCCCGGGCGAGGGTCAGCCTCTCTTCCCTATATTCTGCCACTTACGCACATCTAGAAGTTAATGTAGTTGGGTAACTCTGAAAATGGGTCTTCAGGGGTTGGTTCCATTGTTTTGGGGTGTTCCACAGTTTAGAATATTCAAAAATTTGAAGTTTGGGGCTGCAAAAACAGCAAGTCCCTAGGATTCCTGGAGAAATGTTCTGCAGGCTGGCCTCAAACTTGTAATCCTCCTGCTTCAGCCTTCCAAGGGCTGGGGTGTATATATCCGTGCCTGGTTTTGTAACCCTTATTTTTGACATGGGAAATAAGAAAAGCAACTTTGTGGTTACAAAACTGCTTTTGTAAAAAACTTTTAAAATTAAGAACATTTTTTGATGCTGGGGATGCTGTGTGCTAATTGTGCACTCTACTGCTGAGCTATACTCCCAGCTCCATAATTGTTTTTAATTTAGTGCATCATTTAATTAGCATTTGTAAAAGTGAAACAAAGTTCTTCAGGAAACTTACAATCAGTTTAAATGTGCAGCTACATTAGAGTAGTAACAAGTCTAATAATAAAATCTTAGTGATTGCTGGCAAGTGCTGAACAGATGTGTGAACAGGCACGTTGACTTTGGGTTGAGTATCAGGTCATATTCAAAAGTGGGTAAAGACCCCTCCTCCTGGGCCTCAACCCTCAGCCTCTAATCCTAGGCCCCAGGGTCAGCTCCAGCCCGCAGCCCCAGACTCTGGCTCAGATTTCAGCCTTAGTCCATTTGCATGTTATAGAGCTGCCTCCGTAAAATCGGCCATCAGCAGATCTGCTGTCTATATTTTGATTAATACACAACATGTACATTGGATACTGATGTTCTTTATCTATTTCTTGACTATCAAAGAGTCATTTCTCAAGGCTAAGGGAGTAAGCACCTTTCAAATCGTGCTTTGAATACAAAAGTGGTCAGCAGTGTCCCAGGAGACCACAGACTCCAAGAACACAGAGCAAGGAGGGTCTGGTGCAATCACTTGCCCCTTCTCCCTCCCGGTGTCACCTGTCCATAGACACTTATCCAGGGGTCATCCAGCAGGTGCCAGGAAGGAGAACAAACTTGCACAAGGGGCAAGGGCAGCTTCTGACTCTGCTATTCTCCAGTCTGCACCGTGACCTTGGGCAAGGCCACTTACCCTTTCTAAGCTTCAATTTGTCTATGTGTCCAATGTGGACTTGAGGCAATGAAAAACATGTTGGGCAAATTCTTTGACACTCTTGCCATTGTGAAGTAGGAGCTCTATGTTCTTTACTTTTGAATGAGGGCCAAGCTTACGCGTGACTTCAGAAACTAGATCAGAGAAGGTCACCCAGCTTCTCTGGTCACTGGCCTTTGTAACCTGGAACTGCTGTGGATCACCCCAAATCTGTCATGCCACTAGGAAGCCCAAGCCACATGGGGAGGCCACATGTAGGTTGCTTTGGTCAACAGCCCCAGGTCTCTGCTGACACCAAAGTTCATCACCAGATGACTCCAGCCTCCAACCGGGCCTCAGACATTGTGCACAGACTTAGGACAATAATATCTCCATTACCTAATTTGCAGGGCTTTCATGAGGAGCGAATGAAATAAGGCATAAAGAAGTCTTTCGAAAAGCCTCTCTAAATATAGCTAATATTTGGGTGGTTATTTTTATTATCATATTCATTCCTGTATTAGGGCTGAATTTTATTAATCCTATATTTTCCTGCACAAGGAAAATATAAAAACATGGAGAAAAAAAAAAGGTTCTTTGCTCTCAAAGATTCTATTCTAGTTGGCAGAGGGAAGACTGAGAAACCAAAAAATGTTTCTGTACTATTTATAACAGAAGTATTATAGAACGTGGCTCAAATGGTCAAGTGTGATTCATTGCTGAAGGTGTTTATTGGAGGAAGGGGGAAGGGAGGGGCCAAGAAAGGTTTCCTGGAGGATGTGGGACTTGTGGGACTGAAGGATGGGGAAGATTGGGGTTGCTAGAGAGGCGGTGGAGAAGGTAAGACGTGTGGGGAAGCTGAGCGTGGTGGCGCTCGCCTGTAATCCCAGTGGCTCAGGAGGCTGAGGCAGGAGGATCGTGAGTTCAAAACCAGTCTCAGCAAAAGCTAGGTGCTAAGCAACCCGTGAGACGCTGTCTCTAAACAAAATAAAATGGGGCTGAAAATATGGCTCAGTGGTCAAGTGCCCCTGAATTCAATCCCCAGTACTAAAAAATAAAAAAAAAATCTATATATATTTATATAAATTAAAAAAAAATAAGAAGTGTGGGGAGATGGAGTGGGCAAAGATACAAATTAGGCTTGTCAAAGAGGAAAAAGGACCAGGGCAGAGGAAACCAATCTGTTAATACTATTAACACTGTCCAGGGTCACACAGGCCTAGCTCATGAGGGCCCAGATACCAGCCAGGTATGATCCAGCCAGGGTGATCCAGTTCTTTACCTCACCAGCCAGGTGTATCTGAATCCCTCTAAGGAGGAGGAGTCCCGGCCCCCTCTGGGTTGCCCCTTCTTATATCACTGTCGACCTTCTCTGATGCAGAAAGCAACTTCCAGGCTCAGTGTCCCCCTTTCTCTAGGAACTTCTTACCTTGTTCCTTCTCAGTGTCCCTGCATCTGCCTCTGCCCTTTTGGCTAAAACAGAGTGGTCAGTGATGTCTGTGGTTGGTCAATGGTCCCAACCAATTGGGGATAGTCTGATTTTTTTTTTTCTAGGAGTTTTGTAACTTTGAAGCCCTGAAGATGAAAGTGAACACCAAGTACCCTGGAGACAAGGGCCACAAATCCTGCTGCTCAGCTCCCAGCTGCCTTGCTTCCTTCCTGCCAGAACTTGCATTTCTTCCTGCTAGAACTGGGTCCCAGGCTAGGTATCCCTTCAGGGTGATCCAGTTCTTTACATCACCAAGGGGAGTCCTGTGGGCCGGTGGGATGTTGCCTGGAGCCAAGTCTAAGATGACAGTGGTAGGTTAGAGAAGTCTTCCTGGGCTGCAGGCTTCATCCTTCCTTTGGCCAGTGAGTGTGTGCAGTCAGTCATCCAGCGGCCTGGAGAGGGTGTGGGTGGCACTAGGCAGCCTGTCATCACCGTGGAAATAGTTCAGAGTGCATGACCCCAGCTCAGGGTGAGGCAGGGGTCGTTAGCACACTGGAACGTCAGGTACTAGGGTATCTGGGCTGTGAGACTCAGAGAGTTTGAGACAACTTGGCCTCTTGTAATAAAATAAAACTCCAAATAGATTTCATTCTGGAAGGAGTTTTTCAGGGTAGGAGAAACAATTATGACCAAGAGGCCCAAGCCTGCCAGCATGAGTCATCCTTGGGGATCACCTTTGATTCCTACTGCCTTGATGACCTCAGTGTCACCTAACTCCCCGTGTCAGAGAGAAAGAAGGACTGGGACGGAGGAAACAGCTAGAATTTCTCCAGAATCTTCAGCTAATCTTAATGGAGGGCTCAGAAAAGAAAAAAAGTAACATCTAGACTGTCTTCAAGAGGACAGGAATCTTCAGCCCTGCTCATCCCAGGAGGGGTAAGAGATTTACTTTTTCATCCCAAAGGGTTGGACACCTCTGCTGGTCCCTTGCTGACTCTTCTTAGCTTCTGGCCATTTTCCAGCTGGTGGACACCAGATCGTCATCCTCTTCCAGGGGACCCTCTTGTATGCTTAGCCCTTGGTGGTTCTGGCGGGAGATCCTTGGGCTCTTTCTTCATCCTCAAGACCCAAGAGCTCCAGGAAAAAGCCCCAGCTTCTTAGAGGAGGCTTCAACTCCTCCATGTTGGAGGCAGCTCCAGTCTGTGCAGGTCCTCTGCTGAGGTTGCAGAGGGTGTTTTCTCACAAGATTGAGGTACGTACGTGCTTATTTCACAGATGAGAAAACTAAAATTGAAATAAAGTTAAATGCCCAAGGTCCCTGGGGGATATTAATGTCAGTGTTCAACTCATGGCCACCTTCTCTTTAAGATATTGTTTAAGTTATTTAAATTTGAATTATTGTTCCACGTCTTCCTTCTCTACTCTTTTCTCCTCGCCCAGAATGCACTGTCATGTGACCAAAGCCGCTGAGCAGCGCTCATGGACTAATCAGCTGCTTTGATTGAGAGATGGAGGACATGTTTACAGTGGACACTTGGTACATCTTGGTTGAATTATATCGACAGCAGGAATTGTTGATAATCACAGTGATAATAATTCCACTAAACAATCCATTTTAAGTGGGGGGGGGTCAGGGGGACATTTTTTTTTCTGAAAAGGAGCAGACAGCAGTGACTTAAAATCCAATGACTTTGAAGATCCAGGGTAATTTTTATTCCTGGAATTACATTCTGTCTTCTGCATGGGCTTTGGTAGGGGGACATATCTATGTTGCCTGAGCAGGGATAACATCGAAATTAACATTAGACATTTTTCACCCACAGTTCTGCCATTGAATAACTCAAACCAGCGAAAGTTTAGTGTGAGAAGCCGGGGAAATGTGGCTGTAGGAATACTGTCCATATTTAATTTATTTAAGGGACAGCCTCAAATACAATGCGATTAAAAAAAAAAAAAAAACTACGACAAACATGTGGTGAAGTTTAGAGCATCTGGGTCTGTTTAAATTGCTCTTGTTTTCAAGATCAAGGGTATTATTGATAAAAACAAAAATCTTTGTAATCACTAAATTTAATCCAACTAACGATGATGAGAAGACCGTTGTAAACATGAAACATGACTGGGAACTCAAGCTCACATATTTTTCCTTGTTGGGAAAGGCATGTTTTCATTCATTTGCATTGGGGGATTCTGGGGGACCAGCCAGGCAGTGATCATGGACTAATCAGCTGCCAAGGAGAGCCCAGCTGAGCAGCTGTAGGACCTGCCTGGGTCCCCCGCAGCCCAGAGGAGGGGGAGAAGCAGTGCCTTGGCTGCGAAAGAAACTGAAAATCATAGAAGAAAAAAATGTCCCCTGGGAAGAAATTTCACCTCATTGAATGCAAATGAGCTGGTCTGTGCTTGACTGCAGCCACTCAGGTTTTAGCTTTATCTTAAATCTGTGTGCCTTTTCCATTTCTTGGGAGGAACTCGCCCAAGAAACTTTGCATTTAAGGAACATGCCTTTATTGAGTGCCTGTCCTGAGCTTCATGGACGTTAGAACTTGACTCTTCCTTTTGCTTGGGGAGATGGTGGGGCATTCAGTGGGAATGGACACTACTCTGGGACTATGAGATGGTGTGGTTCTCTAGATTCCCCGACAAGTTTACAAATATATCTTTGCATGGACATCTGTATATCTTTTAAAATCATTTCCTTACAAATAGAAGGGGAAAAAAACACCCCATCATTTCATTAGAAAAATGTGAAAACTTATACAAATTCACAGAAGAAACTAATAGAAGATAAACTGCAAATGGTCAAAGTATATGAAGATATGTTCAGTCTCTTCAACAATAGGGCAAATTAAAATTATGATTGCTTTCTTAATTACCCTTTCAGATTAGGAAAGATGACAAATACTCTAGCTTAGCAAAGATGTGGCAGGAAAGAGATACTTCCACAAGCCAAATAATTCAATTGGTTCATAATAGTTATACCGAATAGTGGGTTTCATTGTGGTATATTTGCCCATGTACCTAACATAATTTTATCAATTTCATTTCTCCAGGACCTTCCCTCCTCCTTCCCCTGGTCTCCTTTCTCTCCCCTCCTGGTCTCCCTTCAGTTTTTATGGGATCCTTTCTTTTCTTTGTCCTCTTTAGCTCCCACGTAGGAGAGAAGACCCATGAGCTTTGACTTTCTGAGTCTGCCTTATTTCTCCACATGATGGTCTCAAGTTCCACCCATTTTCTTGCAGATGAAACAATCTCATTCTTCTTTTTTTTTTTAAAAAAATATTTATTCACAATACCTTTATTTCACTCACTTATTTTTTAAGTGGTGCTGAGGATCGAACCCAGGGTGCTGCACGTGCCAGATGAGAGCTCTACCTCTGAGCCACAACCCCAGCCCCATAATCTCATTCTTCTTTGTGCCTGAATAGAGCTCCATCATGTATACACCACATTTTCTTTATCCATACATCTACTGATGAACACCTATGCTGGCTCCATAACTTGGTTATTGTGAATTGTTGGCCTATATTTTTTGGAGAGCAATTTGGATTGTCCATGCAGATTAGAATGTTCATACCCTTTGAACCCCAAAGTCCACATATAGGAATTTATCCTATGAAAATGCTCATGCAATCATAAGCAACATAGATTAAACTCATTACATTATTTATAATAGAAAGAAGTTGGAATCCCCTAACTGTCCATCAGTAAAGAATTATTAGCTAAATAAACTGGGATGAGCTGATACTCCACACAACAGAATCCTGCATGAATATTGAAAAAAGATGAAGTGGATCTGTATGTACCCATCTTCTATGTCTCATATGTTAAGCTAAAAAACAAATGAAACAAAAACACATTGCGCATCAGCATGTATTCTTTGACTTTTTATTTTTCCTTGAGATGGAGCAAACCGAAGTGTGTTTTCCTGTGCAGAGACTGGAAAAAATGTATAGATTGTATCTTTAGGGAAGGAGGATTTATCTCACATTTTCACTTTTACTTTATAGATGTATGCCTTATTTAGATCCCCTTTTTTTAAAAAAAAAATGAAGAGCTTGTTTTATTTATAAAATTAGAAAAATTTATGAATGATAATGTAATACTTTAAAAACAGAATTCCACAGAGGCTGACATGAGCTGCATTCAGAGGATGCCTGAACCTCAGTGAGCAGCACTAACTTTCAGACCTTTACCTATTTATTCTCTTCCTTGGGGCTCAGCAGCTTTGTCTTGGGTGTCTCATTCCCTGCCCCATCACAGCCATTGCCCTGCACCCACACAAGCCCCCCAGTGCAGGATGAGGTGAAAAGCTCCTGGCTTGTGGCCCACTGGGTTCACGTGCTTAACCTCCACCACATGTGGACCTCTTGCATTTTCCCTCTCTCCTTTCCCTGACTCTCCCATCTGCCCCAGTCTTCCTCAAGTGACCGCCCTTGCCCTTCCTTACCTCTCCACAGTTCCCACAGTGCACCCTGGGCAGCAGCTGGCTCTTCTGGTCACCATTTCCCATGGAGACTCTCTCCCCTCCTTTGGCTTCCTCGCCACCCCACTTGACTGAGCTCACTTGTAGGTTTCTCCCTTTCTGGCTGCTTGGTGGCCCCCACCTCTGTCTTCCCCCCTCCCTCGTGACCTCTTCCACCCCTTGGCAATTCACATTTTCTTTGTCTTTTGCTTCTTTGCAGATGGCTCCCTCATCCACGTTCCTAGTCTGCTCTCTTTCTTAAGTCCCAGCCATACTTCCAGTTGTTTGGTGGAGTCTCCTCTGGGATGTCCCCTGCTGGCTGGTGCCACAAGTTCAACTCACCCCTAATGGAGCTCATCAGCTTTGCGCTTCCCAATATCTGCCCTGCTTTGTT
This sequence comes from Urocitellus parryii, assembly GCF_045843805.1. Taxonomy (NCBI): domain Eukaryota; kingdom Metazoa; phylum Chordata; class Mammalia; order Rodentia; family Sciuridae; genus Urocitellus; species Urocitellus parryii. Next base: position 67,030,144 of record NC_135542.1, read on the forward strand.
GACGATGCTGCTTGGAATCTCACTGTCTCCTCTGTGTCCTCCTCCCCTTTCAAAGTCCATTGGTTGCCAAGCTCCGACGGAGAAACCTCCATATTTCTTACCTCTTTTTTGCACACCCAACAAAGTGGAACAGTCGTTCTCCCACTCCATGTAGTAATGGAACCACGGCTTTCCTGTTTTAGTCCCCGTGGTCACTATGACAAAGTGTCTTAGCCTGGATAGTTTATAAATAATAGAAATTTATTTCTCACAGTTCTGGAGGCTGGGAGGTCCACCACCAGATTCTGTGTCTCGATCCCTGATCCCTGGTGCCTGGTTGTTGAGTCCTCACATAAAGGAGAAAACAACTCCCTCCTTCTCTTTTATAAGGACACCAATCCCATTCCTAAGAGACACATTCTCATGATTTAATCACTCTCTAAACACCCCACCTCTTAGTACTATTATTATATTGGTGATTAAGTTTCAACATGAATTTTGGGAGGAAAACAATTCAGATTATGCCTCCCTTGAAACTCCAAAACATTGGTTGTATTCCGTTTTGTACTGACTTAGTTCTGTGTGTTTCTTACATCCCTATTTAGATCACATGTTTCTTGAAGTCAAGGGCTTTCTTACTCACCTGTCCTCTGCAAGTCTTTCATAGGATCTCACAATAGTGGGCCTTCAGATGACACTTATTGGATTAGCTCAGACCCCAATCTCCAAATGCAAAGCAGTGGGCTGAGTTGAATTCATCCCTTTTACTACATCTGGTCTGGAGGACCCCATGGGACTCCCAATCAGGAGAATCTGAGGAACGGGACGATACTATGGGTCTGGTAGTTGTAGGAAATAGGGATTCCCTAAAGTTATCTCAGGAGAAAAGAGGACATAAGGATTTCTAGACCAGAATGTAGTCTAGAATTGAGGGCATGGGCCCAGGCTCCTCTCCCATGGGTGGCCTGGTCTCTTTGTATCATTGTGTTTCTGCTTCTTTCTGTGTGTCTTGATGATTCCGGATTCGGTTCATTTCTAATTTCTGTTTCCATGTAATTTTAGATTACACTGGATTATCATGGCTTCCTGTTTTTTTTTTTTTTTACATCACAAACTTTCTGTCTTAACCTTATTGTTGATGACATCCTTCACTTGTGAGTTCTTGGTTCAAATGCCTTAGAGAGAGTCAGATGGGCACAGCTCATCTTTTGAATTGGGTGCCCTTAATCCAGGTATCTGTCTCCTGGTCTAAGAAGTCCAAAAGATGGCTACTTAAAGGCTACCCATAACACAAGTGTCTTCTGTCAGAATCCATGGAGGGTGCAGCAACCTTATGAGGTTAAGTCTGTCCAGGTTAGAGATGTTATCCAGTACTATTTCTTGCTGCTGTGTTTGGAACCAGGAATGCAAGTAAGGGTAGGAATGATCAAGAGAAAGAACTTCCTAGTTGTCTGGAATCTCATTCTTCTCACATCACCTCCCCACCTCCCAACGCACCCTCACCAGACATGGAGAGCATTTCCTGACATTAGATATATGAGGATGGGCAAGTTGAAAGGAAATCAGCAAGGCAGCCTAATACTAATGTGAGGAAATGCTGTGAATTTTACAAGTGAGAGCATCAGTCTTCTTTTCTCTCCCTGAAAAGATCATAGGGAGAGAAAAAGAAGGAAAAGAAGGATAGATCAAGCAGAGAACTTGATATCTGGTCAATTCAGAGGGTGAAAGAAGCCAGGCACTCAGGATGCTGGAATGAGAACCTAATAAAATGGCAATTGATGTAATCAAGAATAACTGCAGGTTAAGATGTGAGAATGAGTTCTAAGAGGTTGAGTACTGACTCTCCAAAATCAGAACAGCATTGTCTAACAAAGAGGACACTATCCTAGCCTTTCCCTTTGCAACCTCAAATGAATTTCATAGATTGCCAATGATTTATTTATTTATTTATTTTGCACTGCTGGAATTTTCTCTGGGTATACATAGAGAGGTATTAAATAAAAATAAAAACTTGGCTCTAGATCCATCTTATTTTTTATTTAGAAGCTACTGTAAAGTATTTGCTTCCTTCCTCTGTTCTCTTTTCCCTCTCTCATTCCTTATTTCTTTCATCATTACTTCTTTTCTTTGTTCTTATAATATTTGTGAAAATCTCTTGTATAAGGCATGTATGCACAAATAACGTTTCATATTCAATAGCATGAAAAGTACAAATATATACAATTTTTTTAAAAAATTAACACTTAACTGAACATTTTAAGTAGCCCTTTCAACAACCTTAAAAGGTGGGCATACTAATATTATCCTCACTTGTAAAAAACGAAAAAAAGTGTAAGGACAAGAAGTTCAATAAGTTTTTCAACATCATTGTCTTCATCTGCTAGGGCCACCATACAAAGCACTTTAGACTAAGTGGCTTAAACCACAGAGGTTTCTTTCTCACAGTTCTGGAGGCTGAGTAGTCTAAGATCAAGGTCCTGGCCAATTTGGTTCCTGGTGAGTCCTCTTTTCTCTGCTTGCAGAAGGCTGTGACGTTTTGCTATGTGTCCACATGATCTTGTTGATCATTTTCTGTTCTTATAAGACAACAAATTTCATTATGAGACTCTACCTCTCAAAACCTCATCTCTAAATATCATCACACTGGGAGTTAGGCTTCAACCCATGAGCCTGGGGAGATGTGGCACACATTCAGTCCATAACTGTCACACAGTTGGAAAGTTGGGAAACACAGTAAAGGTCCATGTTGGTAGGACCACAGGGCAAACCCAGGATGTGGAAGGAAGGAAGCTCAGTGGGAGGCAGGAAGAGGAGGAAAGTGTGCCCTTGCCAGCTCAGAGCTGCCCCTGCTTCCTCCACTGCAGTTTTCTTGGAGAAGTTTGAAGGGAAGAGGACTAGAAGGGTAGCTGTAGCAAGCAGTCTGAGGTCGTTAAGTAAGTGGAAGCCAATGGGAAAAGCACTGGAGGCAGAAGCCATGAACTTGAACCCTGCATTTACCCTTCAGTCCATGACATTGGGCAAGTCTTATGCCCTTTTCCCCACAATTGTGTAGCTCAGTTGAGGAGGCATTTTATAAACTGTGAGGGGCCGTGGCCAGTTGAGACATGACTGAGTTAAACTAATTTCTATGGCAGTGGCCGTCCCTTGCTCTGCACAGCAAGCACAGAGCTTGGCCACAGCCCCTAACAGAGATATGTTCACCTGTGTGGACATGGTCCCTCTAATAAAATCAAGTCCCAACAAGGACACCGGTATAGTTGCCCAAGGAACATTGGAGAGAAGAACAGCCAATGGTCTTCCTCAGGAGAATTTGTTCTGGGAAGGTTACCATCTTTCCTAGTCCAGCAACTTCTGAGACCTTCATAAAAAAATTAGTGTGACAAGTCTGCTTGTGGCAAAATAAAAGAGAAGCCAGCCACAGAGGAACACATATTGTATAATTCCATTTATATGAAATGCCCAGATAGGCAAATCCACAGAGACAGAAAACAGATTAGTGGTTGCCAGGGGCTGGGGGTAGGGGAATGCGGAGTGACTGCTGATGGGTTATGGGATTTCTTCTTGGGTGATGAAAAATGTTCTGGAATTAGATCGTGGTGATGGTGGCATGACCTTGTGAATAGACAAGAAAACAACTGAAGAGTCTTTAAAGGCTGATTTTTAGGCTATGAGAATCACATCACAATTTAAAAAATAAAAAAAAAAAAAAGGAGACTTGCAGCAAGGTTCCCATTGCTGTGGGAGATTTTCTCTCTGGAAAATCCCTTTGAGTGGAGGGGACACTACAGGGACCCAGATGTTCCAAGAAGGCAGCCATGTGAGGGGCACAACTGGGGCACCTCAGTGGGATTTTTGTGGGCAGGTCCCCAGCACACATGACCCATGGAGAGAGGAGCAGACAAGCCCCTGCACCCTTCCCTCCCTGAGAACCTGAAGACCAAAGCAATGCAATGCCAGTTAAGGTGGAGGAGACCCAGGTGAGATTTCTGCCTTTGAAAGCCTGCCCCCAGCACTTCAAGGTGGCCCCGGGGAGAGGAAGCGATGACCCAGACGGGTCACATATTTTGTGGTTTGGCAGGAGGAGGGGCGCAGCGCTCCACATCAGACTAATAACGCAGAAGAGCTGAAAGGCCCTCTTGACTCTGCAGCTCCGCTGTGGTTTACCGCCAGCACATGCGCATGCGCACCCTCTCCTCCCTTTGATGGAGGTCTTTGGAGTGGGGTAGGTGTGCTTTTTTAAAAAGAAAATACAGCAGGTATTCATTTTGGTCTACACACTGAGGTACACACACACACACACACACACACACACACACACACACACCCCACTTAGTCTATTTTCTTTAAATCAATTTAATTCCAACTCTAAGCTTCCATGTGGTGGGCCGGTGGGAAATTCAGTTATTACTGGCTCCTCCTATTCCCTGGCTTTGGGTACCACCAGGATCTGGGAGGTTTATGTGGTGCCTGGAGAAGAGGAAGTACCTCCAACTCAAGGGAACCAAACACCAGGCCAAGGGCTCCCTCAAAGTCCCCTGGCATGGGGTAGGGGTCTTGGATGGGGGAGGGACTCTCCATTTTCCTCTTTGAGGTCTTACCACCTTCCTGGGAAGCTGCTGCGGTCAGGTAGGTGGGTGTCTCTGCTCCTGCGAGACCCACTATGGCTGGTTTCATCTATCAGCTGCTAATGCCTAAGAGGTTTTCAGGGGCTCAGAAAATACTTGATCATTGGAAGGAAATCCATGGGCTCCAAAATTTAATAAAAGAATGGCAAGGTGGAAATGAATACAAGTTTAATTGTGATCACAAAAATCTAATACTGTGATCTTCACGAACTGCAAAGCGTAATATTCCTGAGCACTTCATTCTTGAAAAACAACTTTTTAGTTTATTTTGCTTTGCAAGAATTTCCAAGTACAATGAAGATTACTCAGAAGTCATTCTTGTTGGGGGGGGGGACATTAGCACCAGGGGACAACCCTGGTCAGGAAGCAGCATTCTAGCTAAGCAGGTTTCTTAAAGCAGGGCTTTTCAGATGTCAGTTTGAAGAGGACGGTGAGTCACTTGGGAGTCCAATTAAAAGGCAGATTCTGATTCAGTGAGTCTAAGGTGAATAGGGCTGGTCCTCACCCCAAGTCCATAGTTTGTGCAGACAAGTTCAAAATAATGCTTGCATTACTGCTTTTTTTTAACTCTTTTTTTTTTTTGCTACGAGAGATATAACCCAGGAGTGCTTAAGCATTAAGCCATATCCCAGCCCTTTCTATTTATTTATTCTCATTTTGAGACAGTTGCTTAGGGCCTCATTAAATTGATGAGGCTGACTTTGAACTTGTGATCCTCCTGCCTCAGCCTCCTGAGTTGCTGGGATCACAGGTGTGCACCATCAGCTGAACTCAGCATTTAGTCTAAAGTCCTCTGGTCCCATCAAATAGCAATACTTAGATACTTACCCCTCTCTCTGGAGTCCACTGACTTGTTTTAGCTTCAGGCCTTTGCTTGGGCTGTTTCTCCGCCTGTGAGGCCCTTCCTTATATTTTCTGCCAAGCGAAACCCAGTTACTCTCAACATTCAACACAGCTGCTGCTTCCTCTAAGAAAGCAGCCCCAGACTTACCAGCCAGCATGGTTGCCTTCCTCTCCTGGATTCAGTTTTGGTAGCGGAATTAGGCACTGTCCTTCTATTAGGTAACTCATTTGAAACTGTCTTATTTCTCTGACTAGGCTGTAAGGCCCTGGCAGACATTGTTAACATTTCCTACTTTTTCTGCAGTCTAGACTTTGGCTCTGCCATTAATTAGCCATGCAATTTTAGAAAAATCACTTTACTTCTCTGGGCCTTGGGTCCCTCGTTTGTAAAATGAGGAGTTGAAATAACTCAAGGCCTGTCTGCCTCTAAAATTCCTTGGTTCCATATGGTTCTGACTGCCCCATGTTGTCTAGGACGTGGTTGACATCCAAGAACACACCTAGTGGATTTAATTAAATTGAAATTTTAGGCAAGGAAAGGCTATATGTCCCCAGAGAGGCCCTGGATGAATGGCCCTGGGGCAGTGCAACAAATCTTGGTGCAGAGGAGGTTCATTCTTCCTGTGCCTCCCCCACCTCGCCTAGGCCTGTCCTCTGCATCTGGAATTTGCCATTTCTTCTCAGACCCAGGAACTTCTATCCTTCCATTTTTTACCAGGACCACAGGGAAAATAAGATAATCATGAGAGAAATGCAGGCCCAAGGGTGAGAGAGAAAAAAAAAGAAAGAAAGAAGAGGGGTAGGGAGAAAGGGTAAAGGAGGCAAGGTTGCGAGAGGGGGAGGAAAAGAGCAGAACATGAGGTCATAATCTGGAGGGACCAGACTTTTCAGAATCATCTGTCACAGCAGCCCAGCCACAAGAAGATGTAAATAAATTAAGATGGTAATTCCATCTCAGATTTGTGGTGTTGTGAACAGCCCTTCCGAGCTCGGCTCTCACGGTGTGTGATGTCACCCACATGCCTTGATGGAATTAGAGACCTAATTTATTTATGGTTGGGGATATGCTATTGCTTATGGCATTGAAATTGTCTTTATTTTATAGGCTGCTTGAAGCAATTTAACATGGTTGGACCCCGCAGAGGATGCATACCAACAGCCACTCAACAAGTGAGAGTTGGCCAGTAAGAGGCCCTGCAGGACACCCTACTCATGGACAGCCAGCTGCCCAGGGCCACGCAGGTCTGCCAAAAACAGGGGTTTTCATGTTCCTCAGGGACATGTCCCTCCAAAATCAGGGTACTCTTCCATGGGATAAGGAGGAACAGTCACAGTGGGGATATTCTCTTAGAGACTCAGCTGAAGCAACTCTCAGAAATCACCACCAACAGGATTGGAGAGGGTCACACTTCAAGGTGACAACTACTCTATGCTCAGAGTTGGAGCAGAATTTTGTTCAAATGATTCCACACCTTATACAGAGGGACCTAGAGCACCCAAAAGCATGGCATTGTGTAAGAATTTGGAGTCAGAAGCTGTGGGTGCAAGTCCTAGCTCTGCCAATCTCTCTGCTATCCCTGTGCAGTCCACTTAACTTATCCGTAGTCCTCACAGGACAAATGGAAACCAATTTTTCTGTTTTCTGAGGTGGTTGAAATGGTAATCTTGGAATATTGCATAGACAGAACCTCCAATGTAGGCAAGCAAGTGTGGGTGGTCTCCTTGTAGCAAAGTTCTCCCCTGGAAGCCCTTGAACTCTCAGGGGAAACAAATTAAGTCCCCTGCTGGTGTCCTGAACCCCCTGCCATTTGATAAACAGTCATCATAGTTACTGACTGAGTCCTCATGCTGAAGTACCCAGATATTAGACTCCTCTAGGCAACAATGCTGGGGGGGCTTTACATTCTTCATGGGCAGTGGTCCCATCTCCCCATCACCTCTCCTCTCACCCCTCTTCTGTAGGAGTGCCACACACATTTTGTTGATTTTATGGTTTTATACCTAAACTGGTCTTTGTTGAGTGCACTGTAAACACTCATTGTCATGTGGGCTAACATACTTCTTTTTGGTTTCCAAATTTCTAGAATGTTCTAGGGTCTCACTTGGAAAAAAAAAAAACACCTAGAAAGCTGTACGGTTGAGAATTATGTAATTTACTGCATCCTGATTCCGGTGGGACACAGCTATAAGTAAAGTAATAGTCATATGAAAAATAAATCAGTAAATAAAGATTCCACAACTGTATACCATAGCATACACTGCAGTGTATGAAAAACTTTGACCAAATCTTGTCCAGCTAATTGTAAACCACAGTTCGAAAGTGCTTTATACCATTGGCACGTACATGACAACAGAGTCCGCACCCATAGCAGACATAATTAATGAACCACACACTATTCTCCTGTGATTCAACACTCCCATCCCGAGTCCTGTTACCACATGAGATGAAGCCCATTTGCCACCTGGCTTATGCAATCAATCATTACATTTTTTGTTTAATCACCCTCATTTTTTTCTACTTAAAAAAATTTATTTTTCCACCTCCCCTATTTCCTTAGCTCCACAGTGACCATTACCCTGAGGGAAGTTTTACAAGAAAAATACAAAATGCAATACATAAAAGGATTTTCAAATGAAGTCATGAGAGAGGTATCATGAAAGAAGTGGCTCTTGGAATGTGAATATTGAAACAGCTACACTAATAACCACTACCGTTTAGCAGAGGGCCTGCTTTGTACCAGGCATGGAGTCTGCCCTTGATCTTCCCACTTCTAACTACAACAACCACACTTCGAGGTACTTGTTATTTTTTCCCATCTTATAGATAGAGAAGCTAAGGCTCCAAGGTAGTTAAGTCACTTACTTGGAGTCACACAGCATGTAAGTGGCAGAGCTGGGATTCACCTTTGCAAAGCCCTGATGGATTTTCATATTTAGAAATGGAGGGGAGGTGGCAGTAGAGGATTCAGTAAGTGGAAATTGTTTAACTGTGTAAAACATTGCAATTAGTATGCAGATGGTGCAAGCAGAATTCACGAGATGATCTGAACAGCCACCTCTGGTTACTGAGCACTCACTGGGTTAAGAGGAAGAAACCATGAGTCCACTAGGAAACTTCTGCAGAGGGGAAGCCCTGGGCCTCAATTCCTGCAGTCCTGGTACAGAAGGGGACAGTCCTCCATGCAGGACTCAAGGGATGCCTTCTCCAGGGTGTGCTGAGGACCCAGCAATGTCCAGAGGGGTAGGTTCCAGGATGGTAAGAAGGGTCCTATAGAGTAGAGAGTAGAGGTCGAGGGGTCAGTGGTATCCTGGTGGACCCAGGGATAGTCTAGCTTTAGAAATGTCATCCTTTGGTTTGGTCTTACTTGACAGCCCCTGTAAAGTTGAGCCACCTAGAGGAGGGAAGGTGAGTTGGTGCCACCAGCCTGTTTCCTGCACAGTAACTTCTGGAAGGGGGGCAGCTGTGAGCATTAGGGGTGGGGGGTGGGCTGTACATGGCAATGTGAGATCTGAGTGGGAAATAATGGAGCAGAACCATTCCATAATGTCCTATTCTGAGTATGTATGTGTGTGGCGGAGGGCAGGGGTACCATAATCAGGGAGTGAGAAATGGGAGGCTGGCTTCAACCACGATGTCCAGAGTTCCAGAGTCAGAATGAAAGGCAGAGTAAGAGGAAGCTCATAAACAGTTGGCCAGCTTGGAATGGTATTTGGTACCCTTCTTTGAGGACAATGAAGATAAACAGACTTCTGTTTCAGTGAAAGAAATTTGAGGCATCCCGAACGTGAGCACCCTCATTCACCAAGTGTCCCCTTCTCCTGTTGCTTAAGGAGAAAACACACATGAATTTTTTCCAGGTGGATCTCAGGCCTCTTGAAGGACCTCAGCCCTGAGTCCCTTTTGACACGGGCATGTGGTGCACCCTGGGTCCATTTCTCCTCCCCACTCTGTCTGCTCCCTCTTTTTTTTTTTTTTTTGAGAGAGGAGAGAGAGAGAGAGAGAGAGAGAGAGAGAGAGAGAGAGAGAGAATTTTAATATTTATTTTTTTAGTTTTTGGTGGACACAACATCTTTGTTGGTATGTGGTGCTGAGGATCGAACCCGGGCCGCACACATGCCAGGCGAGCATGCTACCACTTGAGCCACATCCCCAGCCCTGTCTGCTCACTTTTTTCCCCATGATTTCTGTCCCAGGCCCAGGGAACTAGCCACCTGAAGGACCCCTCAGTGTTGAACTATGCCACCCACTGCCTGTGCCCTGCCTCTCTGCTCCTTGGTTCTGGTGAAATGGGCTCAGGCTGTGCGTGCTGAGGCACATGGTGCTGCAGGCAGGGCTGTGGGCAACAGGGAAAGAACAGGCCGTGATTGCTTTCACACCAAAGTCAGGTCAAGTCCTTTTCAGCTTACACATGTGGAATGACCCTTGTGTCACTTACACTCTTGGAATGGACCCCATGTTATTCAGAGCAAAAGCCATTTCACAACAGCCCATAAGGCCTTGCACCCTCTGATGAGTCCTGTCCTGTGTCACCTCCCTGACCTCTGCTCAGCCAGTCTGGCCTTCTTGTTGTTTCTACCGCTTGCCAGGCACTCTCCTGCCTAAGGCCCAGAAGGCACCTGCCAGTCCCTATCCCCAGAAAGCCACACTATTACTTTCCACCTTCCCCCAGGTAGTTGTCTAAGTGTCCTTTCCCAAATTCAAAATCCCTTCCCAGTGCTCTGTCCCTGCTCTGTCCCCATAGCACTTTACATCAAGTGACATGCCATTTACTTAGTTCATCTGCACATCATCTGTCTCATATGGAGAGACATCAGCTCTGCGGGGCGGGGGTTTCTATCTCTGCTCATTATAATGGTTTCTAGCTTTAGTAGCATTCAGCAACCATCCGTGTGGTGATGGGCCATCATTGCCCACTCTGGGGCTCAGTTTCTTCATTTTAAAGTGGGCAATTGGAATAGATCACTCTGCTATTTTCCCTCCAACTATAAATACTGCCTCTATAAGAAGACACGGAGAGCCCTTGTCTTCTAGGAACTTAGAGTCCGAATAAGGAGGCTCAACAGACACACCAGTGTGGAAATGTGTTCCACAAAGACTGAACGGGAGGAGGAGGTGGTGAGTTGGGAGGCCGGCTCAGGCTTCTGGAAGCTCCAAGCTGGCGGTTTGGGGTCCGGGCTGACATGAACTGTAGCCTTCAGCATGAGACCTGGGTCTGACCTGGGCTGTGGTGGCAAAGCTCTCCTCTGGCCCATAATGCCTGGCCTCTCCCCACCCTCACAGTGCTGGGGAGAAGGAGCTGCCATCTCAGAGACCCTGCCCTGGGAAGCCTGAGCCACAGACGCTAACCTGCAGGCCCTAAGAGGTGGCTCAGCCCACATCTTGAACTCATTTTCCAGCACGAGGGAGTCTGGTTTGATGTCACAGTCCAAGACACGTGTTTACTCAGCTTCTCCGCTCCCCAGCCCAAGGAGAGATAACTGAACTTGATGGATAACCACTAATTGGATCATTACCTTCATTTCGAAATGATTGCTCCTAGCCACTGGGGGCATTAGTTCCAAGCTGGGCACCCCCCAGGCCAGCGGTCTCCACCAGCTCAGACCCCAGCAGGACTGTGACCCCCACAAGGGCTCGCAGCTGCACTCCTGCCTGACTCTACCTTCCAGCCCACCCCTCCCCTGCCCCACTCCTGCCCAGCCTTCCCGGGGTGCACCTTGTCCCCACTGGACTGCATGCTCCAGGTCCAGTGCTCTATCAGGGACACCAGTTCCCACCAACTCCTCCTGTCCCTTCCCGAGCACCGCCTCCTGCCTAGATTCTCTGCTTGTCCGATACACCAACAGTTGGCCTCTCCCAGCAGGAACAGGATCCTGGAGGTCAGGGCAACCTCTTCCATCAGGAGTCCCTTGTATTGCTGGCACTGGGCTGGGCACACGGTGGTGGCTATTGGTTGATTGATGTCATGGGGTAGGAGGGAGAGAAGGGAAATTGATTCCAGCTGAAGACAGGTTGGGAGGCAGGCACAGGCAGAAGGTTATGGATGACTGGGGGTGGGGCAGGGAGGGTCAGTAGCACTGAAGGAGCCCCTACCCCACCCCTCCGCCCTTGCAACTCTGACCTGGGAGAGTCTGGGCTAAAAAAAGTAGTTTATAGAAGTCATCCCTTTGAAAGGGACTAAATAAATTATCATAACTCCTGAGGTAAAATATTATAGTCATTAAAAAATGCCTCAAAGAATATTTAGTGATATAAGGAAATGTTCACACTAAATAAATGATAGAGAAAGAAGTTACAAAAGATAATGTATGATATTCCATTCAACAATGTTGTTAAAACTCTAGATGCACGGAGTAATAATAACTGGCATTTATTGGGTCTGCATGCTCTGCACTGTGCTTTGGCCTTCGTGTGTTATCTCATGCAATCTTCCTATCAATCCTAGGAGCGAGGTGCTTCTCTTATCCTTGTTCTGCATATGTAAAAACAGGCATGAAAATTAAATTTCCCAAGATCACACAGTGTGAGCTGTCCTACTTGGAGCCAAAGTTTGGACTGCTTAATTCTGTGAAGTCATTGAAATTCTAACTTTCTTCTGCTGCCTAGAGGGCCCTCAGACAGGGAGAATAAGGTCACAACTGTGTGAAAATCACATTCTAGGGGACAGAAGTTGGAGGTCAGCAGTGAGGAAGCCTGACCAGCCATCGTGGAGTGCCTCCAGAGGAGCAGGGGCAGGGAGCAGATGGAGGCAGCTCTGGCTGAACAGGAGGAAGATCGTCTCTGAAGGATGCTGAGCAGAGAGGAGGGCTGCATCCCAGGCAGTGATCAGGGATGAGCGGGGGACCATTTCACACCAGGATGATCTCCAAGGGCTTTCCATTCTCACAATCTGTGAACAATGCCAGCCTGGGATAAAATTTAGAGTTTTTCTTGGCTGGAGGCTGAGCAGAGAATCCAGGGGCTCGGGAACAGCTGTTTTGCCCCCTCTGGGAGGAAGAAGGGTGCCATGTCCTCCAGGCACCTCCAGATTTCCTGAACAACTCTCCTCCCAGCACACTCTATCAGCTCTGTGTGCTGATGACCCTAGAGCCCAAGGTCAAGTTTTTAGATTATTTCCTAGGAAGGTCTACCAGGGAGAATGGTTGCAGCAGGGTCATTCCAACCCAATAACAGTATTTTCCTGTGGATAATGATTTGGGGCAGGGAGACTGAGCCTGCTCTTGCCTTTATCTTGAGATACTGTCTGGCCAACCTGGAATGGCTTGGGAGCTCTTTGGAGAGTGCATTGATAGTTTTCCAGGCAGCTCCTGGCCTTTAAATTCAAGCTGACAGCATCCCTTTGCTCACAGTGCCCTCTGGTATTGATGGTGGTGCTTGGTGATGTGTCAACTAACTTCTCTTTATTGCCCAACTACCCAGCCCTGTGAATGTGGGCACCCATGTGCGTGTGCTCCCATGTATGGGTGTGTTGGGGGGAGTGCCTAAGAAGGAAGGCATGTCCCTACTCCAGGAATAAGACTTGTCTAACAGGAAGAGTTGAGCAGGAAGCAGCCTGTGACTGTCAGAAAAAGGCCCAGGTAACCCTGTGACCTTAATAATGGATGAAATATTCCTCTATTCTAATTTAAAGAGATCGTCCTCCAAAACCCATGTTGAAATTTAATTGTCATGTGGGAGAGAGGGAGAAGGGCTAAAGATGCTCCTTGTGGTCGTCAAGACACAGGATGGAAACTGTCACCTTGGTTAGCAAGATTAGAGTTAGGGCCAAGGAGTGGAATCAGCCCAACAGAGTGATGTAAGAGGAAGCACTTAAAGGAGAGACCCAGAGCTACCTGAGGAGAGCGTGGAATGTGGAACTGGTTGGTTCTAAAACAAGCGGGTGAATTCTGAGGGGGAACTGATAACCTCTATGCCCAAAGTCCCTGGGGCCTACACAAGAAGTTAACTAACTCCTCCTGGGCCCAAGGCCCTGAGGAAAGAAGGAAGTGATAGTAAGACAAAGGAAAAAAGCAGGGATCCAAGAAGGACAGGCCATGTCAGAGGACATGAAGAAATTAGAAAAGTCATTTAATCTCTCAGAGCCTCATTTCCATCGTTTGCAAACTGGAGATGATAAATGTCTCCTACTTTATGGAATCGTAAAGCTGGAATGGCCAAGAGTTTGAAAGTACAAAGCACAATATGAATATAAATCATGATCATGATCATGATCATCATCATCATCATCATCGACTGGCCAGTCTCTTCAGTGTTTTGTGAGAGTCTCATACCCATTTGGGCTTTTGAGACTTTGCTCATGCTTTTTTTAATATTTATTTTTTAGTTATAGATGGACACAATATCTTTATTTTATTTTTATATAGTGCTGAGGATCAAACCCAGTGCCTCACGCATGGGAGGCAAGCGCTGTCCCTCTGAGCCACAATCCCAGCCCTGCTCATGCTTTCTTTACCCACTTGGAAGTCCCCTGCATTAGTTAGGGTTAGACTTGGATACAAGTAATAGATGACCCCAAATGACAAGTGGCATGTTTCTCTCTCATGTAATAGTCTGGAGGCATTCCAGGGTTGGTTTGGATGACCCAGGGTCCTTCTATCTTGTGCCTGGTTGCCAATTTCAAGGTTACCTTATGGTCCAAGATACCTGCTGGAGCTCCAGTTCTTGCATTTACATTTCAGGAGGGAGGAAGGAAAGAGAACAGGCTTCCTATGTTTAAGGATACATTCTGGGAGCTACATATGCCACTTCTTTATGCATTTCATTGGGCAGAACTTAATCACATGGGCACATCTATTTTTAGGAGAAACCGGTAAATGCGGTTTTTATTCTGAGTGGTCAGGCGCCCAGCTAAAACTCAGGATTATATTATCACTGAAAAAGGTTACAAAAGAAATACGTGGGAAGAACTCGAGTGTCTATCATTCCCTTCATTTATTCTCTTTGGATCCATATTCATTCTTTTTAAAAATATTTCATTTTTTAGTTGTAGTTAGACAAAATACTTTTATTTATTTATTTATTTTTTAAATTTTTATGTGGTGCTGAGGATTGAACCCAGGACCTCACACATGCTAGGCCAGTGCTCTACTGCTGAGCCACAACCCCAGCCCCCTTGATAGATATTCATTCTTCAAGAGCAAGTCAAGTTAATCTGCAAAATAGGGAGTTTTATCAGGCACATACAGAGTTAGTCCATACTCGCATGTTTTCCTTGTGCCAGGAGATGAGCTAACTGCTTTACATGGGGCATCTCATTTACCCTGAATCACAAGGGGCTGGGCACAGTATTGTCTCATTGTGGAAGATGAGAAATGTCAGAGATGTGAAATGTCGTAGTTGAGGTTCTCTGGAAAGTGAGCTCTGAGATGGAGATTAGCAATGAGTGGCCAAGATGTGTTTTAGACAGTGTTTTGGGGGATTCATGCCTGTAAAAAGGAGGGGCTGGGAGCAGGATTGGGCAAAGAGAGGTGAGCAGAGATGCAGTTCCAATAAGATTCTGAGCCAACTCCCCAGGAACTTCTGGGGCCAGGATAGCCTGGCAGCGTTATTCCAAGTTGGCACTGGGGGAACTCATATAGGTCACTCAGTGGACCCTGACTGCTTTAGAAGGGAGCCTGACCTTGGGCAAATCACTGTCTTTATCTGAGGCAATCTCTATAGGAAGTCAGCAGCTGAGGACTTTCTATAGGCAGCCTTTCCAAGGGGCTGCAAGTGGATACTGGAAGGACCAGGGAGCCCTCATATCAAGTCATTTGACTAAGCTCATGCTAGGCTGCAATGACAGAGATCTGAATAGTACCCAAGACATCTGACTCAAGCAGTTGGGCTTTTCCTACTGTGCAGAGGTTGCAGTGGTTAAATGACTTGCTTGAAGTCATAGCTAGCAGGTCAAACCCACAAGTCAAGCACCCCATCTCTACTCCAAACCAATGGTCTGTGTTGCCCCGCTGGGTCTCATTGGTTCTATCTCCGGGAAACTCTTCCACTGTATTTCCTAAGCTCCATGCTCATTCTTCTCTCTAAATGAACTCTGGCAGTTACTAATACTCTGGTCTCCCGGGGCTCAGCCCCCGGCCAGCACCGCTGCAGTCCACTCAGAGAGCCAAGGCTTAATGATTGTGGCACTGGGTGCTGCTCTGGGAGTCCCATCTGTAAGTGCTGTGGGTTCAGAGGAAGAAAGGAAGGACAGTCCCACAACCTGGCTGGATCAGAAGCCGTCTGCTCACGCCTCCTCCACCCCACCCATCACAGGCTGCTAGCGGTGGGGCCATATTCTCTCCTCTTTCAGAGCCCATCAAGTGCTTAGAAGTTGGGAAGGATATTAGAATTTCATGACTGAGCTGGATATAGTGGCACATGCCTGTACTCTCAGCAACTCAGGGGGCCGAGGCAGGGAAGATCACTAGTATGAGGCCAGCCTCAGCCACTTAGTAAAGCCCTAAGCAACTTAGTGAGACCCTATCTCAAAATAAAACAATGTGGCTCAGTGGTTAGGTGTGCCTAAGTTCTGTTCCCACTACCAAAAAAAAATTTTTTTTCATGTCCTAGAATTCAGAAAACTGAGGCCCATGATTTATAAGCAGCATGATTTATACCAGATCACAGCTAAAGAAAAGTTCCGTGGCTGGCTTTGGAACCTGGGTTTCAAAGTTCCCAGTTTGCCCACCCCCCATGCTGAACTGCTCCTGCTGCGTGAGGGGCATTCAGAGGGGCTGGATGCAGAATTCTAAGTTTTTTTCCTGCTTTCTGGTCTTCTCAGTAAAGTGCTCAAGACCATCACTGTCACAATAAGGAAGGCAACAACACACGGGAACAGGACCAGCAGGTCCCTCCAGATGCCCCGTTGCCCTATGACTCATCTTCACCAACCTGGCTGCCTCCTTGCTGATCCAGGACATTTGCCCCAAGAAAGAGGGGTTAGGGGAAGAGGGTTCAAAAGTTCTTTCTATTCAGGGCTTAACACCTGGGGCTTCAGACAATGCCAAGTGGCTGAGAAGATTTAGGAATGAGTCTGTAGGAAGCCAGAGTGTAGCAAGCTTTAGATCAACAGTTCAACATGCAGAAAGCTCTTGCCCACCACCCACGAGAAGATTCCTAACACACTAACCTGCTTCTTCTCCCGAAACATCTTAGCTCCACGAAGCAATAAAACAGTCTGGCCTGAGTTACAGAACTTCTTTGAAGTCCCAGAGAGGCCCATAAATAAGGTAGGTACTTTGGAAGGGCTGGGGGGGGGGGGTTCATTTTGAGGGATCCCTACACAACTCTTTTAGAGCCCATATTGATTTGTAGCTGCCTCTAAGTCAATTTCCTGGGGCTCATAAATCTTGATTCGAGCAAAACTAAAATGTCATCAATATTTATTTGAGGCATTTCTTACCACTCCTTAGGAAAGGGGGAGAAAAAATGTCAGCATTCTCACCCGCCACCCCAGAGCAGATATGGGCCACGACCACTCCCAGACTCCATGCAGACCATTTTGTTGTGAACCATAAACCCCGGGTAACAAATGTACCATTTCATGGTCCGCAAGAGCGGTAACTGTCACTGGAGAAATAAAACTGAGTTATTGTTTCCAGTTTCAAAAGAACAGCAACAAGTATAAAAAAAACTGTATGTGATCCCTGTCCTCTTCCCCTCAGACACCTGCAGCCATCTAATGTTTCACTGAATCCTGCCACATAAATGCATAGCTTCACTCACTAATCCATATGGCTCCAGAGACCACTGTTACATGAGAACTTAAACTGATGGGGCCAGGCAGCCCAGGGCAGCTTAATCTTTTTTAATTCAAATCGACTGAGTCCCATGTGGCCTGGGGATGATACCCTATATGCTGCAATCAGACTGACCTAGACTTCTCGTGCTCTAAATGATTAATGAAACTGCCTCCAGTTTGTTTCTATGGTGATTGGAAACCCGACCCGGACAGAGGAATCTGCCATTCACAGTGAACGGAACAGAAAGGGGGGCGGGGATGGGGACCCTGGCCGCTGGTGGTAAGGAAAAGGTGCCCAACTGCCTGATGGGGGTGGGGGGAGAGAAGGAAATGGCCAAAGGCAGAATTATTTTACCCCTCCAAAGGGGTCCCCAAACTCTTAAGAATAGTTAAAGCAAATGACTAAAGAAGAATTAAAGGAAGACAGCATTTAATCCCCCAAATAAATATGTGGGTTCATAAAATAAAACTCTGAAATCTTTAATCCCTTCTTCAGAATGAATGGTTTTGCCCATTATATACATTATGAAAGCTGCCAAGTAACACGGGTTACCTGTTTACTGTCTGGTGCTGTGTGATTTTATGTCTTTTCTTTCTTTTTTTCCCTTCATCTAAAATGGGCTGAATTTGGGCTTCACATGGTAAAATTTTGCTGTCAGAACAGAAACTGGTGAATGGGACATGGTGGGGGGAGTTGGATGCCGCTGACAGAAATGCAAAGGGGGGTGAATGATTAGTACCAAGGTCACCTGCTACCATCCACCTGGTGGGACAGTTGGGTCCTGCTTCTGGATGGAGCCCTTTCCTGCTTTCCTGCCATATCCTCCAAAACCTGCCAGGTGCCCCAGCTCCATGAAATCCTGAATCTCACAAAGATTGGAGCCATCTCACAAAGAGACCACCCAAGGTTGTACTTTGCCATTTTAAAATCTGAGGCCTAATCGGCTGCAGCTACAAAACGAGGGCCACTGAGTGTGCAAGCCAGTGGGGGCTGGGTTCCCTGTGGGATTCTCTCCTGCTGCCCAACGTCCTCTCTTCACTTGGTCACTGGTCACCTCCTTCAACACACAGTCCCCCTACCCTTGAAGCTTCGGTGGCCCGAGTTCCTGATCAAAGAAATTCCACACTTTAGCAATCACGCAAGGCTCTCTGAGGCTTCTGCTCATCTCTGGTCCCGCCTCTGCCTCCCGCTCATCTCGGTGATCGACCTTTTCATTCCCTGACCTTCCTCCATGATTTTCCAGTTCTGTCTTTGCTCCTGTGGTTGCCTCTGACCCCAAGCCCTTCCCATCTCCATCTATTGAGAGAGTCCTCTGCTCCCAATACCCAACTCAGATGTCATCTCAGCAATGGGTCCCCTACCTCCGTTCCCTGGTGGTGTGTCTTTTCTAAACAATGTGTCCCTGGTGCCGCCTTGCATGATGGGAAATCTTGTTCTCCACCACAGCACTTGGTGCACAGTGTGTGCTCGATTCATGCTTGTTAACTTGAATTTTTATTCCCACCTTCCTCCTCACAGGGAGGTTCATCTGGCTGTCGTATCTGTTGTCCCTCTCTAGTCACTGTTATCTGTCCCTGATGAACAAGGGCTTCAGGACCTCATGAAGCTAACCTTTTTTAGCTCAGCTCCAAACCCTCCTTCGGGTCAAGATGGAGCTTGTCTGGCCTGAGTCTCTGCAAAAATTTCTCAAAATGGAAACCTTCCCCATGGCAGACCTAGGGGTCCCGGCCAGTTCAGAGTGCTGTTTGGAGGGTGAGGCAGAGCCCAGCCTCCCACCCCGGCCCCTCTGTGGCAGCCTCAGCCAGTGGGGCCCATACCTGTCAGGCAGGGCCCACCTCTGCCCCTGGGCTCCCTCAGGAGGACCTCAGCTAGCCTCTCCCCTGACCCACCAGACCTCCTCACCAGCTGCTGCTGGCGAGCACTCCCGTGGCTTATCTGACTCCTCCACGGCGGGTATCGTGTGTGTCTGCTTTGTTCTCTGAAGACACAGGTGATAAAACTTGGGTGTGAGGCTCTGGCAGAGAGGGAGAGGTGTCCAGATGCCAAGGAACAAGTATTTGGGTGTGCACAGTGAAAGGCAGAGAACGTTAACACCTGCTCCAGGCGGGTGACCAGCCAGAGCAGACATGTCCTCAGCACAGCCCTGGCCTCCCATCTATAGCCCCTGTCACAGTGCAGAGCTCACAGGAGCCCCCAGTCTCCTGTCCCTGCACAGGTCACAGTCTGTGAGTGGTAAAGAGTCACTCTGATCTGTTCCTCTTTGTCTCCCCTTTCCACCCCAAAGCCATTGGCCGTGTCTAGACATTTTTCAAATTGCATTTTATTTTCAAGGGTTCAGAAAAGTCGGATTGTTTCCATCGGGAGGCTCCTTTGGGTGTCGGGCTGGGTGGACCAGGAGTACTTGGGGATGGAGTCTGCAGTTGAAGGAGGAATGTGAGACGTGCAGGAGACACCAAGGAGAGGCACTGAAGCCATGAATATTTAGAGAGAGGGAGAGTGGAATTCAATCTGACACCGATCCACAGGAGGATTGGATTGATAGCAATAGCCTAAAATTAGAAGCAGCCTATCATGGGAGTTTAGAGCTCAGGCTGTGGAGACAGACTAGGTTAAAAACTTGGAATTTGCCACTTATCAGCTGAGTGTCCTTGGGGGAAGTTACTTAACCTCTCTGTGCCCCAGCTTCCTCATCTGTAGAGATAACAACGTATTTCCTCTATGGTACTGTCATGAGTTGATGCAGCAGAGCTTGGCACACAAGTAAGTACATACGAACTGTGGTTGAAGTTGAATAAAGACCCCTTCTTAGATCTATTGGGATCTTTCTTTTACTCAGATCTCCCTCCACTGCTTTCCGAAATCTCCCCCTCCAACTTTTAATTTGTTTTGAAGGATAAGAGGGTGCAATGAACTGAAAATCTGAGTTTCTCCAGAATTCATGTTGAAATCCTAACCCCCAATGTGGTGGCATTGGAAGGTGAGACCTTTGGTCAGTCATCAGCCTTGCGAGCAGGGCCCTCTCAAATTGAATTAGTGCCCTATGAAAGAGACCCTCCCTAGTCCTCCCTTTCCCATGTGAGAATGCTCTGAGGAGTCGGCTGTCTGCAAGCCCAACCATGCTGGCGCCCTGATCATGTAACCTTTAGGGTGAAGATCCAGGGAAATGTCTCCAAGCAGTTCCAGGAGTTGAAGCAGAGGCTCAATCCCAAGGATCACTCCCCTCATGGCCTGAGTCCCCCAAACCCAGCTCTGAAAAGCTCACCCCAGCCTGCACTGAGCTCCAAGGAGCTGGGAGGTGAAGGAGAAGCTGAGAAGAGGAGAGGGAAGGAGAAAACCACCCTGGAGACCAGCTGGAGAAAAGCCTCTTTCCCTCAGTGTCTTGGGGGTCCTCTGCCCCCTGTGGAAGGCTGGAGCCTGCCAGGGTGTAGGCTGGGGACCGAGTCATATCAGGCTTATAGGGACGATGCATGTCATAGGTTGATGTCCAGGTGCAATTACTCATGGTAGCTCCAAATTCAAAGCTTCCCAGAGAAAACGGAGTCATAAGATTTTTTTTATAAATATATATATATATATATATATATATATATATATATATATATATATATATATATATTTCTTTTTTGAGAGAGAGAGAGAGAGAGAGAATTTTTTAATATTTATTTTTTAGTTCTCGGCGGACACAACATCTTTGTTTGTATGTGTGCTGAGGATCGAACCCGGGCCACACGCATGCCAGGCGAGCGCGCTACCGCTTGAGCCACATCCCCAGTCCTGGAGTCATAAGATTTTGAGGTAAAGCCTTGCTCCCCCTTTGACCATCCATCAGGGAGGGTGTGGGGAAGCGATCTCTAGCCCTTCTCTCATTTAGAGGAGAGCTGAAAGCCTGCAATAGAACTCTCATGGGTTACAGGAACTAACCCATACGAGGCAGCAAATAGGATGGGCTAGAGAACGACATTTGTCTGTTGGGAGTTAAGCATATAGACAAATTGCCCGGGGCTAAATCCCATTTTGCCATTAAATTATTAAGCTTTGTTCCTCAGTTTTTCCTGTCTATAAAATGGGAGTGATAACATTACCTACCCCACAGAGCTGCGCATGAGGATAAAATAAGTGAGTCTTGCAAAGCACTTAGAATGGTGCTAGTCTTATATTTTGTTAAATAAATAAAAGTTTCCTAAGGAACTATTGACTAATTGACTCTCTGTGGTGTCTCCAGTCCCTGGTAGATGCTCAACAAATACTTGTAGAATGAAGAAAATGGGCTCATGGGTATATGAATCAAAACATCCCATTGTATCTCATGAGTATGTACCAATATTTTATCAATCAAAAATAATTTTTTAGATTAAAAAAAGAAGTAAATGTCCTTAAGGAGAACTTTGTAAACAGAGGTATGAGTTTGATAAGTCAAAGGAAGGCATGTACTCCAATAGCAGTTCACACTGTTACCTGCCTCCTGGGCGTGGTGTCAAGGGGGAGAGGGGACAGAACTACTGCATTGCAAAGTGGGGGTGAGGCTGAGCAGATCCCTGGGCCCTGTACCCCCTGCTCTTCTTGTTTCCTCCATTTGTCTAATGGATGCTTCAGGGCTACCAGTTTTAAGGAGTGTCCTATGATGAGCCTGCCCAGGACTCTCCAGATCTTTGCCTGACCCTTGCTGGCTTTGTCCGCCTCTGGGTGAACCCTGGGGAGCAGCAAAGACCAGCTGGCAATGAAGGAGGTGGGAGCAGAGAGCTTGGCCCAAATTCAACTACACAAGACAAAAGCTCCTCCTACTAGTTTGATTCTGAGAAGAACAATCCAGAAACACAGGCCATTCTCCCCAAAGTCATAGGAGTTGGTACCACACTGAACACAGCGTGCCCCCATGGACAGAGTATGTATGGGTCAGGATGGAGGGTGGGGGGGGTACTGGGGACACGGATAAAACTGATCTGATACCAGGGTCAGTGGTTTGGAGCTGCATGCGTGGCAGCCAGCATTATTCAACGTCTCATGCACACATCTTGTCTCACAGTGCCCCTGAGCATCTGTCATTCACCCTTCCAGGAGTCTGATGTCAGATTCCCTTCCACTCTCCTCTGTCTGCCTCCTTGCAGTATCTGGGCACAGAAAAGGTGCTCAGGAAATACCTGCAAATGGACGGGTGACCTCTGCAGGAGGTCATATAGCTTGAGATCCCAATGCTCCCAGACAATGTTGTGTCCAGGTTTCTGCTGCGTCCACCACTGTGCCTCATGCGATGCAGGCCGCTGCTGACACATTTGTGGAAAAATCATGGCCTGGATTGAGGTCTCTGACACAGCACAGCTCTATTTTTTTTGATCTGTTTGGTTAGAACAAAAGGCCTCAGTCCCTCAAATAAATCTTTATCTTCTGATTGTTTTGCTATGAAGCAAACTCATAACAATGTCAGTAGTGTGCTGTGAACATTTATGGATCACGTACCACTTGCTGGATACTGTGCCAAGGGCTTCGCATGTGTCATCTCATTGAATTCCCTCAGTGATCCATGCAGGTAGATACCACTGGGAAGCCTGGCCTGAGTGAAGGGGTCAAGTGGCCATGCTGTGGTTTGGGCAGCCTGAATTCACCATTGCCAACTGCCACTTGTTGGTGAATGTCTTAACCTGGCTGTAAAATGGGGATGAGAAATGTACGTGTGTTGCCAGGCCCTGGTGAGAACTGGGGAGATGAGGATGTGCAGTACCCCCAAATGCACACGCTCCATTTTCAGGATATTTTAGCTGTCATTGTCATTAGTCCCTGGTTTAAAAATGAGGAAGGTGAATTAAAACATGATTTCATAGCTTGATCAACATTATATAGTAAGCGATGCACTAAGATTTGAACCTGTCTGATGCCCAAATTCTTGCAATCTCTACACTACACGTCAGTGAACAGGGACTTACTTGTCTTGGCCCCCAGGCACAGTGCTGGTCAGTTTGTGACCAATTATTTTGTTTAACATTCCAAATAATTCTATGAGATGAATTTATCTCTGGGGCAGGGTCCAAGAGGGGCTTCCAGCTGGGCTGATCTGCAGGGAGGAGGTCTGAGAGGTCCATGTTGGGTCTGAGAGTTTTGCCCTGGTAGGTCCATTCACAGAGGACAGTGCAAAGTGTCATGTGGGTCACACAAGAGGATTATCTACATTGATGGAGAGGTCAAGTTTTCCTAGTACAGAAGTTCCACCTACAACAACTATAAACTCTCTGTCAACAGGTGTGTGTGTGTGTGTGTGTGTGTGTGTGTGTTGCTGGGGATTGACTGAGGGGACATGCTACAGAAGAACTCTGCTACCAAACTACCTCCCCAACCCATGAACAGGGTGTTTTTGGTTTTTGCTTGTTTACCTCTCTGTACCAGATCTCATAGTACCGACATAGTGTTTAATAAATATTTATTGAAAGAATGGAAAGGAAACTGGATAGGGTTTTTGAGGCAGAGATAATAGTGTGTGCAAAGGCCCAGAGGTTGGAGAGAGGACAGCCCAGCAGGGGAGTGAGTTGGTTGGGCTTAGCCTAAAACGAGGAACTTTTTCACACAGAAGTGCTGCTCTCTGTGGTCAGGGCAGGATCCCCAGCTCACAGGAGTTCTATCTCTGTCTCTCTCTCTTACACACACACACACACACACACACACACACACACACACACACACTTATTTAAAGTTTTAAAAGCACTGGACTTTTTTTGTTTGTTTATTTGTTTTAATTAAAAATTTGGCTTTGGGATAGATTCACATGCAGTTTTAAAAAAATAATACCTTTCAGCTGGCTTCCCCAAACTATGTATAATATCACAACTAGGAAATTAACAGTGATACAACCGACTCCTCTGATTCTGACGTCACCAGCTTTACGTGTATGTGTTCTACCCAATTACATTTAGCCTCTAGTATCTACCACTAGAGTCAAGACAGAGAGTCCCATCACTGCAAGAATCCCTTACTTCTGGAAATCTGTCCTAATTCTCTGTACTTTTGTCATTTTTAAGAATCATATAGAAATACAATCATACCAGACAATATAATGTCTTTTAAAACTGCCTTTTGAAAACCAGCACAGTCAGTCCCCTTGAGGTTCGTCCAGGTCGCTGCATGTACCTACAGTGTGTTCCTACTTGTTCTTTGGAGGGTTCCAAGCTGGGGATGCACCATGGTGTTGAACCATTCATTCACTGGAAGACTTCTAGGTTTCTTCCAGTTGTTGCCTTTTGGGAATAAAGTTGCTATAAACATTTATGGGCAGTCTCTTGGTGTCAACATAGATGGTTCTCATTTCTCTAGGATAAATGGTCAAAGGTACAATCTCTGAGTCATATGCTCATTGCATGGTCTGTTTTATGAGAAATGGTCAAGCTTTTCCAGAGTGACTGTCCTATTTGTATTTCCACCAGCAATACCTGAGTGATTGACATCTTTTATGGTTTGGGTCTGGAATGTTCCCCACAGGATAAGGTATGGAAGGCTTGGTTCCCAAGCAGCAGTGTTCAGAGGTGGGGCTCTGGGGAGTGATTGAGTCATGAAAGCTCATTAGTGGATTAATCCATTGACAGATTCATAGTGGATGGCACTGTTGGGAAGTGGTAGAAACTATAGAAGGTGAGGCTTAGTTGGAGGAAGTAGGTCATATCATACCCTAGAAGGGGATACCTTGTCCCCATCTTCTCTCTTTTTCTTTACTTCTCAGCCACCTTGAGGTGAGCAGCTCTGCTTGGCCACGCGCTCCCTGCGACGGTGTTCTGCCATGTCCCTGCCTTGCCAAGTGACCATGACCAAAACCTCTGAAAATGTGAGCCAAAATAAAATATATATATATTTAAATTTTTTTCAGTATCTTGTCACAGTGATGGAAAGCTGGCATAGTAGTCTTGCCCACATTTGATGTTGTCACTGTTTTATATTCTAGGCTTTCTGATGTGTGTGAATTGTTTTTTATTATATATTTTATTTTTAATTATTTTTTCTGATGATAGAGATTGATTCTAAGGCCTCTTGTGTGCTAGGCAAGAGCTCTGCCACAAAGCTACTTGACCAGCCCTACTTTTGTGTGTGTGTGTGGTGCTGGGGATTGAACCCAGGGCCCGTGCAGCAGGGGGGCAAACACTCTACCAACTGAGCTGTATCCCCAGCCCCCAGCCCTATTTTAAAAAGTTCTCACCACAGTCTTCCAGCTTTAAATCTTGGACTTAATCAATAATAATAGCGGTTGCCGTTGACCGAGCCCATCCTCTTCAGGTATTGGATGTGAGTTGTCTTATTTGATCTCATTGGTTCCTCGGTGCGCGCTCGGGAGGTGGCGCAGCGCTGCGCATCGCAGGCTCTGACATTGCTGAAACGGTTAATGGGCCTCAACCATGAACGGCCTCTGTGTATCTGCTTTTCTGTTTTCCTTTTCTTTTCTCAGTTTACTCTTTCGTCCCCTCCCCGGGTAGAAAGGAATTGGGGACATTCAGGACCTTGCCGTTGCCTTTGAGACAAGCACCAGATGGATGAGGACAGGCAGGAGAGTCAAGGAGCCAGCGTGGGGAGTGATTGATGGGCTTTTGGTGCCTCCCACTTCCTGGTTCATGGATCTGTACTGACCAGCAAAGCAGGACGGACACACACACACACACACACACACACACACACACACACGGTATTCTCCTCTTCTCTTCTCTGGTCTCCACCTGCATTCTTAAGCCCTGTGGCTCTGCCCTGGACAGAAAATGCCTCTGGCCTCTTTCATGTGGGGTAGGGTCCCAGTCACCTCCCCATGGCCTCCTCTGGCAAATGGAAGCCCTTGACCACTCCAAGTCCAAGTGAATCCTGGCCCTCGCCCCAGAGTAGCAAGGAAGGAAAAACACACAGCTAAAGCAGCAGAAAAGTCCAACAGAATCTTAGGTAGAGCTGGAAGCAGCCCCACGTCTCTGAGCTGACAAAAAGCCTGGAAACCAAAAGAACACTAATCAATCAATCAGCGTCCTGGGACGTTTTCCAGCACCTTTTGCTTGAAAAGTCTTTAACAGAAAGTTGAGCTGGAAGGGACCTTAGGGGCCCTCTCCTTTTCCCCCATTTTACAAATAAACAAAATCCATCTGTGAAGGGACCAAGGGCAGGGACAAGAAATGCACATTTGCCAAACATCATTTATTTTCCAGTCATTTTTCAGGTCATCTCATCGCACCGTGACATTGAACCTGATTTTTTTTTGTGTGGGTTTTTTGTTTTGTTTTGTTTTGTATTTTTAATTTTGGGGTGAGGAGGCTGAGATTCAGAGAGTTTAAGAAATTTGTCTGACATCCCCCAGCTTCCTGGTAGCTGCCACCAAGATTTGAAAGTCAGTCCCAACCCTACTCCTTCCTTTCTTAGAGATTCAGTTCATGCAACGATAACACACAATATAGGAGCAGCTGGGGACCGGACCATGGACTCTTGTCACTAACTTAATAGGTGACCTTAGGCAACCTAATTACATTCTCTAGGATTCTTGTGGCTTTATTTGCAAAATGAAGAAAAAGGAGATGGCCCCCAAGGTCCCTTTCCAGCTCATATATTCCATGCTGGGGACCTAAAGAACAGATTACGTGTTGATTATCACATGAGGGCAATATATAATGCACTTTATAGTCCAGCAATGGTGGGGACAATTAGGACGTCTCTGAAGACTGGACAGCTCATGGGGCATAGACCAAGACAGGAAGGTGAACTTGGCCGGAGTTAGGGCTCTGACTATCCGTCTGAGGTGTGTTTGTTGGCCAGTAAAGAAATATCAAAAGCACCAGGCTCCTTAGAGACTGCCTTCCCCACCCACTGTAGCAATGGTTTTATTTCAGGTGAACTCTGGTGGCCCAGCCAGGGCCAGTCTCTGCTGCACATGTGGCTGCAGTTCACGCCCCCAGACTTAGACACTCTCCTTCCCATAAGTAGCTTTGACAGAGCTCAGCGGTGTTCCCAAGGTAGTAGCTGTTTTCTTTTAAAAAACAGATGTTGACAACAACGAAGTCTAAAGAGAAGACTGCAATATAACTGGATTTAAAAAATCACTCTATTTAGAAGAATTCCCAGGACATGTTTTTTAAAAAGTATGGTATAAGTTCCTATGTGATTCCTATTACTAGTTCCATTGATGAAAAGGCTCAACCACATTTGGTTTAATGTCCTTAATACAAAGGAGTGCCTCAGAACACATTTCCGGGTGAAAATCATGTAGAATTTTTTTTCCCCTTTCAATTAGACCTTACTTTGTGTCAATGGGCTCCCTGGTTACCTCTCTTTCCTTTTTAAAAATAATTTTAAAAAATGCAAGCAGTCAGTCTCTTTGGTTCATGAGAAAATTGAAGAAACGAGAAGCAAAAGTAAACAATGATTTTGTTCATATATTTAACTATTTTAAAAACAGAAGAAACACATTAATATGATTAAAAGTTCAAAAAGAGCAAAAATTTAATCTGTAAAAATTCTTCCTCCCACCCCACCCCATAGCCACTCAGTTCCCCTTCCCAGAGGGGATCAACATTGCTGGTTTCCTGTGTTTCCTTTCAGAGATGTTATTCATAAACACACATATATATACCTGCATGTTATTTTTTCTTTTTCTTTTTCTGGTACTGTGGATTGAACCCAGGACCTTGTGCATGCTAAGTATACTCTGTATCACTGAGACACACCCCCACCCCTAATTTTTCTTTTTCCATAACATACTACACACACTGTTCTATTTTTTTCATTTAACAATATATCCTGGAGATAATTCATCTTCATTATATAAAGGATTATCTATTCATGTATTTAACTATATAGTATTTCATAACAATTTATTTAGTAAATCATTACTGATAGATATTTGAGTTGTTCTCAGTTTAGAGCTATAACAAAAAGGTTTCGAAGAAGTACTTAGTATATACATAATTTCTCACATATGCTCATGGATCTTTAGGATAAATTCCTATAAATGGAAGTTCAGGGTCAAAGACATGAGCATTGGTAACTTTGATGAATGACTTTCATTTTAAATCACCTATAATTCCTTATCCAGTATTAGCCATTTCCTGAGTCGAGAGGGGCACAGTGCTCTGTGAGGTACTAGCCTAACTTCTAGGCCAGAAGAAAGGGCAGACATGAGAAGAGAGCAACTGGTATGACTTGTTTCATGACACTTGAGTATGAAAATTTCCCGCTAAATCCCATTGAATGTGAATCTCCATTCTACTCTTGCCAAGGTCTGCACTAAGTTCACATTAGTTACTGAGGTCATTTGTTTTTCCATGGACTGTACTCAAATCCTGAGGTTTTGTGATCACAAAATAGGAGTCGATCCTTAGACTCAGTACACACAATCAGTCCTCAGGGTTGTTCTCAGTCTTCCCTAGAAGGCTGAGCAGAGCCTACTACAGTCAGCCCTCTACTGTTCTCATCCACCCTGCGGGGCAGGAGAAGGGGCCCACCAACATGGCTTGCTTCAAATTTAGAAGCACCTGCTTTTTTTACACCTAAAGGAAATTCCTGCCCCTCCCTGCCCCTGGGAATTTACTCAGTTTCCTAGACCCCTCTGCCTTATGTTCAAAACCCCCTACTTCCATTCCTTCCCTCACCCAATGCTGGGCTCCTCCTAAGAAACCCACTTATCTGTCCAGATAGGACCTTCCTAAAGGAGCCTAGACATAGGACCATAGAAGCTAAGATGCTTTGAGAATTGGAGGAAGGAAAAAATCACACTTCCCTTCCTGGAGTTTCTGTATCCATGGGAATAAAGCCAAAATTAATATGTAAGTGAATTATTCCACTGCATAAATCAATACATAAAAATATAAAACTCCAACCTCTGGCAAACCCAGTTTTGTTCATTATGTTTTCTGTATCTACAATAGTGCCAGACACATGGTAGGTGCTCAATAAATGTTTGATTACCTGGGAATAATTGCAGGCTGGGAATAATTGGAAGGTGAGCCAACAGTATCTCTGAGATGGAATGTTTCTGTATATGTGGAACGCTGGAGTGGTGAAGGGTAGGGAAGGGGTCAGACTGCCTGGGTCTTAGTCCTGCCCACCAGGGCAGTGATAGCACACTGGGGCAAGTGACCTAAACACCATGCCCAGGTTCCTCACCTGGAAGGGAATAATTATCCTTTACTCCTAAATTTTTTATGAGGCACAATTGAGATAATGTATATAATATAAGTACAATAACATCTGTCATATATTAAAGCATGCAGTAGCATTTAGCTATTTATTATTTATTTGTATATCTATATTGTATTGGGACTTGAACCCAGGGGCACTTAACCTCTGAGCCACATCCCCAGCTTTAATTTTTCATTTTGAGACAGAGTCTTGCTAAGTTTTTTAGGGCTTCACTACTTTGCTGGGGCTGGCTTTGAACTAGTGAGCCTCCTGCTTCAGCCTCCAGAACTGATGGGATTACAGGTGTATGCCACCATGCCCAGCTATTTAGCTTTTTTAAAAAATATTTTTGTAGTTGTAGATGGACACAATACCTTTATTTTATTTATTTTTATGTGGTGCTGAGGATGGAACCCAGTGGCTTACACATGCAAGACAAGCACTCTACCAGTAAGCCACAACCCCACCCCCTTATTTAGCTATTTTTAAAAAATATTTTTTCGTTGTTGATGGACCTTTATTTTATTTATGTGTATGTGGTGCTGAGAATCGAACCCAGCACCTCACCCATGCTAGGCAAGTGTGCTACCACTGAGTCACAACCCCAGCCCCTTATTTAGCTATTTTTATTATCTACCTCTACATTGGCATTGAAAATGGAGGGAGAGTATTACATTTATGAATAAATTATTTATCCAAATTCTCATTTGGATTCCTTCTACTGCTGCAGTTTAATACTGATAGCAGAGTGGTTCAGAGTCAGACTTAGGAGCTCAACTGGTTCAAATACTTAATGAAGGTATATACCATGGGGCAAGTTAACTAACTTCTGTGTGTCAGTTTCTCCATCTGTAAAAATCAGGCTCATACTAATGACAGCTAATAACCTCTCTCTGCATATTTCCTTATCTTTAAAATACAGATAATAAATAATAAAATCAGCTAATGGCACCAATCTCAGGAGTGATTCCACTGCAATCAAGTGAGTATTAAGGTCTAGATGACTTGGAACAGTGCCTTAGGACTTAGGCCATATTAAGTACTATGTAAGCATTTGCTTTTCTCATTATTGTAGCAGTGACTCTTTTTATACCCATGTCTTCATTTCATATTCACAACATCCCTGTGGAGTAGATCTTACTATTATGCCAATGTTCCACAGAATAAAACTGAGGTGCAGAGATTTGAACTTGGAATCCAGGTTTTAATACTATTATATATAACCCATCATTTATGTGTATCTTTGCTCATCCATACAATTATTTCTTGAGGATAAATCCAACCGAATTTCATGATTTTTTTTTTAAATTCTTTTTAAGACCTTTGATACATAATTAACAAATTACTCTACAGAGAGTTGTAGCCACTTACCATCCCATGGAAGTTATACTAGCATGCATTCTGACTGGATTACTTTCTTCACAGAGAAGTAAGTTGTATTAATATTGCTATGCTAATTTTTTAGTTTTTTTTCTTTCTTTTATTTTGATCTTTCTTTGTCCTTATATTTTAGGTTTGCCTCTTGCAAACATTGTGTATCTATATTTTAGCTTTTTATCCACTCTAAACTCGATGTGCCATTTTAGGAAAGCCTAATTCATTTACATTTATTATGATTCTGATATCATGGGACTCCCCCCACCACATATTATTTTTATTTATTTTTTAATCATATCTCTTTCAGTTCTTCTTTCCCTTTCTATCTCTTTAATCTCTTAATGAATTGATTGAGTCTCTTTATTCCTCCTTTGTTTCCTTGATTAGTTTGAAATCCCATCTTATATTTCTATTTTTTAGAAGTTGCTCCGAATTTTTTAATAGGCTTCTTTAACTTGACAAATTCTAATCTTCCCAAACAATATTAGGACCTTAAACTGCATTCCTTTCAATTTCCCTTCCTCCATTCATCTATGATAATATTACTAAGATTGTTTTGTTTAGAAAATTCTCTCAAATTATTCTTTAAAAGATACTGATGGGCAGGAGGTGTAACAGGCTCAGTGGTAGAACACTTGCTTAGCATGTAGAAGGCCTGGTTCAAAAAAAGAAAAAAAAAAAAGACATTCAGGCAGAAATTCTGAATGGCTGTGACCTAATGAGGAGGTTGGAAAACTCTTCTCTTCTCCTGGCCCCCAAACAACAAGGAAGCCAGATAAGATGATAAAAATAACCAATTCCATACTCTGGAAACTGGTCAAGGGCATACAACAATCAGAGAAGCTTTTAATCTGGAAACTGCTGGACTTGGAGTAAGAACAGTGGAAAGCTGTGGCATTCTAGCTTGGGGCTCATATCAGCGTGGCTGATGTGGGGTTTGCCAATACGGGGCACACTAGGAATAGGGGCAGCTTCTGGGGCAGGGGTTGGGAATTGAAGGCAATTTAACTGCTTAGAGCAGTGGGCAAAGCTCTCACACGACAGTGCTGCTGGTGGAGGTGGCCATGTCCACTGCCTGGTAAATGGGTGGACCAGGGCCTCTACTGGTCTGAGCTTGTGGGTCAGAGCAAGGATATTCCTGACTGAGGCCAGGCGCATGCACAGCAGACAGAAGAGTGCCCTGGATCACACAGGACCCTTGGTTGTTGGCTCTTCTTAGTCTCCTTCAGTCTGGGGGCAGTGAAGCTCCTTTTCTTGTTGTTTGCTTGTTTGTTTAAACTCCCTGAATGTTGGCACTTTTGAAAAGCAATTTGTAGAATGCTCCATAATTTGGAATCAGATAAGCAATAACATATATTGATAACTTGTTTATATAACACTCTAAATATGTTAAAGGGTTTATAGGACAAGGTGGATATAGTGAGTTAAGAATTATATGGGGTATTTCAGAATAGAAATGGAAGCTAATATAGAGTCTAATGAAAATTCTAGAACTGAAAAATACAATATATAAAATCATTTCATTGGGTGATATTAACAGCAGATGGGACACGGGGCGGGGCGGTTATAGAATGAAGGCTCAGTGAGCTTGGAGATGGGCAATATAAATTACCCAACCTGAAGAAGAATGAGAACAAAAATATTTTAAAAATGAACAAACCATCAGTGACATGTAAAATAGTACCAAGTATCTAACATATACGTAGTTGAAGTCATAGAAGAGAGGGAGAATATGACAGAAAAAAAAATTTAAGGAAATGACAGCCAAATATTTCTCAAATTTGATTAAAAAATCAGTTCACAGAACTAAGATATTCAACAATCCCTATTGGATAAATATAGAACCTAGATAGATAAATCATGACCAAATTGCTCAAAAAGACAGGGAGAAAATATTAAAAGAAGACAGAAGA
Source organism: Urocitellus parryii (assembly GCF_045843805.1). Taxonomy (NCBI): domain Eukaryota; kingdom Metazoa; phylum Chordata; class Mammalia; order Rodentia; family Sciuridae; genus Urocitellus; species Urocitellus parryii. Next base: position 67,062,713 of record NC_135542.1, read on the forward strand.
AAAAAGAAAAGTTATAGACAATCGAACAAGGATATGAATGATGGTTGAATTTTTAAATTAGAAGTTATCTTTGGAATCAGATAAGCAATAACATATATTGATAACTTATTTATATAACATTCTAAAACTCAAAGCAGAAAATCTGTTTTGAAGTGCTGCAAGGAAAAAACAAAAACTCCTAGAATCAGAGAAATGATATGTTTCCCAAAAGTTAAGGTGAAATAAAGAAATTCCTAATAAGCAGTAGTTAAGAGACTATATCCATCAGATCATCGTTACAAGAAGTGATAAGGAAGTAGGTGCAGGCCTGTAATCACAGTGGTTTAGGAAGCTGAGGCAGGAGGATCTCCATCCAGTTCAAAGCCAGCCTCAGCAACTCAGGGAGGCCCTAAGCAACTCAGAGAGACCCTGTCTCAAAATAAAAAATAAAAATGAGCTGGGGGTGTTGTTCGGTGGTCAAGCACCTCTGGGTTCAACCCTTGATACCAAGAAAAAGAAAAAGAGCAGGGAGTTCTACAAACTGAAGGAAAGCTATCGATACCAGGCAGAGCACAAAAACAAAACAAAACAAAAAATGTGAAGAAACATTTCCAAAAACCAAGCAAATATAAAGGACTTCCTTCTTTTCTTAATTTTTTTTTTTTTTTGGTACTAGGGATTGAACTCAGTGGCGCTCAACCACCGAGCCACATCCCCAGCCCTATTGTGTATTTAATTTAGAGACAGGGTCTCACTGAGTTGCTTAGCACCTGGCTTTTGCTGGGGCTGGCTTTCAACTCAGATCCTCCTGCCTCAGCATCCCAAGCTGCTGGGATTACAGGCATGCACCACCCAACTTGGCTTTTTTCTTAATTTTTAAAAAATATCATCGATGGTTTGAAGTAAATAAAATTATTGATAACAATATATTATTTACTTGTAATGTATATAAAAGTAAAATACATAAGAACAGTAGTACAAAGGACAGGAGGAATTAAATGGATGATATTGCCCAGGTTTTGTTACATTTGAAGCTGCATGGTATTAGTAAACTGTCGTCTGTAAAGAGCTGAAGCTGCATATTGCAATCCTTAGAGAAAGAACTAAAAGTAAAACAAAAATATATAAACTAAAAATCCAATGAGGGAGATAATGACATTCAAAGAAATAATCCAAAAGAAGTGAGAAAAAGAGGGGAAAATGAACCAACAGAGGGGGACAAATAGAAAACAAATAGCCAGTTGGTAGATGTAATCTAATACAAGATGATTATTGATTGATAATTGCATGCATGCAAATAGACTAAGCAACTCAATTAAAATCTCAGTGCTTTGAGCTCCTATCTGGTTCTGATCGTATCATGAGCCATTTGGTTGTGACTTCCTTTATCGTTCTGATTTTAACTTTATTTTTCCACTTTCTGTGGATTTCCTCTTCTAACTTTTGAGATAGGCTGGGCATAAATTGTTTTAAAATATATATTTAAAGTAATGTGTGGAAGTATGGGAGGGTGTCTGGGGGCTCCCTGCAGCAGTTCAGTCAATCATATTGGCACCTTTATTTTAAAATTCTACGTAATTAATACCTCCTGAATTTATTTTGTTTTAAGCTAACAGATAGGTTTCTAACTCTATTTTACAAGTGATTAGCTAATTGCCTTCATTTGTTAAATAACTTAGCCCGTTAAATAACCTCCCGTTGGTCACAATGTACACTTGGGAACATAGCTCAATTTCCGTTGTTACCATGGTTGCCTGCGTCTGTCCCAGTAGAATACCCTTAAAATGATTTCAGGTTGACGGGTTTTTTTCAGTGTTGGTGTCTGCTAGGGCAAAGCCCAGTTTAAAACATTTGGCTGATCTATTTTGATTAACTCTAGGCTAAGTTGTTCAAGTTTAAAATCTTCTGTTTGGATTTTACTTGGACTCCTGTTAAAGCAGAATTTGAAGGAAGAATTGGTATCAAATGGTCCTAGATTTTCCTACCCAGAAACATGACATACATTATTTATTTATTTATTCGAGGCATAAACATCTCCCAGTAAAGTTTTGTAAATTTCTTTGTAGGGATCCTGTGCATTTTGTCATAAGGAAATTCTTCTATCTTGTTCAGAAACTTGTTTTGCTCCAGTGAGTAAGATCTTTCTACCCATCACACACATTATGTTGTTTTTCTTGTCCTGACCTTGTGTTTAATGAAATAAAGCACTAAAAGGAAGATGTTTTTCTTTTGAAATCTTCACTAATGTGGCAATATATTCAAATTCTTTTTCCTCGTTTTTTTTCAGTTAACTATTTTTATTGAAGCATAACATACATAAAGTATATGAGTACACTAATCTCATGTGTGCATCTTGGTGGGTTTTTACAAATGATTAATCAGGTCAAGATGTGGAATCTTTCCAGCACCTTCTGAGCCACACAAGAAGGTCCTTCCTGCTCCTTCTCTATTCATAGCAACCCCTGAGGTAACTACTGTTTGCTTTTCTATCAACAGGAATTAGTTTAGCCTGCTTATGAATATATATAAACAAATCATGAGGCATACACTTTAATGTCTGGCTTTTTTTTTATTATGTCCATTCCACATAATACCTTTAGGTTCTTCCACTTTGTTGTACTTATCAGTACTTTGTATGTAGTTTTGCTTTATAGGATTCCATTGAACCTGTGTGCACGTAGATGTGTCTGTATGTACTCACACATACACAGAAGCACCATGCTTTATCAACTTATGTATCCATTCTCCTGTTGATAGGTCTTTGTACTGTTTCTAGTTTTCAGTCATTATGAGTAAAGCTACTATAAACATTCTTATATGACTTTTAACACATAAAAATATGATTTTCTGTTGAGGGTTCCCCTGTCTATGGATTTTTCTGGGTCATACAGTATGCACAAGTTTGCTTTAAGTAAGCTTTCTATCCTGAATATCCTACCATTCTAAATTCCCACCATCAATATTTGAGAGGGCCCCATAATACCCTGTCCTCACTAGCATTTAGTACTGTCAATCTTTTTAATTTTAGTCATTCTGGTGAGTGTGTAGTGAATTTCACTGTAGCTTTAATTTGCATTTACTAGTTAGTAGTAGTATTCAGCACCTTTTCATATGCTTGTTGACCACTTGGATCTCTCTGTTTTTTGGAGCGGGGTGGTTACTGGGGAATAAACTCAGGGGCACTAGGCCACTGAGCCACATCCCAATACCTATTTTGACAGGGTCTCACTGAGTTGTTTAGGGCCTCTGTTGTTAAGACTGGCTTTGGACTCACGGTCCTCTTGCTTCAGCCTCCTAAGCTGCTGGGATTACAGGCATGCACCCTTGTGTCTGGCTGGATCTCTCACTTTTATTTTAATAGTTCCAGTTCAATATTTTTGCATATTTTAAAAACTGAGTTGTTTGGATTTCTGTTGGTGAAGCCTTTGATTGTAATGTAAATTCTCTAATGTTGTTCTTCAAGATAATTTTAGCTATTCTGGGTCCTTTTTGCTTTTTTTTTTTTGGTAAAATTTAGAATCAACTTGTCAGTTTCAATAATCATAAGCTTTCTGGGATTTTGGACTTTGATTGGGATTTTAGTAAACTTACATATCAGGGAGAATTATTGTCTTAATATTGCATCACCTGACCCATGAGTATGTGTGTCTCTCATTTTTTCACTTCTGTCAGTAATTGTGTGGTTGCTGTTGTATTCTCAGTATATAAACCTTGCTTGTATATCTTGTTAACTTTATTACCATGTATTTCATATTTCTTGATATTATTGTAATGGTATAGGGATTGATTTAAAACTTTTATTTTCCAATTACGGTTATGTTCTAGAAATACAATATTATAGCCACACTTGCATTAACTCACTAATAAGTTCTAATAGTTTGTGGTAGATTCTTTCAGAATTCCTACCTACACAGTCATGGCCTCTGCAAATAAAGACAGTTTTACTTCTTCCTTTGCATTTCTTTATGGCCTTTTATTTATTTTTCCTTTCAAAAGAAGTTCCAAATATTTTCTCTGTAGACTGATGGTCCTAATTTAAGTCATATGTAGAATGAGCTATAAAAAGTGTGCAGACAAGGAAAGCTTCTTTGGAAAGAATATTGGAGAATTCAATTGAGGCAATGATCTGAATATGATTTCTCATTCAATGCCCCTGTTGATATGAAATGTTTGCCTGCACAAAAATGCATCTAAAATACATGCATCATAAATATGCATATCAGCAACTGCACGGTGAATCACCCTCATGGTGAATGCAAAAAATCCTTGCCAGAAGGAAATTTTTTTTTTTTTTTTTTTTTTTTTTTTGCTAAATTGCCACAAAATGCTCTAGAGTTTGAATGCAGAGGTCTCAAGACAACTTTGCTTATCTCAAAATTTGCCTGTTGGTGTCTTGTGACTTTTTGGAAAGCACATTTATTCCTGTTTTTAATATCCACATAACATTCACTAGATGAGGGAAAGTCTCTGCTGTCTGTCCTAGGCTGTGCTTTGCCACACAGGTTGTGCGTGCCATAGAGGTTCCTGGATACATGAAGAGATGACAGGACTGCATGAGCCCACTTACAGATGAGAGAGCTTACTCTTCAATTAACTTTGACAACTCACCTCCTTGAACTTCAAATTCATTTGCAATTTTTTTGTTTGAAAGCCAGATAATCTGGTTTCCTATTTACAACCTGATTCCATTAAAGGAATAATCCCTTTATTCCATTAAAGGAATAATCCCTTCTGCAATAAACCGTTTTCATAGTTTGGCCACAATGAGCTCTCTCCTCCCACCACCTCACTCCCACTTCTCAGAGGGTGTCACTGAGAACAGTCCAAGAGGGAAGCTGGAGAAGTGGAGGCTGGACAGAACTTGACTTTTTGAAAAACTGAGTCTGTTGGTATCAATCTCTGTGGGTACTCTGTCTAGTTGTGGGCATGGTAGAAACCATGTCACTATTACATACTTCTGACACACTTCAATCCATCATCAGTCAGCTCTGACCCCTGTCCTTGCATCTATCTTGACAGTTACTTCCATTCTCGGTTCATATTCAACACTCCCGCCAATGTCTACCCATTCTCCACGCCCACCCTCACACCTTGCCCAGATAGTTTACTAAGATATGTCTTTATCTCCATATACAAATTCCTAGGCTCTGAGTGCCTTGCTTTATGCAAAAAATAAAAAATGGGAAGACATATATATCTAAGATGGAATGCAACTAATACACCCTAAACATTATAATATGCAAGGTGTAGTATACAGACCTTATATTATATTGGATTGCTTTCTAGCAATTATGGTTTTGGGCTTATGATGGTTTCTAGAAAGGCACTAAAAATCCTTGCTTTAACTTAATCACAGCGTTTAGTTTTCTCTCGGAAGGCACTTTATTTACTCAATATCACAGTACTAAAATAATCCCATCCTGCAGTGTTCAACAAACAGAAAAAAAAAACCCTATAACATCTATATTAAATTGTTGCTAAGAAAGTAAACATTTCTCCCCCTCTTTTCTCTGAGTTGATTAGGCACCAGTATATTTAAAACTGTTTTCCAAGCCTGAGAAGGCTCCCTCTGTACTTACAACTATTCAATCTAGAATGTTTTTCCTACCACTTGATTACAATTTGGCAGTAGTTTCTGAATAATTTACAAATTTTAAATTTCTGTGACCCAAACACACATGTGTTTGCAGCTAAACAGACTTGAAAGAATATGCAAATTGCACTTTTATGTCAGAAATGAGTGAATGCAGCTTCATGCTGAAAAAAGCTAACTGTCACCCCCGTGTTTTTGTTTAGACTAATCTGTGTGCTCTCACGCCCACATCAGACTGCATCAACATTTTCTTTGGGATATTAGACGTAAATGTTTATGACTGCAGATAGCCCAGGAGGGATTGGCACTTATTAAAAACGACCCTGGAGTATTTTCTTGGATTTCCACATAAATATCCCAGGGAAGCATTCAATATAACAAATGAGACTGCCAGGCAGAGGGAAGCGAGCCCTGCAGAGGGGCACTTGGGTCGCCTAGGTCCTGTCACGGGACAGGCCAACCAAGCCCAGAGAACCAGGAGCAGCCTGGTTTGGAGGGTGATGCTGCTACTGATGGGAAATGTCTCTCCCTAAGGCTGGGACTCTGCCACCACCCCACCCTCCAATTTTACATTTTAAAGAGTCATCAAAAAAACGAGATACACATGTGAATTTCATTCCGTCCTCCATGGTGGGGCCAAGCACCAGTGTTTTACCAAGATGGGACAACTTCTTACGCCTCACTGTTTCACTCACAAGATGAGGTAGGCAAGCATCCAACATGTCTTCACCAAGGGCAAGAGGGCTCCTGAACTTGAGGCACAGAGATATCCTTTCTTGATTCTAGAAAAATCTGAGAGTCCCAATTCGAGCATCTCAGATGCTGAAGATGTTTCTTTCCCTCCCTGCTTCAACCAAAATGTATTCCAAAATCCCTTTGCAAAGACCCACTAAGTTGTCCTGACACTCACAATGCCAATGGAATCACTGCCTCTAGCTTAACCTCGACACTCTGAAATTCGGGGACACCATCCCACCCCCAGGGGTCTCTCACCTCCCTTCATGTCCCCTCAACAGTTGCCACCAAGGTCACAAACAGCCTCCACAAAAACCCAACAGAATGAACGTCTTTCGGTTCCCATCTTGCTTTACCTGTCAACAGTGCTGATGTTCTGGATCCCTTCCGTCTTGGAACCCTTCCAACACCACTCTCACTTGGTTTCCCTCCTACGTCTGGCTACTCCTGTCTCCTTTCTCTCTGCGTGGTTGTTAAATGTTGACAGACCAAAAAAAAAAAAAAAAAAAAAATCACACGATCATTTCAAGGGGCATAGAAAAAGCATTCATCACTCTTTCATGTTAAAAACACTCAACTTGGAATACAAGGGCACTTCTTTAACCTGATTAAGACAAGGAAATGGAGGCACCCCTAGAGTGTCCACAACCTTGCCCAAACTGATTCAGCCCAGTGAAGCCCACGTTGGATCTCAACTTACACAACTGAGAGGGTCATTTGTGCTGTTTTAAGCCATCACATTTGTCATAATTAGTTATGGCTGCAAGAGAGAACGGATACAGCTCTCTATGAAAAATCCACATCTAATATCAACTCAAACCTGTGAAAGATTGATTTCTTTTTCCTTGAAATCAGGATGTCCACTCTCACCACTTCTATTCAAAATGGTACCCGAGGCTCTAGTTCAAGGTATTAGGTAAGAAAAGGCATCCAGATTTGAAATGGAAAAACAACCAAGTCGATTTGCTCATGATGTCACTTTGCTTATAGTAAATCCTAAGGAATCCACGAAAATGATTATAACTAATAGATGAGTTTAGTATGGTTGTAGGACACAAGATGAAGATACCAAAAAAAAATTGTACTTCTATAACACTAGCAAGAACAATCAGAAGCAACAATTCAGACGGTGCCATTTAGAATAGCATTGAAAATAATAAAATACTTACAAATAAATTTAAAATAAGTTGAAGACATGTACACTGAAAACTCCAAAATATCACTGAAAGAAGTTAAGAAAGACATAAGCAAAAGGAACGGCATCCCATTCTCATGGGTCGGAGGATTTAATATTGTGAAGATGTCAACACTCTCCAGATCAACAGAGTCTCTGGAATCCCTGCCCAAATCCCAGATGGCTGCTTTGTAGATATTAATAAGTTTGTCTTAAAATTTATGTGGCGGTTCAAAGAACCTAGAAGAAGAACCCAAACAATCTTGAAAATGACAAAATTTGGAGAACTCACATTTTCTAATTGAAAAGCAAACTATGAAGCTACAGTACTCAAGATAGTGTAGTACTGACGTACGAATATAGATCAATGGAATACAATAGAGTCCAGATATAAACCCTAACATTTTTGGTCAATTGATTTTTTAAAATTAATTTATTTATTTTAATTAGGTATGTATGACAGCAAATGCATTTTGACTCATTGTACGCAATCACAGCACCATTTTACATTTCTCTGGTTGGACAAGATGTAGTGTCGCACCATATGTGCAGTCATATGTGTACCCCGGGTAATGATGTCCATCTCATTCCACCATTTTTTTCTGCCCCATGCCCCCTCCCTCCCCTCCCTCCCCTTTGCCCAAAGTTTCTCAATTTTTCCCATCCCCCGCCCCTTATGGATCAACATCCATGTATCAGAGAGAATATTCAGCCTTTGGGTTTTTTTGTTGTTGTTGATTTTTTTTTTTTGACAAGAGTACCAAGATAATTCAAAGGAGGAAATAATGGTCTTTTCAACAAATGTTGCTGAAACCAGATAATCACAGATTAGGGATGAGCTTAGACGTCTACCCAATCCATACACAAAAGTTAACTAAAAGAGATCAGAGACTTTACTGTAAGACCTTACTGTCATTTTTTGAAAGAAAATATAAATCTTCATGACATCAGATTAAGCAAGGATTTCTTAAACATGATACAAATAACAAAAGTTACAAAATAAAAAATAAGCAAATTATAAGCTATACTTCATCAAAGTCAACAACTTTTATGCCTCAAAGAACATTGTCAATAAAGTTAAAAGACAATTCCTAGAATGAGAAAAATTTTTTTTGTAAATAATGTATCTGATCAAGGATTCGTATCTAGAAATAAAAAACTTGTACACACACAATAATGAAAAAACAAGTAACTCAATTTTAAAATGGGCAAAAGACTTGGTCAGACATTTTCCCCAAGAAGATACACAAAAGGTCAGGAAACACATCAAAGAACACTTATCCTCATTAGGGAAATGCAAACCAAACCCCAGTGAGATATGGCTTCACATCCATTAGGACAGCTATAATGAAAAGCCAGACAATGATAGTGTTGGTGAGCATGTGGATAAATCATGCCTCATACGTCATTGGTAAGAATGTAAATGGCACACTATTTTGTAAAAAGTTTGGCTTCTTCTCAAAAGGTTAAACATGGAGTTACCAAATGGCCCAGCACTTCTATCCCTAGGTGATTAAGAGAATTGAAAACGTATGTCCATGTAAAAAAAGATACATGAATATCCATAGCAGGCTTATTCATAGTAGTTAAAAATGAAAACAATCCAGATGCCTGTCAACTGATGAACAGTAAACAAAATATAATATACCTATGCAACAGAATATTACTTGGCTATAAAAAGGAATAAAGTACTAATACATGCTACAACCTATCCAGGTTAACCTCACAATTATTATGCTAAATGAAAGAAGACAGATGTAAAAAACTTCCATGTTATATGCATGTACTTTTATGAGATGTCATTAATAGGTAAATCCAGAGACAAAGTAAATCAGTGATTGGTGGAGGCTACGGGGAGCTGGAGGAAGAGAGAAAATGCTGATGGAAACGTGGTTCATTTTTGGATTGATAAAATATTATGAATTTAGATATTAGTGACGGTTGCCCGACTTTGTGGATACATTAAAAGACCAAATAATACGATTTCAAGGTTGAATTTTAGACGTGTGAATTATATTTCAATGAAGTTGTGATATACTAAAAAAGCAAAACAGCAATGGGCCTAAAGCCTTCATTTGAACTCTATTGTTCTTTTTCTGCATCACCACCCCCACCCCCACAATCTATTCAACGCCTATGGTTTCAACTACAGTTGAGGTGCCCATCAACCTCAAGCTGATATCCCTGACACCGACCTCTCCCTGACCACACGTCTTCCTCCCTGTTTCACTGGGTGTTAAGGAGGTCCTTTTCTCTGCTCAGGTTGACATTGATGATGTCAGGTTGATGGGGACAAAGATCTCATTATCCCTGTTGTTACTGATAAAGCCAATACTGGCCCTTGTGGCTTCGTTGTCTAATATCAGACAATTTCCCAATATAACCAAGTACTCAAAAATACTGATGACTGTGTGAACAAATGAAGGAACTATTGGAACTACTCCCTGTAGGGAGGGATTGGTTTTAGGTTCCCGTGGGGGTTACCTTTGGACATAGAAGCTGTCAGTAGAAAATGCTCTTACCTGGGATGGTAATACTGTATACTAAAGAAAAGAGAGAATACATAGGTATTTGGACTTAGAACTTGAACTTGAGTGGGGTTTTCTTTTTTTTCCAAGAGGCACTATGGAGATTATTCTGTTGTCCTGACTGTTCGCCTTCCTGGAAGACTTTGAAAACCCACACCTGCAAAGGAGAAGGCCTTTTGTGTCTCACACGTGTTTGGTGAGTGACAGTGAGAACTTGACAGTGGAGTTGTCTGGCGGTCTGGGCTCTCCTCTATAAAGATTTTATTGTGGTGACAATGGGATGCGAGCGTTTTTCCAACATGGCAGAGCAGAATGCATTGCAGCGATCCCGGACCGACAGCAATAAACCTTTAGGGCAGTCCTGCTCCTTGGCACTCCACATAGGAGTTCACAGGCCGATCTGGAACTCCCTTTTAGTCTTGTGCTCTCCCTAGGGGAGAAACAAAGAAATTGATCTCACAACTATGTGTCTGGTCAGAAGAAACCCAGGAACCAAAGTCCTCATGATGCACGCAGTTTCCCTCCTCTACTCGTAAATGCCAGATTGAAGCTGAGTGATTCTAATCACTGCTGGGTGTGTGCTGGGTTCTACGTGGACCATGTCTTGGACTTCCTACGTGTATATAATAATGGGTGATGATGGAAATTTTCACTTGGCCGCCCTCAAGAACCCCTGTGCTTACCTTGCTCACTAACAGGAAATAGCTCAATGGCAATATAAGTCATTCTGTATATTTGCTGAAAATCATAAGGTATAGATTTAATACCTGCAGAGGTATTAGAAAGTATGCTGACAGAACTCGGAGTCTCAGCCCTCTTCCCAAAGCCTTACCAGAGAAGCCTTTGGACCAGGTGTAGAGAGGGCGATGGAGAGGAAGGTGTTTCTCAGGAGTGTTCTCCTCTCCTCCTCCTCTGACAAGTACTGACAGGTATCTGGTTGAGCATGTTGGATCCTGTGCGTCCCGACCCTGAGCTTTGCCCTTACTGACTTTTCCAGAGCCTTGGTTGTCCCACAGTGGCTACCTGCATATTCCCAAAGTTCCATGCCTTTCACCTGGTCCAGATCGTGCTGTTGATGACCAATGACAGTGAGCTTGGCAGCTGAAAAGGCAGGCTTAGGCGTTGACAGACTTGGATTTTAAAACTCTGTGAACTCAGACAAGGTACTTCGCTCTTCTTCACAGAGGAGAACCTCCTCATGAGGCAGTTGGAGGGATAAACAAACACAGGTGAGGCAGCATGCCTAGGACACACTTGTCATCCAGCCACTCTTAGCTGTCATCATAGTCACCGTGTCATATCTCCATCATCATCATCATCATCATCATCAATCATCAGTACCTTTTAGTTGTAGGTGACAGAAGCCAAAACTCAAATGAACTTAAGCAAAGAAAGAAAATAGTTTGTCTTGGTTAACGGAAATGTCCAGGCACACACTGGATCCAGAGGGTCAACAGTATCATCTGTGCCCGGTCTCTCGCCAAACCTCGCTCTGCCTTCTCTATCTTGTCTTCACCTTCCAGCAGGTAGATAAAGATAATCAAAGGCCTCTAACCCACAGAGGCCCCTCCCCTTCTCTTCCTACTAAAGGGCCTGTGAATATGTGACCACTCCAGCCCACGAGTACCTGCCCTCCATCCACAAACCCACCTCCTCCGGACAGCCTTCCCTCAGCCCTCTCTTGCCCTCAGAAAGACAGACCTACAAAGAGCCTCCACAGACCCTTGAATAGGCTCAAGGATACTGGGGAAGGTCTTCCAGGGTCCTGGGTATCAGGGGTATGATCTAAAAGAGGGAGTAGAAAGGAGGCAGGCTCAAGATGTGCCTGTCCACTTGTTCCCTCCCACTGGACCATCACCCCCTGAGGGAAGGAAGGATCAGAGCGGAGCCTTCCAACATGCAGAGGCCCTGACACCAGGTCCACTAGAGGTATTTATTTACTGAATAGTGTGTCTATTCCGAAAGTGATTGTTGTGAAACGTCTAAACCAGGGCCAGACAGGAGATGATGGAGCGTTGCGGCAGTTCTAGGGAAGAGAAGGACTGCTGCAAAAGGAAATTGAATTATGTGAGGCCCATGGATGAACAGACAATGGTGAATTCCACCTTTTTGCATATGTACAAAGCACTACCTTAAAACAAATAAAAGAAGACCAATAGAATGGAGAACAGGGGAGTGAAAATACTCAGGATTGAAATGGAGCAAATTATATTCCATGCATGTATGAATATGTCAAAATAGCCTCACTATTATGTATAGCTATAGTCCATTAATAAAAATGTGAAAGAAGAGAAGAATTACTATTGGCAGAAAGGGGACCTTGAGCAGAGGATCTTGACGGATGGGAGATGAGGTTAGTCCCAGGCACAGAGAGGTGTTCCAGACAAGGAAAGAAACGTGGACCAAGGCCCTGAGGTCCAGACGAGGCCTGCTGTGCGTGGAACCATGGGAAACCCAGCCTAGCAAGACAGAAGGTGTGTGGGGGAGAAACAGGAGAAGGTCAGGCAAGGGGACCTGGAGGGGTCATTTAGAAGAGTTCTAGGGGGCAGATTCTAGCTCCAAATCTTGCTGCAAGAATTTGAGAGTCTTTGAAGGTTTGTGAATTGAAGAGACAGTTGGAAGAGGAGGAGCTGGAAGCATCATATTGGTGGACTAAAGGGCCCAGAGCTGAGACCTGGGGTCGTGAATGGGGAGCCAGACAATAGCTATTTTGGTGACGATGAAAGAGGGGCAAGACAGGGAGGGAGGAGACTCATTGGAAGACGCTCAGCTGCAAAGCCACCAAACCAAGACCTGATGTCATCAGAAGAACCAGGTGCCTAGCACTGAGTGAGCTACACATAAATTTGTTGTCAAATCAAGCTGTTGGAAAAGATGGGATGGACACATGTCCAGTCTGAGTCAGTGGTTACAATGACCGACAACTTTACCAGGTGTTTGCTTTTCAATTTTGTTCCAGTCTCTGATGGGAAAATTAAATTTCAAGTCCATAGGACTGGGCCTGGCCAGGGTTACCGCCTCTGGGTGTCCTGTGGGCAGAGCTGGCGCCTCAGGCTCAGGCTGGCACATTGGTGAAGTTCCTGTGGCCAGAACTGAGGGCTTTTTCCTGGCTGTTTTTGCTGGGTGGTTTGCAGGGCCTGTCTGCTGGCCAGGCCTGAATGCATACTTGAATGTGTCTGTAAAGGGGCTTCCAGTCCTGGCCTGTGCCCCCTGGCTTCTCATATGAGAAATGGGATCCACAGTGCCTGGCCAGCCACATGACCGGGGTGCTGGAGCCAACAGGTCCAGGTCCCTCAAGAGCTCTGGATCCTACAGCATGGGGCACACAAGGGAGCAAGAGAGTTCCTGAGAGACAGAGAAAAAAAATCATTCCAGATCAGGTAATTCAGCCCCAGCCTTTAAGCTGGGAAATTGATAATTGCATGGTATCCATCAACCCTCAATTGTTTTCTGATCATCAACTACATAATCTGCTTTGTGTTGAGAGCCATGTGAGGCACAGAAGGGAGCCAAATGATTTCTAACCAGTCTAGAGTTCTGAACGGGGGGGGGGGGGGGACTTGGCTTCCGGTCTTACCTCTTCAGTTACTAGCTACCTGGACGTGGGCAAGTCTTCCAAACTCTCTTGTCCTGTTGCCTCATGTGTGAAATGTGCAGAAACAACCCTTCTGACAATGTTGATGTGAGAAATAAATGAGATCATCTATAATGATAGATCATAAACTAGCAGATATTGACTTGAATCTGAAATGTACGAGTTAATATAATTTATAATTTTGTAATATTTATTTATTAATGATAAAATTATTCCAGTTCTGAAAGTCAATGAATTCTATGAAACATTTTCTTTTTCCTAAGATGTATGTAATTTAGGGAAATAATACTAACACACGTATATGACAGCGGTGACTACGGGAGAGAAAAGACACTACCTTTTGTGAAAGAGTCTGTAAAGAGCCATGTGGCATTTTTTTTCAACTTCAGCCCTAATAAATGTGGTCATTTTCTCCCTTTCTGATTGCCATTTTTCTAGGAGCATTTGGATCTTCCGTAGGCTCCTGAAGGTGGAAAGTGTCCATAACTGTGAGACGGTCAGGCCCCTGTCCTCCCTGCCCCTGATTGCAGATGGGGTGACCAGGGCCTAGGAGGTGGGGCATCCTGCACCGCAGACGTGTGGCTTGGAAGGAGTAGGAGTGTCTGTTGACCTCAGGGCTTCTGGTTCTTTCCAATGCTCCCTGCTACTCTCCAACTTGGCAGCCATTGCAGTGTGTACGATCTGGATAACTGAACGGGGTCACAGACACCCCAGTTCATTCAGGCCACTCCTTGCTTTTGTTCCCTGGGGTGGCTCCTCACATACGCCTGAGGAGCAAAAATCACTATGTAAGCATTTGTTTTGGAATGAAAACACACACACACACACACACCCCAAAGGGAATTCTCAACTAAGGAACAGGTGGAGATCAGGGAAGCCATCCCTCAGTACCCCCTCGACCCACCCCAGCAGGGTGCAGTCCACGCTGACCTTAGACCTTCCAGGGCCACAAACCCTCATCTCACAGAGGATCACCCATAGCTGCTGCTGCTCTCTGAGCCATCTTTGACTAGAATTGACCATAAGAACCTAGAATATACAAAAAACACCTGACTGGTGGTTTGTGGAGGGTGGAAATACTGGGACAGCTGCAGCAGTAAGGAGGTCCCTGGGTATTTGGGTGGTAGAGGGTGAATACAGGAGGGAGGGAGCAGCTGGCAGCCCCCTGAGAGGTGAGCACCTGAGTTGGGAGCACCCCAGGTGCTCTTTTTGGTTTTATTTCTTCCATATCTGACAAAAGTTGCTAAATTCTTTTATCTAAGACTCGGGTCACCAGTGAAGCCTCATGTCATCAGGATGCTGTTCTCCTCCTCCTTTAGGGTAACTGGTTTTCCTAATGATGTCCCTAGGGCCCCGTGTCACCCTGAAATGTGTTCTCAATCTCTATCAGGTCGATGTGGTATTCAGTCTAGTTTTAATGCAAAGTGATCCTCGCTGTGTGTTTCCAGAGCATAGAATAAATGGAAACTCTCATGGGAACTCCCCACATGTTCTAGTAAAACAAAAGGCAGAAGGACACCTGCCTGAGGGAGGACATTGTGGCCCCCTGCATTTCAGCTACCTCTGGGTGTCTGCACATTCACCTTAATCCACGCTTATCTAGTTTGTGATATTTGGTGTTTGTTATCAGGGACTTGAGGATTTGTTTGGGTGGGTTTGGGTTTGTTTTTGTTTTGATTTAGAGGGGTTTTTTTGTTTGTTTGTTTTTGCTTATTCTTTTTCCCATTTAATTGCAAACTCCCTGAGGGCAAGAAACATGTCTCACCCTTCTCTTCTGTCTCCCACATGCCCTATTACTGACTGTGGTCACCTAGGAACTAAGTCCTGGGGCTGCCGAGGTCACTGCACTGCTCAGAAAACTGCCAACCCCCTGTAGAGGCATGTTCCTCTGCAGAAACATAAACTGTCTCCCCAAAGTGACCGATTCTTAGGTCTGAACTTTGCAATCATGGTGACTCTTCCTGGAACACACTTTGCCAGCAGTTCTCCTAAGGAGGGTTCCTCTGCTCCATGGTTTCTACCTGCTTTTCTCACAGACGTTTTCAATTCATCATCCACTCCAGGGGTAGGAGTTGGAGAATGGACTGAGAAAAAAATAGCTATCAGGGCAGAGGCAATGCCCAGATGCTATGCTAGGAGACAGAGTTGGAGTCTTGCCTTCTTTCCATGAAGCAGCCCCTATACACTAGGAGCCTTGACGATAAGAACCTGATGGGCCCAGTTCAACCTTATATTCCAGCCTCGAGGAAAGTGCTCACCTTGTGTTCAATAAATATTTGCCAAAGGAATGAGACTTAGGCTCCCAAACTAGTTCAGCCATCCATAAGCTCTCTGAATCTTCCACCTTCCCTCATCTTTAAACTGAATGGACTTCTACTAGAGTTCATTTATATCACTGTACTATATTCCACTGGATAAATCTCAGAAAGAAGATGTTGGGTGGGAAAGAATACTAAATAAGTAGATGATGACGTGTAATATTAATTATCTCTCAAAGTTCAAAAAACCAAAAGTAAACAATATGCGCTCCAAGGATAGTAAGTATATCCGCCAGCTATTGCCATAATAATGCCGTATAACAAAAATTCCAAAACTTGGCGGGTAACAACATTTGTGTATTCTTAGGTTTCTGGGGTATAACTGGGGGTTGGTTCAGCTAGGCTGGACTCAGTTGGGCTTAATTCTAACTTCAGATTGGATCCAGGTCTGCTCTACATATCTCTCATCCTCCTTGGAATAGCAGGTAACTAGAGCATGTTTTTCTCATGGCAGAGGCAGAAACCTAGGAGGATGAAAGCAGATACATATGATTCCTCTTCAATCTATGCTCTACATTCAAACCCTGCCACTGCCTACCACACTGTACTGGATAAAACAAACTTAACATCATTGGACAGGGAAAGGCATTCCATCTAGAATGGGAGGAACTGCAAAGCAATGGGTATATAGAGAACTGAGAGCAATAATACAATCTGCCCTACAAACATATATATATGACAAAACTATAAAAGAAATCAAGGGAGCAACCAATATAAAATGCAGGGTAGTGGTTATTTCTCTGGGGGAATGGAGGGGAAGAATGCGAGGTGCATCTGTAATTCTGGTCTGGTCTAAGGCTGAATGAATGGAGGGCTCACAGGCTTTGTTGTAAATGGAGAGCTTATGCTTTGCAATTTATATGCAATTTATTTTCTACCTATCAAATGTTATAAAATAAAAGCAGTGAATTTAAATAAATAAATGAAGGCTATGATTCACCCATGTGAGAAGTTCTTTTCAGGGCTAATGTTGTATCTATAATTCCAAGGTAACAGGAACTGGGGACTCTCTTTTGGAGAAGGAGCACACCTGAACATTCATGAACACCACCGATAGACTTGCATCCAGGCTAAGAAAAAGGAATCAATCTGTGCTGGTTCCGTCCAGGCCAAGCCCTGTACTAGGCCCATGCGGAAGATGTGAAGATGTGGCCCCCGTCCTTAGGGCTGCGGGGGTCTCCAGGAAACAACCTGGATTGCAGCTGTGAGTGCACAGAGAGTCCTGGCTTTAACCTCAGGCTGATTTGTCTCAAATCCCAATTGA